>NC_081409.1:60694000-61294000 GCF_030272615.1 Cryptomeria japonica
CTTGGACACTCCCCATACAAGAAAATATAAAAAGAAACAAAGGAAGGAAAATTACATCTTTCTCTTACAAAGCAAATTACATATACACATCTTCTCATACAAGCATTTTTTTCCAAACAAACATATACAACATAACTAAAAAGAAGTAGAACCAACCTTAATCTGCCAAAAGGTATGATAGACTTAGTTGGGGATGAGCAGCCCAAATCCACACAAACTCTTCACCAACACTTCACCAAAAATTCTATCCTACAACTATTCTTTTCAAAAATTGCATAATCTCCAACAATGGAGAGTGGGTGATTACTCACTAAGTCCCTAATCCTTGCCTAAGAAGGCCTCTCTCACTCTTCCCAACCCCTTGGGTAAAGTGAGAGTTCCCATTGGTTGTTCTTCCCAACCTCTTACATGTTGCTAAAACTAGAAAGAGAAAAGGTAAGAGAGGATGGGGAAGAGAGTCTGACACCAAAAGGGAAGGTTGTCTATCCTAGGAGGAACCTTCTAAGTTGAATTTTCGCTCACCTTGGGAAAACCACTTTTTGAGGTGACTAAACAGTCACATGGGATTAGTCACATGCTTAAAAATACCCCTAACCCATAGGTATACCCTTTGGACCTTTGGAAAAGCCCTAAAACTGACCCTAGGAGTCCATTTGACCCCTTAGAAACCCAACTGAAGTTAACCTACAGGTCAAACCTGAGTTGACCACTCCCAAGACTCCCTACCCAAGGCAAATTTGGGACCACACTCATATTTTTGAATGGCTTTGGTAGAAACAAAACTCCCTCCAAGAGACAAGTCAAAATCAATGACACTAATCAACACATGTGTCAAGTGACACAATAAAATACAATATATAAATCACACATGGAATTTGTCTCTTGTAGGATTACACAAATAAATAAAATCAATTTAACACACATGCATCATTTAGTTTCACAAATAAATTACAATACAAACGGGGTGTTGTCTCTCCAAATAGACAACCCCTGGCTTAACAAATGTACATAGGTCTAGGTTTGGTTCTCCATATTATTTCCATGGTCACATGGATAATTTTCCTGCGCATCTCAATTAACACATTAGTAATTCCAATTAATCACAAATATATAATTAAACACATGAATTCCATTACACATCAAACACTCATACAATTGACAATAATAAATCAATATCTCATATATTCCAATTCGATTCCACATAAGTAATTATCATAATCCTCAAAATTGAACCATTCATATTATAAGCATCATATTTCTATCATCAAAATGAAGTCCTGCAAATCCAATAATGGCATTCATCATTTCAGAGTAATTCTATTCTAGCAACATATAAAGTTTCATATTCATAATGCATAAAATGAAGCATCAATATACGTCAATGTGATCCAAATCATGGAATCATATAAGTTCTAAATCTATAATGCATAAAATAAAGCATCCATAATAGTCTCAATATGAAAATAACAGAAATGTCAGGATGAGTCGGGGTAGGGCCACACATCATTCTCCTTATTTCTCAATGTATGAGGTGGGGTTCATTACCATCTTTGCTTTTTATTTGATAATCTAATTTTAAAATGGTATAATTTTGTGTTTAGTACCTTTCTTTTTAATCTGGAAATTGTTTTAATTTTTGGTTATGAATGTTAAGTTAGATGTTGAAATGCTATCATTTTCCTTGTGTATTTTGGGGCTTTTTTTAGGGTTTGAGGTCTTGTTTTTTTGTTTATGTGTCTTTGGATTTAATTGATAGATTTTTTTGAAGGGAAATATGCACCCTAAAATGGGCATTCTCTTGAATTTTCTTTCAAAACCCAATCGATTCCCATTTGTGACTCCCAAGTTGGCCTTCTGCAAGTGCACAGTTTTAGGTTCAATTGCACTACAATCATCAATTACACAATTACAATGATAAAATGTGTAGTATAAGTCTAAAAATTCATAATTCAAGCCCCCAATTATTCAACCTAAGCCCTCAATTATATTGGTCTTGGGTCATATGCGCGAGTCTTTGTTTTTTGCCTTGTTTGGTTTGATAGGTTCCCCAAAACATTCCAGGGGCTTGGATTCAATTTGTACCCTATTCATCTTATGTTTTGGGGGTTTTATGATTTATATTAGATGTATTAATGCTTATATGTTATTCCCTATTATTGGATGTAAAATAATCCAGTTATTGTTGCATTGAGAAAGGTTTCCTTGATGAATCCTTGATGGTTAAGGTCTAGAGAGGCCTATGTGTATGATTTTTGATTCATGTATGATCTTTATGAGATATGTATGTTATTTATTCTTATCATTCCTTGGATTGAACCTTAGGGTAAGAGTGTCTAGGTGCAACCTAGGGAGAGTGGCTTCCAGGGTAACTTATTGAAAGTTTTATTAATTAAGAGATAACCTAATAAATAAACTAGGGTAAAACACATTAACAAGATAATATAGCACTCCACACATGGTCTTTAGTTCTTTTACAGACTATGGGATTGGGAAGGCTTGGTCGTGCTAGGGGTATTGATCTGGCATGATCGAACCTCCTTGTCTTAATGAAAGGATTGTTGAGTTCCACATGATTTGTCAAATGGGGGCTGGGGCCTAGGCAGGATAATAGAGTAACTCATGTTGAGGCTATGTGATGATACTCTTTCCTACTTTTACTCTAGAACCCTATCCTATTTGGTTGTGTATAAAAGCCTCTGGTGGAAACTTGTTGTGTTGTATCCTATTGGCTTGATGATGATTGCAATGAATGACTTCATGTGTTGTCATTGATGGCACATGTATACACAGACACATGTTCACATTGTCATAGTCATCTTAGTTATGACAAACCGGTTATACTCCTAAGTCTTTGTATTGCAAAACCAGTATTATATGTATAGTGAAGTTCAATCAGTTTTGAGGGTGTCTAACCGGTATATGCAGGAATGGCATGACACCAGCTTGGAGGTTCAGCGAATATCAACAAGAAAGAAAATGGAGGTCAATCAATATATGAGTTGGAAGAGGTTAACTCTTAACCGGTATAGGTGTTCCAACCGGTTTCACTGATTTTGTGATGAGTTATCCCTAACCAACAGATTTGGCGGCAATCTGTGATGTGTTATGTTAGATTGTGTAGATACACTGCACCTAGGAAATTGCTATGAAGTTCCTAAGCCGACATGAAATCTAATGTCTATATAATGATATTATGATGAACTATTTTTATGATGCGAGATAGAAGTGTTAAGTTGTTGCGATTTACTAAAGGCATTAGAGAGTATGTCGGTGATGTAGTTTTGAGTGAGCAGAAGAGGATCTATTCAAGCAAGATGTGCTACTTCTAGATCACACCACTTGTTGTTTTATAATCACTACAATAGTCAAATCCCCTAATCGGGTAAGCTCTAACAAGCTTCATTGTACAAATCCTCTAACCAGGTGATCCATTAGTTTTCATTTGAAATCCTCTATCAAGGTTACTCCTAACAAGGTACTACCTTTAATAGGGTATATCTCCTAATAGGGCTTTGGGATCTTTAATAGGATTCACTCCTAATAGAGCACTTTTGTAGACCTTAACTGGTCAGTTACCTATTACTGCAGATAGTTAACTTGTGAGTCCCATCTCACCGTGGTTTTTCCCAGTTGGGTTTTCCACGTATAAACACTTGTGTTATGGTGGATGTTTTACTTGTTGTGGATGCTTTAATATCATTTTAGATTGCATGCATAGATTAAGTAAGCTGGTTAACTATCTTTACCGGTTTGTGTTTAAAGAGGTATTGTTTTTGCTGTAACTGATTCACCCCCCCTCTTAGTGCTTTATAGGTCTATCATATCCTATATGTCCATGTGTATACCTTATGTTCCCTTAGATGTTGGTGTTGTTCTTGAGAGTTTACCTTGTTTACTCATGTGTATGGGGCCTTGTGTCTATCTCGTAAGCACGAAGGGGTGGATCTAAGGGTTCCACATCGTTGGGTGGTTGTTGCTAACATCCATTAGCGACTAGTGGACTTGTTTGAGTGTATTGGATGGATCTTGTCATCTTCTTTCTAGTACCTCTTTATTTATGATGCAAATTACTCAATTATTGTATCTGTATATGTCATGTATCTTTAAGACGCATCATAATTGTATTATTATATTGTTGTATCTTGAACACTCCATAAGAAGGTTGATGTAATGTAAATGGATGTAATTGATAAGTAATGTAATTCTAGAATAATGTTTAAGTGGTTTGGTGTTGGTACCAATTGCTCTTATGTGGATGGATGATCTATCATATCTTATGTTGAAAGGCTATCATAGGAATATTTGGTTTAGTGTTTAAAATGAACATAGTTGTAGTTGTTCATGTTTTATGTATGTTATTGTTATTTCATCTATGGTTTATGTATCTTTGATCTTGTTTAGGAGCATTGTATAGTAGCGACATTAGGGAGCCCATAGAGGACATAGTTTTAATGTATGGCATACAAAAATTTCTTAGTTGACTTATCTTAAAAAAAATCTTCACTGGTAGATGCATATGGAGTATCAACTTCATCCATAAATTCAAGTTCCTTGTTCCAAAGATCATTCTAAAGCAAACTTTTATTGGACATATGTATTTCCTCTTAAAATGATGGCGAGAGAGACATGGAAATAGATGGGAGATCCTCAAATACCTATTCACCTATGCATTAGGGATTAGGCTTCCAATCCTTGTTATAGGAGAAGCACAAATTTCACCTCCTCCATTCATTCTTGATCACTTTCTGAATTTTGTCACTGAATAAGTCCTTTGCATTAGCTTCTGCTTTCTCTTTATCCAAGAAAGGTTTCAATTTCTCTTCACAACAAAATATTACCCTTCTAACCAATCTCCTTTTTACTAATAGGAGTCCAAGAATTCCCTTCCTCTAGTTAGCTAATAGGATAGAGAACAAAGACTGAGGTACATCATAGCTCTCATTAATGGCCAAAACCATAATGGTTTGTATTTCTACAATAACATCATTATCATGATCTTCCCTGATTGAACCAAGGAAATGGTGAAACATGTTGTACATTAAATTTTGCAACTCCAAATCTATCATGATATTACTCAATCTGATTCCTACAAATATTTTTAGTATGGCAACTCTTTTAGGAAAATGGGTTTTTTAATATTGCCAAGATATTGGAAGCTATCCACAACCAATTGTATTACCTCTCTCATTGTATCATAATCATAAGGTACTAGAGGTGTTATAATCATCGTGATCCCAAATAAGCAAGAAGTAACCACCAACTTAATCTCATCATCTGGATGTCTCAACCACTTGTGCTGATTCAGGGAGGTCACTATAGGAGTTAGAGCTATTTGTATCACTTCACAAAGTGGTTTCTCAACAAGGATCAACCATTATTCTACCCTTTTAAGAGTTTTAAAGACATCATCCCTTTATTGGAATTGATTGTTGAGCTTACTACCTACTTCATAGATTGATTTTTCCAATTGTTTCCTATCTTTTGTTGCCATGCTTCAACTTGAAATCCAACTTCCTAAATCAACCAAAGGCTAGTAGAAACTTTAGCTTATATGCCATTGAAGTATCCCTTACTTTTCTACACTTATTTTTCAGCTCTGATACCACTAAAGTATCCCCTATCCTTTCTACACTTATTTTTTTCAGCTCTGATACCACTAAAATATCCCATAAAGAGGTTGATGCAATGTAAATGGATATAATTGATAAGTAATATAATTATATAATAGTGTTTAAGTGGTTTGGTGTTGGTACCAATTGCTCTTGTGTGGATGGATGATCTATTATATCTTGTGCTAAAAGGTTATCATAGGAATGCTTGGTTTAGTGTTTAAAATGAACATAGTTGCAGTTGTTCATGTTTTATGTAATGTTATTGTTATTTCATTTATGGTTTATGTACCTTAAATATTGTTTAGGAGCATTTCATGGTAGTGACGTTAGGGAACACATAGAGGACATAGTTTTAATGTATGTTTATCTTCTGCTTGTGCAATACAATGGTTAATTATGTGATGAGTTTATAGATGTAATGCATTTTTTTAAAATTATTTCTATGTTATTTCATCGAGTTACTTGTTAGTCCTCTAGGGTTCCTTAGCAGGGTGTTACAATATATTATTAGTGAATTAATTTAGATTTATATAATAATTTATTAAAAATAGGTGAATCTAATATAATATTGTGGCAAATCTTTAAGTTTTAATTAAATAAATTCTCTAGCAATTTAAATAAGATTATAATAGAATTTGATAAAAATATGGCGATTCGGGTCACCTTAAAACTTGAACTATTAGCGAAATTTTGATTTTGAAAATTTAATTATGAGCCAATTGGAGAATATTAGCCACTAAAAAAATCATTGACTCTCCCCCTTTCTAAAATCAATGTCAATGAGATTCTCATTATACTTCCATCCATAAATAGATCATTTGAAACATCTTCTTATTCTTTAATATCTCGTGAGACTTCATTGTTTGAGTTGTTTTCTCCATGAGGTATAAAGATAGTGCAATGATTAGCTACCCTTGAATTCATACTTCTCCTCATGAACTTAATGATCTACCTCTTGTGCATGAAATGTAGTTTGCACAAATATAGATTTTTCTTTCTTCTCATTATCTTGTTTTTCCTTCCTTCTCTAAACTTTTCTAGACTCTCTTTAATGTTTAGAAAGAATCTCCACCTTCTTGTTTTGTCTAGGACATTTCACAAAAAAAACTTCTACAAAATCATTTTGTATGGTCATAGTTGTTGCACTTGTAGCATATAACATTAAAACCTACTAGAGTAGAAATGAATTATCGTTCCTACTTGAGAATCCACAAGGATTTATGTTTTTGTCCCATACATGATTATATATTAAGTGTGTCCTAAAATCTCTCGCTTTATGACCAAAGTGATTGCACAAAAAGAAATACCCAAAGAAAGAGTGTTGAAAATGTTGAAACTTGGTCATATGTGCTTGCCATGGAGCGAATGACTTTATGAATTTATCCTCATTATATTTTGGAGGAGTAACGGTGCACGGAACCTATCACTCCATACAAATTTTGGTTTGTTCTTAAGTATTCTATGTTTTCTTTCATGTTGTAATAAGTGGACCAACCATTTGGGACTTAATGAAGTCATGGTTGAGTTGTCCAAGTTTTTGTTGTGTTTAGGATTTTGATATCCTAGAAAGATGTAATGCTAATGTTGTTCATAGGTGTACTACTCAAAATCAGAGTCATCATGTAATAAGGGTTTAATTCATTGTTTTAGGTCTCCTAGAATGCCTAGAGGGCCTTTGGGAGCCTTGGAGTACACTTGAGTGCAAGATTGCCTCCTAAGTATAAAAAAGATGTAAAAATGCTAAGCAACATTTGCAACATTGCAAAAGTTGCACCTTTTGTTGTTGGCAGTGAAGAAGTTGGTTCTAACCAACTAAATCATGACATTAAAATCCAAAGACAACATCATTGTATAGGTTTGAGGAGTTTGGAATGCAGAGCAAGTTTTGTTTGTAAGAAAAACCTTGTTTGTACACCGTTTTCACTATTTTCTTTGTTTTTGTTGTGTTGTATGGTCCAGTACGGACTTTTTAGAGGAATCTGCTTGCAAGGCATGAAGGACTGGTGAATCTACTTTCCAACAAGGTAGATTTAAAGGTTTGATTGTGTCTGCTTGCAGAGATTTAATCCATTCTTTGTGAACTAGGTACAAAAACCTTGTAGACTAGGGTTTAAGCAATAAATGGCTCTAACTTGAGCATCCACTGATGGCACTAGTTGAAATCCAGTGGAATTATAGGTTAGGGTCTGTAAAAATGATTAGTGTAGGTTATTTGGATTTGCAGACCTTTTTGGTGGGTTTACAATGATACCCTAGGCTCACAACTAGGAGTTGGTGAGACTAGGACAACATAAGATGTGTGTTTTTAGAGCACACATGGATTGGTAGAGAAGAAGTTGATACATGTTTAGATACCCCATTGAGTTCCCTTTAAGTATACATGATTAGTTTGTGTAGAGGTTTTGACTGGTGAAGCTTTCTAAGGCCAAGTTTGCAAGTCACCCGGGTAGCCCTAAAACCCTAAAAAATAGGGCAGTACTAGAAACCCCATGTGTACAGAGAACACAAAAGCCATTCTGCAATATTGTATGTAAATAGGAAAAGGGTATTCATAAATATAATTTTTTGGGGGCCTTGTGTGGGTAGATGTGAACTTAAGCCTTGAAAACCGTAAAATGAGGCCTAATTGAATTAGGCCTGTTTGGATCCCAATATAGACAAAGTGAGCTTGAGAAGGCTTGGAAATAGGTTTAAATGTGATCAAACTATTAGAAGACACCAAAGACATGGTGTAACTTCATTTTACACTCATGGAACAAGTTTGTGATTAAAGATCCTTTGTAGAGGTTGTTGGAGCATTGGGAAGGTGTGATAGGGACTGAGGTGGAATCCTCAATAGGAAGTGTTGTAGTAAAACACTTGAGGATATACCTTGGAGGAAAGACAAAGTGGATTAGGCCTTGGAGGTCTAACTAGAAGAACCCTTACCAAGTACCATTGGATGGGCTTGATGAGTTAGAAGGTTGGAGAGAACAAGAAAGACAACTAGGAGACTAAGAGCAACTCCAAGAATCTCTGCATCAGAGTGGTATCAGATCCACCCTTTTGAAACATTGGTGTATGTTAGACATTGAAAAATTAGAAGCAAGTTCAATGCCTCCAAAGGAAATGACTCAAGAAGCCATTCGATAGATGGTGACAAAGATGTTAGAAGGACTAGGAAGGAGATAAAGGGACCCGAGATGCTAAGAAGGAGAAGGAGAAGGTTAAGACAAAATGGGGAGATGAGACAGATGAAGAAGTGGAAGATGAGGAGGACCATACAATAGTAGCAATGCCTCAAGACCAAAAACTATTCTTGGATGTGGTCAAATCCATCTCCAAAGATAATTTGGATGGATTACCCACCTATGGAGGAAATCTCAATGGAGAGGAGTTATTAGATTGGATAGAAGAATTGAATAATCATTTTGATTATAAGGAGGTAGCAGAGGAGAAAAGAGTAAATGTAGACAAGTCAATATTGAGGGGATCAACCTTGGTTTGGTGGAACATGATGCAAGAAGAAATGGTACAGGTAGGTAAGAAAAAGATAACTTCATGGGAGTGTATGAAGATAAGGCTTAAAGCTTAATTCCTCCCAGGGGATTGTGAAGTTCAAATCCACAAGAGACTACAAAATTTGAAACAAAGGGAACTAGATGTCATTGCATACACTAAGGAATTCCACAAACTAAGTTTGAGGGCTAGGAAATATGAGAATTAAGTGGAGAAATTGGCCAGATACATGAATGGTCTTAGGCAAAACATACAAGATGAAATAAGCATCCTCACATCAGACACTATTCACAAGTGTTTTCAGTTGGCATTAAGGGCAGAGGAAAATATCAAAAGGAGGACTGAGAAAAATTAGAAGCATAGAGGTGGTAAGAACTTCAGGGGTAGAGGAACCTTTGGTAAAGGGCAGATGGGGAAAATTTGATGATGAGAAGAACAATGTTAAAGATACCCCAAGCTCAAGAGCCACCATAGAGGAAAAGTCTATTTAGGACAACTTGTAAGTCACATGGAAAAAATTGTAAGGTGATTGTACAGATGGGGAAAATTTGATGATGAGAAGAACAATGTTAAAGATACCCCAAGCTCAAGAGCCACCATAGAGGAAAAGTCTATTTAGGACCACTTGTAAGTCACATGGAAAAATTTGTAAGGTGATTATGGATTCAAGTTCCACAAAGAATATTATCTTAGTTGAAATGGTGGATAAGCTCAAACTGAAAAGATTGCCTCATCTCACTCCCAATAAGGTATCATGCCTTAGTCAGGGTCAGCATATCTTAGTTGATGAACAAGAATGGGTGGATTTTGAAATTGGTGAATACAAAGACAAATTTCTATGTGACATATTGCCTATGGATGCCTACCATCTCCTCTTGGGTCGTCCATGGCAATATGATGTGAAAGCCTGTCATGATGGAGAAAATAATAGTTATCTCATCACCAAGAATGGTAAGAAGTATCAAATGAATCCATTACCTGATCCAAAGGAGGAAAAAAAAGTAGGGTCAAGTGTTATGTTGATGAGTGGCAAAGAGTTCCTTAAAGTGTTAAAAGAAGAAGGTAATCAGGGCCATGCTATAGTGTTAAAGCCTAAAGATGAAGCTAAGGCAGATCCATTGAGTGAAGTGCCTCAAGAAGTGCAAGGTTTAAGCAATATACAGAGGTTATAGGAGATGATATTCCTAATTCTTTGCCTCCAATGAGGGATGTTAATCACCAAATCGACTTGATACCAGGGGCAAATTTGCCTAACAAAGCTTCTTATAAAATGACGCCTAGCCAAAATGAGGAGACTGCCAAACAAGTGCAAGAACTCTTAGACAAAGGGTTTATTAAAAAGAGTTTGAGTCCTTGTGTTGTTCCCACTGTTCTAGTGCCTAAAAAAGGAGGAAAATGGAGGATGTGCACTGACTCAAGAGCAATTAATAAGGTCACCATAAGATACTGGTTTCCCATGCCAAGGATAGAGGACCTATTGGACAATCTAGGTGGAGCATGCTACTTCACAAAGGTGGACTTGAAATTTGGTTATCATCAGATAAGAATCAGACCTGGTGATTAATGAAAGACAACATTTAGAACCAATGGCAGGCCTATATGAGTAGCTGGTGATGCCTTTTGGCCTCACCAATGCACCTAGTACCTTTGAAAGGCTCATGATGAAGTCTTAGCTGGTTTTATTAGCAAGTTTGTTATTATGTATCTTGATGACATTTTGGTCTTCAGCAGGTCCAAGGAGGAACACCTTAAACATGTGGAGATGGTCTTGAAGAAGTTGAAGGAGGCTCAACTCAAAATCAACCTTAAAAAATGTGAGTTCTTGAAAACAGAGTTAGTTTACCTTGGTTTTGTCATTTCACAAGGTTATTTAAAGATGGATCCAACTAAAGTAGATGCAATACTTAATTGGCCTACACCTAGGAGCATAAGTGATGTTAGAAGTTTTCATGGAATGACATCTTTTTATAGGAAGTTTGTGAGAAGATTTAGCCATGTTTGTGCTCCTATGCTTAACACCATTAAAGGGTGGATTAAATGTCAATTTAAGTGGATTAGGCCTTGGAGGTCTAACTAGCAGAACCCTTACCAAGTACCATTGTATAGGCTTGAGGAGTTAGAAGGTTGGAGAGAACAAGAAAGACAACTAGGAGACTGAGAGAAACTCCAAGAATCTCTGCATCAAGTACTTTATTCTTATGGAGGTTGACTCTATTTCTTATTGGTGCTTTCACTTTTGATGGGAATTTTCAGGGGCATATGCATAACTCTTTGGCTTTTATTCATTTATCTTCTTAGGTGGCTCTTTGGAATCTTCTTTGTTGGCCATTTGAATTTTTTCATATCCAAGGCCAATGTTTATAGATGGTGACCTTTTCTCATTTATTATATCATTCAAGATCTTTGTACTCTTTTCAAACTTAAGGCTTTTGTGGAACTTAGTGGTTATCTTTCCAATTATTTCCTCAAGGAAACAACTTTAGAATCCAACATTTCATATTTTTCATTCTTTTTATTCAATTGTATTCTTACATACTCTTCAATAATTTTCCCTTCTTTAATTTGAAATCTTAGATCAATAATCATCCTTCCAAATTCTTCAAGATTTTGAAAGAATTTTGCCTTCGATTCACACTCCTTTTCTTCATATTTATGAATTTTCAATTTTGTTTCAAATTTATTTTCTTAATCTTCTTAATCTTTCTTAAGGAACATATGAGTCGTCCTTCCAAATCTACTTCTCCTTCATTTTCATCAAATTTATCATCTTCTAGCTCCATCTCTTCTTTTAATTCTCTTAGAAATTTATCTGTACTTTTAATACATCATTCCTTGTTTCTATTGTCATGTAATCTCTTATGATATTTGTGTACGGGAAAAGTGGTGCAAAGAAATGGAGAATTCGGTTTCAAAAAGGTCCACACACCAATGGGACTCTTGGTGCAAGTTATGTAGCTATATTGAATATCTCAACTCCCCAAGGGATGTTCCATTGTTCTCTATCTCACAGGATCCCTCAAGTCAATGCCTTTTCTCTCAGATCACTGAGCAAAGTGACTTCAAGAATGACAACTCTGAGAATGAGAGATGTTTTATCAACTTAATATGAATGCATTCCTAGTTATGCATGATATTAAATCTAATATGATTTAAACTAGCATGGATATGATGATAAGATAAAAGATTAGTAAAGCCTATCCTAACATGATATACTAGTCTAATATGAGTGTGCTATGATAATGAAAATGCTTCTTCAAATGCTTATTAAGATGATTTCTATTCAAAGAGAGGCTAAATGCTTGATATAAAAATGATTATATTAGAAGCATGAAACTAGGATATCTATTTAGCAAAATGTCTATACGTTTGATACTAAAGACTTGGATATGTAAATGAAGAATGAGAGCTCTATTTATAGGAAAAATAGGGCAATGGATGGTCAAGATTTGATAATCTTAACAAGGTCCAGGATTGAAAGTTATCAATCCATGTTTATAATTATCACCAATGAAATGGTGACAATTGTCAATAAGAGACTGCTTGAGAGGAGATGTAACAAGCATTAAATGCTTGAGAAGAGATGAAGGTTACCTTAGGAGGTAAGGGTTAAGGTTAGGTTAGGGTTACCCATTGGACAAAGCTTTTACCCAAAGGGTAAACTCTTGTACAAGGGTTAAAGGGATAACCACGGGTAAAGCCATGAATGTTTCATGAGACCCTTGGGTTAGATGAAGGTTGAGTTAGGCAAAAAGTCTTTAACCATGCAAGAAGGTTGAGTTAACCATTAATGGTTTGGAAGACTTTGAAGGTTAACTTGTTGAGGACATAAAGCCTTTAATGGTTTTCAAAGACTTTGAGAGCTTGAGAAGTGACTTCCCTTTGCTTAGGGATGTGACAATATTTAGGAGATGGCTTAGGATAAATTAGAAGTCATTAGAAGAATCTATAAGGGGGTTTAGAGAGGCAAGTGGGAGATGTAGGATTTTGCAAGTGGATGGACAGGAATTTTAATTAAAATAAATTACTTTATTTCAACAAAAATAGAAGCAACTTGCATAAATACAAGTGGGGATGTAAATAAATAAATTAGATTTATTTAAGCAACTTGCATAAATACAAGTGGGGATGTAAATAAATAAATTAGATTTATTTACTTGCAAGGATAAATTTAATTAAATGTAAATTTAATCAAAAGGGGAGAAAGGGGATTTAATTAAATAAAGTGATTTATTTAATTAAAGGTTAGAAAGGCTTAGGTGAACTTAATTAAATAAATTGAGTAATTCATTTAATCAAATAGATGAATGTGAATAATTTAATTAAATAGAATTTAATTAAATAGATGAATGAGGTTAAAATGAATATTAAATATTCACTTAGGAAAGTGGTCATTTTTATATGTCTACAATATTCATTCCAAAAATTAAGCTATACTTGAAGGAACGAACTCTGATATTGAGTGAAGAAGCACACACACTTATACTACAAGGGGGTTGAATCATTATAAGCCATTTTTTTACCTTTTCACACTTAAACCACCATGTTTATGAATTGTACAATATCAAAAACATAGAATACAAAAATTATGAAACACGAAGATCCACACACATAAGAGATAGATGATTTTATGTGAAAATCCTTATAAGAGAAAACCATGATAAAATATTGCTTATATAAATATTCGTACAAATTCCATATGCTCCAATCCTATAGGAGAAACCAATCCCCTCTTGTGATTCATATTAACTAACCCACTAGGGACACCAATCTCCACCACTAAGCACCAAAGCAAGAGACACTAATATCCTTGAATGAGAGGCACCAACCTCTTGATCTCCTTAGACAAAGGCACCAACCTTAAAGATAATGATATGATAAATAGTTTTGATTTTCTTCAAGTATCTTCAATTTATCTACTCAAATATAAGTTCCTTATCCCTCAACAAAATCTACTTTAAATGTTTTCGAATATATGTCATAAATCTGCTAAAAATATCTCTAATAAATTAGCAACATTTTTGTTCATATAATTGTCATAATCTTGATTTGAGATCTACCACAAATTTGGATTAAATCTACTCCAAAGTTCTAATTTTTACTTCTTTAGATCTAATCTAAAATTAGAAGGATATCCATTGGTTTGCTTGTCCTTTAACCCTTAAAATATCTTCTACATATATACATTGCAAAACACCCCTTTGACTTCAATTGTGATGGTAGTTTTCCTCTGATATCAATGACAATAATATTTTTCAACATGTACTTGTATTATACTAGTTTATAGTCAAAAGGATAAGTGATTCCATTTGTTTTCACTCTGTATTGAGTTTAATACAATCTAGTGTCTCTTTGGTGGTTGATTTTTTTCTTTCAAGGGTTTTTCCATGTAGATTTAGTGTTCATATGATTTATATTTGTTATTATTGCTTATTTATTAGTATATTGAGTCTATTAACTTAATTGAGTACTTTGTTACATCAAATAAATTTTTTTAATATTTACATAATGGCATTTACCTTGTTAACCAACATGAAGAAAAACTTACTTCATTTGCACACCTAACAGAAAAAGGTGAATTCTAGTAAATTTTTATGATTACAAGTAGTGTGTTGTTGCCCCATTATCTCCTTGTTCAACACAAATTATTCTCTCGTACTTATATGCAACTTCTAATCATTCTCAACACAAATGAAACATTGATATTGTTAGGGGGTCCTACTTTATAGTTTCAAGTAAAACTTCTTTATTGGAAATGTTATTGATAACTTATAAAAAATTATAGATGTAGCTAGGAAATCGGAAATCATCAAAGCAAGTAATATTAATCATTAGCTCAATCACAAAAGCAAATTGCCATGATCTATCCTAACACACTCAATAAAGACATGAAAATGAAACATTTAAAACTTAAAGATTATGCAAACCAGATGTAGATCTAAATGCTTCCTTCATGCGGCTCCATTGTCCTTCTTTCTTCTCCAAATAGTTTTGTTGTGGATCTCACCTACTAGTGCATGATCATGATATGAAAGCAAGTAAATAAGATATTGCTCAAGAGTACTCGAAGTGTGATTTGACAAAGTGATTAGAAATTCGATAATCTGATTAGGGATTAGATTGAAGAAATTCATCCAATTTATAGAGAAATTGGAGAAAAAGATCAAATTAGCATGATTCAATCCAAATAGAAATTGCAAATCAATTATGTCAATTATGACAAATTTATGACAAATTATACACTTTCTATGCAAAATTTGATTGATTGATAATTCATGACAATTTATGACAAATTTCTATGTCAAGAATTGATTAATTGTCAATTATGACAAATTATGACAAACTTCTATGTCATTCCCATGAAATTAGGAGAAAAATAGGAGAGAATTGAAATTAGGAATTAGGAAAATAGAAAATTAGAAAATTGATGAAAATTAGGAAATTAGGAATTAGGTAAATTAATTAATAATTTGTCATTTATTAATTAATTCACAAAAAGAGGAATAATTAGCCAATGAAATGAACATTTAATTGCGATGAGAAGACCTAGGATAAATAAATAATTTATTAATCCTAGAGAGAAAAATGACAAACAAGGTTAAATGATTAAATCATGAAACCCTAAAAGATGAATTAACAATGCAAGAACAACAATTAGGTCTTGATGAAAGATAATTGATATCAATTTGATTTTGATTAACAAAGGACCAATGTGATAAATGATTTGATTGATAAATGCACCAATTGACGAGGAACAATGACTAATTGATCCAAATTGACATAATTGAGACAAACAACGATTGATGACAAATCGATCGCAAAATGACAAAATTGTAAAGAGGACAAGGATCGATGACAAAATAGATTGCAAGACGACAAGGTTGAAAATGACCACGATCGATGACGAATCGATCGCAAAATGACAAGATTGAAAATGACCACGATCGATGACGAATCGATCGCAAAATGACAAGATTGAACATAACAACGATCGATGACAAATCGATCGCCAGATGATAAGATTGATAAGAGGACAAAACCCTAATTAGGATTGACGATGTCCAAAATGATGACAAACGAGCACGCACATTGATGCGACAGGATAAAATCGATCAAAATCATGACTGGATAGTGTTGTCGACAAGACCAAATTTGAGAGCGAGATGAATGAAGAATACAGAAGAAAGACTCGATGCTCGCAAATGATAAAAACTAAGTGCGTGACATAGGAGAAATGATAATGTGACGCAAAAACCTAAAATGAGGCAATGCGCAAATGTTAAAGTATGACTCCGCAAGCGTTGACCATTTTTAGGTGTCTACATTTTGCCCCTCTTTGAGACAATGCAATTTCAAGCATTGTTTCAAAGAATAATAATGAAAATGCCCCAGACAATAACGATGACATATGCATGCCCCCTTGAGGAATTGGTCAAAAATATCCATAAAAGAGGCCAATTTGTCGATAAGAATGATAGAAGACTATAGGTTCGAATGGACTGCCAAGACTGGCGGAAGAAATGTTAGTAAGAAGAAATTAGACAGAGGACAATTAGAGATGAGGAAAAACTTGCTTTCAGTAATGCACTTTGTAGGTGAGAACCTTTATTTAATGTAGCAAAATGGATGCGTAGCATCATGGCATTGAAGGCCAGAGCTAAAATGCAACCCTTTTTGCAAAAGACAGACACATCACAGACAAACAGCAATCACAAAAAAAAGAAAGGACCATGAACCATCCCGGTCACTCTAAATCACTCAATGACATCCTCGAGCAACATACGAACATGATCGAAGCCAAAGATAAATCAATAAAAAGATAAGATGCACAAATTCCAACAAGTCAAACAAACATCTTGATCTTCATTGTCAAAAGTTGAAAGTGTTGATAGGACGATCATGCTGTCTGGTTTCAGGACATGCGGTACCCCGTCTAAGACAGGACATAGCCTGGTTTCGAGTATACCACACCCTGTATAAGACCCATGATAGTGTGCCAAGGACAAACGATGTTGAGGTTGATTGATATGACAATTCGGATCAGGTTGAATGTCTGGTTTGAGTGAAAAGTTCATTTGCTTAAGCGTGATTTCATTAAAGCATAGTGTATGATTGCGAGTGTTGTTGGAGGGATGCTCAATGATTTGTCTTATGCACAAAAGGGATCATTTATTTTATTTTTTTTATTTTTTTTTTTGTTTTTCGAGATTTTACAATTTTTTTGCTTTGTGTTCATTTTTTCTCAAGACATTATTTGACTTTTTAGGGATTTTTTTCAGGACATTATTTGATTTTTAGGGATTTTTTCAGGACATTATTTGATTTTTAGGGATTTTTTCAGGACATTATTTGATTTTTTATGATTTTTTTTTAGGACATTTTTCAATTTTTTTGAATTATTTTAGGACATTTTTCAATTTTTTTTTTGGAATTATTTCAGGACATTTTTCAATTTTTTTTTATTTTTGCCCCCAGTGTCTAGCAAGGCAAGGAATATGACAGGTGAATAAATAGGCTTTCTGAAATGATGGTGGATAGAGGGAAGACAATGGCCTTTTATCATGGAGACAATACGGATGCAATTTTCAAGGGCTATTGCGTGATGGGACAAGAGACTGGATATGACAATGTAAAGCAGGAACATGGCATGAGGGACATGTCGAGAGGTTTTTGAAACTATGTTTTGCATTTCGCGTCCTTATGTCAGATCAAGATCAAGGAATGAAAAAGAGTGTATGGATAGTGATAAGATATGGATAGGATAAGCAAGACCAACAATGGATAAGGGACATGGACTGAAGGTCGAGATAGGCGAAGGGATAGTGGCACAAAGTTGCAATAAGCTAGGGAATATGGATGAAAGGTTGTAATAAGCAAATGGATAAATGACCAAAAGCTATGATAGACTAAAAGCTGCAAACAAGATGCATGATGCTCATGAAGATCCTCAGCCTTGTCAAGATCAAAGGTGGAAAGGGAAACTGGACATGAGGGACAATAGGATATGAAGGGTAATGACAGGGGTTCGATAGGATAATGAAGGGCAATAGGATATGAAGGAGGAAACCTGCCCCCAAGTGTGCTATGCAAGAAGTTCATAGATTACGCATGATGCCTGTTTGCCAGGTTTTCATCATGGTACTTTCCCAAGGCGCCTGTTTGCCAGGTTTTCACCAGTGGACAAATTATTTTTGCTTTACTCTTTTTTTTCTTTTTCTTTTTCTTTTTCACTTTTTTTTTTTTTTGCATTTTGACATTTTCAATAGAAGATGGACAAATGATAGGGGATGGAAGAAGGACTCAAGTGTCTTTTTGTTTGGATAGTAGCCTTGAAAAAAAAAATGGACCATGACTTTTAAAAGTATGCTCAAAGACGTTGGTAGGATAAGGACATGGAAAATAAGATGAAACTAAGGCGAGGATTTATGCAAAGGATGGGATCAAAGGGACCGAAGGATGGAAAATATGCATTGGATACTGGATAGGGTATTGGAAGAATTGGGCTTCACTGGATGGAAATGTTGGCAAGAGAAACATTGGCACACACCTTGAGGGGTGATGGACTAATGGAGGAAGAGTGGGTTTTGGATATGGAGATTTTGACGAAGGAAAGGCTATGGATTTGTGAGATTTGGATGGAGGAATAACTTGGGAATTTGGGACATAAGGGCCCAAAATGGATGAAGAAGGTGATTGAGGAACAAATTTGAGAGGGTTGGATGGAGGAATAACAACTTTGGATGCCAATTTGGATGTTTCTTTAGGCTTTTGTGCTTCAAGGAGCCGCTTAGGGATCCACATGGTTTGTGATTTTTCATGCTTTTGTGGTTCCTTGGAGTGCATTGCTTGCACAAGGGATTTAGGAACCCATATATATTTTGACTTTGCTTTATTTTGCTCAGTGGGCCTTTGTGGCCTTTTGGATATTTCTTTTTCTTTATAGATCATATTGTTCTTTGTTTTGACATGTCGATTATATTGGACATGTTGATCCTTGAATACATGTGGATTGCTAGACTTATGACTTTTATACTTGGCATCCAAATTGCTTAGAGGGGGAAAGGAATGCATGGATGGATATGAATGAAATGGACTTCTTTTAGATTGATGAAATTTACTCAAGGATTTGTGCCTTTGCTGACCTTTCATAGAGGAGGAAGGGATATAAGGACCTAAGATGGATGGAAGGGATGATGGGGAAGGTGTATGTTTTGATTTTGAAGGGATGTTGGATTTAGTAGGAGTACCAATGTCTTGAGGAATTTCACTGAGGCCATGACCCTTAAGATCTTCTTGGATATGGAGGAATTATTTCTCATGAATGTCTACCCCTTTGCCTTTATGAATATCTTGACTTGTAGGATACTCTTTTCTTTGGGAAGAAGACGCGAGTCCATTATGAGGTGGATATGATATGAGAGAAATAATGAGATCTTGAAGTGGATCGGATTGCACCAAAGTGGAAGAACCCCTTATGCATGTTGAGGGTTCATGAACATCTTGCACTAACATGTTAGGATCATGAGGGGGATTAGGATCATGAGGGGGACATGGTTCAATGACAGGCTCTTCAAGAGATGGAATGGGAGAAATAATGGGATCATCAAAAGGAATGAGATCTTGGAGTGTATATGGAGCATTAAGACAAGGAGATGGAGGGACAAGTGGATCTTGTGGAAGATCTGAAGGAATGATAGGGTCTTGTGTTGGAAATGAATTTGGAAGGATACTTTGATCTTGACAAGGAGGAAGATCATTGGATTCCTCTTTAAAGTTGCTTTGCTCTGGACTTTTAATGGGATCATTGGAAAGGATGGAAGGGATATCTTGATCTTTCTTAAGAAGTGGAATGTCAATGGGATTTGAGAGGACATTTTTTTCATGAAATGGAAGGGAATCATTTGGGATTGGATGGACTGGGATATCTTGATCTTGCTCAGGGAATGGAGTGTCAATAGGACTTTGGATAGGATGGACAAGAATAGGGGAATCATCATGAGTGTCTGGGAACATGGGGTCCTCATCAACAATTGGATGGGATGATAAGGTTTCAAGATCTTGATCTTGATCTGTTTCAAGACATGTTTCTACATGCTCTAAATTATCCTCTTGACATGGGGTTGGACTTTGGATATGCATGGAGGATTCTGACAAGGAATCAATGTTTTGGCATGAAGGAAATGCACTTTGAACATTTGTGATGGATTCTGGAAAGGAATCAATGCTTGAACATGAGGAAGAGGGACTTTGAATGGGGTCCTCTAAAACAGGTAATGGCAATAAAGTGCATGGTGGCATTGGGTCTTGTATTTCTGAAACATGACAAGGATGTGCATCATGAATTGGATTATCGTGGCAATCAATTATGGATAGCCCTTGCGTAATTTCATCCTTGGGTGTATTGTTTGATGAGGACAATATGGAAGGTT
Organism: Cryptomeria japonica; assembly: GCF_030272615.1. Taxonomy (NCBI): domain Eukaryota; kingdom Viridiplantae; phylum Streptophyta; class Pinopsida; order Cupressales; family Cupressaceae; genus Cryptomeria; species Cryptomeria japonica. The sequence goes on from NC_081409.1 coordinate 60,714,537, forward strand.
CTTGTGAAACTTCTAAAGGTGTAGGGATAGATGCCACTGGAGAGTCAATTTGTTTATGGGGGGATGAGGCATTGCTAGACATAAGTGTATTATCTTGATCTTCCTCAAAGAACTCACTTGGTAGGTTCCTTAAGATCCTTGCAATAAAGCCAACTTTCTTTCGAGGTTTTGACATAGTTGTATTTGGAATTTGAACTTGTTTGGCAAGGAGTTGGTTCTGGTCTGATGTCATGTTTTGATTTTGAACTAGATGTTGATCAAATTGGTTTGACATGTTCAAAATTTGGCTTGGTGCATGTTGCAAGCTTTGTTTTTGAATGTTTGGTTGTGGTTGTTGACATTGATATTCCACCATTGGTTGAACCATTTGTGGACATTGTATAGTTGGTTGGACATATTGTTGAAATTGGACCATTGGTTGAACCATTGGTTGTATTGGTTGAAAATCTGATTGATAGTAAACACCTTCTTGTTCTTGTTGTGGAGGCACATAATGTTGAAATTGATGTTGTCTCTTTTCTTGAAATTGTTTCATCATCTCTATTTGTGAGAGGAGAGCTGGTATGTCTAATCGTTCAAGAAGAGATCTTACATCAATTGGCTCAATCTTTGGATTTCGACCTGGAAATTTTTGAAACATTTTGGACATTTGTGATCTATTCTTCTCAATGTTTTTCACTCTTTGTTCCAATATCTCCTCTTCTTGAGCTAGTTTCTCCTCTAGTTTTTGTATTTGGACATTTACATCATCATGATAAGTTTGATCCAAGTTCTGAGACATGTAGAGATTGGATTGACATGATTGGTTGCTCAATTGTGATGACATGGCTTCGTAAGAAGGTTGAGACCTCATTTCAACAAACATGTCACTATGCAAATGCAACTAATGGGATTGACATATGCAACCTAAAAGGATGACAATGCAACTTAATGTTTTTGTTGTTTTTCAAGATTTTGACAAACTTTTTGGAATGCAAATCTAAAAAAGAGACCCTTAGGAAATTGAAATGATGTCTAGACCTCAAAGGACAAAAGGACCAAGTGACAAAAGGACAAAATGACAATGCCTCCCCTATATGCTTGGATACTAAGCTAGGTTTGACCAAATGACATGGATGACGAAAAGACAAAAGTTTGATAAGGTCTAGACTTCTTAACAATGACTTAGGGTTTATTCAAAGATTTGGATTACTCAAGTATGACAAAAGCTAGTTTTGACACTATATGCAAAGGGACAATTACTATGCAAATGACCCTAATATGATATGATAATGACCTAAGCTTGATGAAAGGACCTAGGGTATGCAAATGCAAATGTATGACAATGTCAACCTAAGGCAAAACCTAAGGTTGAATTATGAAATGGTATTACTCTAATGCAAGAGGACACATGCAAATGGATGACCCTTATTGATATGCAAAGGAGTATGACCTAGGTGAAACTTAACTTTGGTAGTTGACAATAACTTTGCAAAAATGCAAACCTAGGATGAACTTAAATCTAAGTGACATGAATGTTGAGACAAGATTTTGAACAATGTTTGACAACCATGTTTGAAGGTGTTTTGAACTTTGTTGGATGAAATGTTCTTGTGTCTAACCTTGTTTTGAATCAATTTGTCTTGTTTTTGAAATGAGACACAACTCAACTTTTGACAAGCAAAGAAGACAAGATATTTCAACTTAGACTCAAGACAATCATGCTCATTCACACATTTCTTATGGTAGGCAAGGACATTAGGTACTTGAGAGGTAGACTCGTTATGGGATTCAAGGAGAATACATAGATGCTTGACCCCACGGGCTCCCCTCCACGGCACTCACTTCTTAGGGCAGCCAAGCATCAGTCCCCATGGAAATCTCCCCATGGCGAACTTAGTATCTCCTCCAAGTATCCAAACTTGTCCTTCTCAAGCAACTAGAAGGATTTTTGGCCTCTAAATACAAGGTGTTTAATAAGGATTTCTGTTAAGTGCTACTCCTTGATGTCATGCAAGCGTGATTGAGACATTAAGCCCATCAAGATACCAAACAAATGTAGTCGCGCAAGCACGATTTAGACCGTGAGGTCCTACTTAGATGTTGATATGAGAAAGAGTTCAAGGGTCAACACTTCCCAAGTAACTGCAATTCCCACGTAACCCTTCCTTCAAAGCTTTCGCCCATCAGGTATTTTTTTATAGTGAGTTAGAATGCCAAGGTATTCTAGCCGTACTCACTTTGGGTCGTTCCCTTCTCATGATTGTCACTTGCTTGCAAAAGCAAATGGTCGGGAAGGCAGGCCCTCTAAAAGTAACACACAATCAAAACATGAGAATGATATCGAAGATCTAGATTTCTGATCACCCTAAGAAGGATGAGAGCATACTCTCCTACTCCAATGTCAAACTCAACAATCAAAGCAAACATACATTCATTCCATCCTATTTATAAATCATACTAGGTGCCTAAATATGAATTACAAACACAAAGTTTAGTTGTAATCCAAGGCAACCTGCAAAATCACTAAGTTAGGAGTTTGATTTGTTTGGTCTTTGACTAGCAAACCTGCAAACAATTCATTAGTAGTTTGTGAAATAATTCTTTGTCAAGCGTTTCACCACAAAGCTACCAACAATGTTAGAGAATCAAGAGAAATGAATCACCATCAAAATTAATCCATAAAAGTTGTGATTCTTTGTCCTTTTAGATTAATCTATGTGAAATTTATCAAATTTACCACCCTAGATTAATCTAGATAAAATTTGCATGAATGCATGATTAATTTGCCAAGCTAAATTAATCTAGATGAAGGTTGCATGATTTTGTTTTTGAAAATTTTGACCATTTACAGAAGCATAATTAAAAATGTCATAACTTCCTCAATATTTATCCAAATCACAAACCATAAAATGATCTGGAAAGGTAAAAACATGATCTAATATACCCAGAAATCATTTATTTTAATTCTGCATGAAATATTTTACATGATCAATTGATTATGACTGGTTTTTTTTTAGAAGAAAAATCTGCAACTTCACAAAACATTCAAAAAAAATATTAGATCCAAGCATTTTCACGTCGGGTTCACCAATTAATGTAGCTAGGAAATCGAAAATCATCAAAGCAATTCAATATTAATCATTAGCTCAATCACAAAAACAAATTGCCATGATCTATCCTAACACACTCAATAAAGACATGAAAATGAAACATTTAAAACTTAAAGATTATGCAAACCAAATGTAGATCTAAATGCTTCCTTCATGCAGCTCCATTGTCCTTCTTTCTTCTCCAAATAGTTTTGTTGTGGATCTCACCTACTAGTGCATGATCATGATATGAAAGCAAGTAAATAAGATATTGCTCAAGAGTACTCGAAGTGTGATTTGACAAAGTGATTAGAAATTCGATAATCTGATTAGGGATTAGATTGAAGAAATTCATCCAATTTATAGATAAATTGGAGAAAAAGATCAAATTAGCATGATTCAATCCAAATAGAAATTGCAAATCAATTATGTCAATTATGACAAATTTATGACAAATTATGCACTTTCTATGCAAAATTTGATTGATTGATAATTCATGACAATTTATGACAAATTTCTATGTCAAGAATTGATTAATTGTCAATTATGACAAATTATGACAAACTTCTATGTCATTCCCATGAAATTAGGAGAAAAATAGGAGAGAATTAAAATTAGGAATTAGGAAAATAGAAAATTAGAAAATTGATGAAAATTAGGAAATTAGGAATTAGGTAAATTAATTAATAATTTGTCATTTATTAATTAATTCACAAAAAGAGGAATAATTAGCCAATTAAATGAACATTTAATTGCGATGAGAAGACCTAGGATAAATAAATAATTTATTAATCCTAGAGAGAGAAATGACAAACAAGGTTAAATGATTAAATCATGAAACCCTAAAAGATGAATTAACAATGCAAGAACGACAATTAGGTCTTGATGAAAGATAATTGATATCGATTTGATTCTGATTAACAAAGAACCAATGTGATAAATGATTTGATTGATAAATGCGCCAATTGACGAGGAACAATGACTAATTGATCCAAATTGACATAATTGAGACAAACAACGATTGATGACAAATCGATCACAAAATGACAAAATTGTAAAGAGGACAAGGATCGATGACAAAATAGATTGCAAGACGACAAGGTTGAAAATGACCACGATCGATGACGAATCGATCGCAAAATGACAAGATTGAAAATGACCACGATCGATGACGAATCAATCGCAAAATGACAAGATTGAACATAACAACGATCGATGACAAATCGATCGCCAGATGATAAGATTGATAAGAGGACAAAACCCTAATTAGGATTGACGATGTCCAAAATGATGACAAATGAGCACGCACATTGATGCGACAGGATAAAATCGATCAAAATCATGACTGGATAGTGTTGTCGACAAGACCAAATTTGAGAGCAAGATGAATGAAGAATACAGAAGAAAGACTCGATGCTCGCAAATGATAAAAACCAAGTGCGTGACATAGGAGAAATGTTAATGCGATGCAAAAACCTAAAATGAGGCAATGCGCAAATGTTAAAGTATGACTCCGCAAGCGTTGACCATTTTTAGGTGTCTACAGTAGAATCTTTAAAAAAAAAAAAAAAAAGAGCTAGTATTGGTTTATATATTTACTAGTCTGATGGAAGAGAGTTGGGTTCCTATTTTTATTCTAAGTACATTGAAATGAAAAAAATCATTTACAAGATTAATTATTTTCTCTATGAAATGAGATGTCCACATATTTAGTTACAAGATTAAAATCATATTATCGTACAAAATTGATTTTTGTCATTTTAATGCGTAGGTAGTTCCATACAGTTTTAATAAGTATGATGTGTAACTTAAAATCTTCTCGTAATATAGCGGAATAACTATATCTAGGATCATATATAAATAGAGAATGAAGTAATATTATGCCATCACTACTTAACCTCACATTTGTCATGCATTTCCTTCCCTTTTAATTTCTTAATCATTTTACCTTAAAAATCTAGTAATTATAAGAGATCATGATCTAGTAGTTATTTAAAAATAATGCAACAAAAGAAAAATCATGATTTTCATTTGGATTTAGAATTCAAATAAATGTAACAACATATTATTGAAACAAGTAGAAGATTTAAATAATACAATATTTTTTATGATCACGTTCTTTCCCATCAAACTTCTATTCTACTCTACTCTACATGAATAATTTCTTATCAATCCTTTCTATATGGCTGCCATGACAAATTACTCAACCATAAACTATGGTAAATATAAAAAAGTAAAATATTAACTATCAATATGTTTAGACAATTATTTTGTTGGGAAAAGGTGCATAATATTTTCATATAAAATTATTATTATTTGTGGTACACCTAAGGTATATAGGAATGCATATATAACGTGGATTAGATATTTTAGGAGCCACTTAATTCATTGTATATATAACATAGGGATAAATATTTAATGTGGATCTACACATTGAGAAAATGTTTTAATATTAGAAAAAATTAGTACCAAAAGCAAGCACATGAGTAGTTGTCGAGGTTGGCTAGATGAAGCATCTCTTATAGGTTTAACATGTGAGGAGAGGAAGCATATATTGTGATCTGTGATTACATGATTCTTATTTGTTTGTTCACATGGAGTGCATGTAAAGATCTTGATGTTTTAGAGGTATTCATAGAGTCTCTACATATGTTATGTTTGTTTGCGAGAGAGTACATTGAGTGTGGATCCTTTTAGAGTTGGGTTTTTCCATTTTAGAGTTTTACCAAGGTGTATCTTGTGTTATCTTAATGGTATGTTTATCTATTCTTTTATGGTATTGATTCCAAATACTTTTTTGCATGACTTCTCTTCTTGAGGTTATCTAAAAATAGTCCCATATGATTGTAAATTTCTTTTCATATTTAAACCTACATGATAGCTAACACATGCTAATCAAGCATTTTATTTTACCAAGTATAGCATATGTTATGGTGTAATTTATAAAACCCAACCTTTCCCCTTATATTTAAACCTACGTGATAATAAAAAAGCCCTAATCTAACTCTTCACCTTAGTGGGAATGACCTCATCGAACTCTAACTCAATGATATAGAAAAACTCAGTTAACCAATATCAAACAAGTATTGATAGGGACACACAATGTGCTTCATTGCAATTAAAAATAAGGACACATACAATTATCTACCACGCGTGACTAACGACACAACTAGATATATATGGCCAATCAAATTAGCCTTTACCAATCTACAAAACTTGTGAATAAGGGAAATTATATTATTCATAACAAGTGTGGTATAGGAATTTTATGCAGGAGCATCTAGAGGTGTAAGAGAATCTTCCAGCATCTTAAAAAAAAGATTAATTGTTAATTTATAGTAGGTTTGGTTGATACCTATAAAGCTCATTCCCTCTAAAATATTTTGGAAGGGTTGTACTTATAGGGCTTTTATATTAAAATATTTTGCACTTATGCATGTATGGACTTGAATTTTTTTTAAGAGCTACAATTTTAAAATTACACATCGTGGTAAATTTATGAGCAAAGATCCAACCTAGAGTTAAAGATATTAAAGAATTAAGCTTCTCAAAGTTATATAATATTCCTTCAAATTGAATTTTGAGGCCCCAAAAGGTGGAAAAAATCCATTGTGGTGTTGTAGAGCTCATCAAGCACTTCAATTTTTTTTTAAATGGGCTTAATAAAGGCATTGGGTGAAAAGTTGTGACCTCCAAAAGTTTTGCTACTTTTTGGAGGAAAATCAAATTTTGAAATGGTCTTAGAGGTGCCATTTCTCAAGTTAGAAAAAAACAAAGAAAAATTCATAGTTCATCAAAAAGAGAAAAGGGAAGAATCCACTTTAGTTTTTAGAAGCTACAAAGAGTGAAAGACTCCAAAAATAAGGAGAATTAAGATGTAATGTGTTAATATGTTGTACAACCTATTTCCAGTTGCATTTTGCATGTCATATTTCAATTATGTAATTGATCATATTTCAATAAAGAAATCAATATTTGCATGTGTGAATTTTTTTTTATTGTGTGTTGTTTTCAAATAATCCTTATCGGACTCCTATTGATATATATACATGCATGCATATATATACATATGTACACACACACACACACACACACACACACACACACACACACACACACACACACACACACACACACACACACACACACACACACACACACACACATATATGTACATGTACATGTATATATATACATACATATATATATGTATGTATGTATGTGTGTGTGTACACACACACACATACATACATACATACATACATACATACATCCATACATACATACATGCATACATACATGCATGCATGCAGACATATATATACATATAAATGCATACATATACATATGTACGTATACGTATACATATACATATACATATACATATACATATACATATACATATACTTATAATGTTCATTTGATTTAGTCCTTATTGCAAACCATCTTTTGTGTGAACCAAATTTTATACTATACCATCGATCTAAGATTTGAGCTAGTAGCAAGCTTGAGAACATAAGTTTGTCCTCCATCTTCTTATTGTGCTCCAACCTCTTACAAGATTTGGAATTCTCAAATTGGTCATTCTCCATGTGACCATGTAGACCAAAGTATGGACCATAATACTATGATGATCTTAGTGCTCATTTTCTAAAAGTATTGAGCTTGTCCATGGGAATGAAATTTACCCTCAATTTGATATCTTCACATTCTATTTGGCATGAAATTAAATTTAGCCTTTATGTGGAATTAGTATTTGAATATGCTTAAAAATAATTTCTTTAGTGGGGAGAATGAGTTCCTTTTATTAGTTGGGAAAGTTTAGGTGGTAAATAATTTTTTTCTTGCCACTCATGTTTATTTTTCCTCATGTTGGATGCCATGCAACAAAGGATATGAATATTTATGTAAACCAATTCAATAATTCATATGCATAAAATCGGATGATATTGTTGATTATAACATTATATCTTGAACTCAATGCATATAACCTAAATCAAAGGTTGCCTTGAAACTACAAATCCTAAAATTTAAGGAATATGTTTAGTGGATAAATGGATCACTAAAGTTGCTTACAATGAAGAACCATGGAAGATGTTATGGAGATATACGCTTGATAATGTTGTTAAAAATAAATTACATGAGGTTAATTGGACTAAGAAGCTTCTCCTTGAATCATATTTTCAAATTATAGCCTCTTTTCCTACCCAATCAATTTAAAAAGATTTCAAAAATTATGTCATTTTTAATTTGGAAGGAGTGATCACTTCAGCATGATTTTAACTTTTTTTCTTCCTCCATTTGGTGTAAAATACGTATCCAAATTCAAAAAGAACCTTTTGCTATAATGTTTTTCAAACAACCTTACTATTTGTTCAAGAATGGTGTTAGACAATTTAGTGATTCACCCAACCTTTCTACTTTGTAGTGGTCTTCTTGATTAGATATTAGAGATATTATATTTAATTTAAATAATAAATTTAAGCAATTCATTGTTAGGATTCCCACAGATACTGAGAGGGGGAGGGGGGTGAATCAGTATCTAACTGGTATAACAATTTTCTTAACTTAAAACATGTAGAGCATATTATAACAGTGTAGCGGTATGCAAGAAATAAAGCAATAAACAAAATTAAAAGCATCCACATGAAAAGCACACCATAACACAAGGATTTAACGAGGAAACCCAGTGTGGGAAAAACCTCGGTGGAATTTGTGACCCACAATATCCACTTACTAGCCAATAAGAGAATATTACTTACAAGAGGGGCCTGCACATGTAGGAAGGCCAATTGCCTAGAGCTCACTGTTCAATGGGAAGTCTCACTGACTTACAATGTGGATTATACAAATCCAATATCTTGTACTGCTTTACAATAACATCTATAATGCCAGATCCAGTACCAGTTTCTGCTCTGTTCTTTACATAAAACCTTTAACCTATATTTTGCATAATAGGTTTGCCTTATATCTTTTCTTATTCACTCACTTCTACATACAAAATGTCTACAATGATCTCTCTTATATATCAGAGTCATTTTACAACCTGCCAAGTCGGCTTTACAAAGATTTTACAATAATAAACAAAATATAATAAAACAAAAATCTTGTCGGCCTCTGTACCGGTATACTTCCTTTCTCTGTGCCGGTGTCGGTGGTCTGAGTGTCGGTGTAGAGTCTGATCATTGATGCTGGTGAACTATCTTGCCGGTGTAATGCATTGCCGGTATAATGCCTTGCCGGTGCCATAGGATTGTAAGGTTGCCATCAATGACAAAACCTTCAATCACCTACAATATCTCATTGGAGTGTGCATATGCCAACAATCTCCCCCTTTGGCATTGATGGCAACACTCATGAGAAATTTCAAAAAGTGTATCCAAAAGTGTGAAGTCAAAAAAAAAAAATGTTACCAAAAATGTGTGCTCCCCCTGAGCATATAATTCCTATGATATTGAATTTTCTCATACCACTACTCCCCCTTTGGCATCAATGACAAAGGTTGTCAAGATGTCAGTAGAGTTTGTAGTTTCAACCTTGTAACTGGGTAGTTACAATTTGAAAAAGCTCTGCCAAAATTAAGTTTATACTCTCCATAAACTTTTTACTGTCTCTTATTGCTGTCTCTGTCCTTTTAACTATACCGGTGAGGTGCTGCATATGCTCTGCTAGTGTTTTGTGTCCTTGTATCAGTGCCTCAGGTATTTCCTTCCGCAATGATGCTAGATAGTCCAATCTTGGACTCAGTTTTAATCTTAGATGCTTTGCCTTATTCACTATTCTCTCCTTTTCTCTTTCTAATTTAAGTAATTCTTCCTCAAAAGTTGTCATCTTCTGTTCAAAAACTGATAATGTATCAGGTGAGTTAACAAAATTATCTGCAAGTTTATTGATTTCATCCTGTACCTTGCTTATTTTCTTATCTATGTCTACTGTCAAAAATTTTGTCTTACAGGTGTCTTTGTACAGAGTTTTGTACTCTTTCAATAAGTTACACAGTTTCGGTAGAAGTGTGTCAAAATCCCTAGTACACATCTTTATCTGAACTTCAAAGAATTTTTTCTTTTCAATTTCTACTTTGTCCTTCAATGTTTCTTCCTTTATTTTCTCAATGTTCTCTGTGATGTATTTACACAAAGTATCAAGTTGTCCTAAAGAATCTTTATTGTCTAAATTACAGTTAGGAGCAATTACCTTCAAAATTGGGATTGTGTCATCTATGGCTTTATAGGCCTGTGAACTACAATTTGTTATCTTTTTGATTGAATCCAAAAGTACTTCAGTTACATTTGTTGGTTTGTGGCCTGCTGAGGAGGAACCAACATTCTGAATTCCGCCGGTGGAGGAAGTAACCAAGCTTGTTGTGACCTTTGGTAGGTCTATTTGTGTTTGCATTTCTTTAAGCAATGGTTTGAGTACTTCTCCAGTTGCCGGTGGCACTATTTCCGCATGAACCTGTTCCTGTTTCTATTCCTCTTCTTGTTGCTCTATCTCAGTCTGAGTTCCTGCCTGTTGCTCTTTGTCATCTGCTGGTTTCTCTTGTGTGTTATCAGTTTGCTCAGCTACCGGTGGCTCACTAGCCATTTTAGTCTTACCAGTTGTATCTTTGTCTACCACAATGTTGATCTTTTGTGTATCGACATCTACTGTATATAAGACTTCAGGATTAGGATTGACATCCTCTACATCCATGCTTTCAACTGCTGGTTGATCTTCTGTAGTTGTTGTTGCCAATGATGTAAAAGTAGGTGGGGGTAAGTTGTCTTTTACTTTGATACTCGGAGGTCCACCAACCTTTCCTTTTCCTTTGTCTCTTTCCTTCTGATATACCTTTATTGGTTTGGGGTTCCGGTATTCTTCCTGTTTTTCTTTTTCAACTAGGAATATATCCCATCCATTTTTTGTTTCTTCAGTCACCTCATTGACCCTTCCAACCATTAATGCAATGTGCCGGTGTGCAGTAGAGAATACTGACCGGTTGGCTTCAACAATTAAATCATCAATTTCTTTAGGTGAGTTTACTGGGTACACAACAAGTAGCTTTTCTATCTTGATTTTCTTGTCAAGTTCTATTACTTCTTGTCTCCTTGCCTCTAGTCTTTTGAACAATTCATCTGGTACATCATCTATTACTTCCATCAAAAATTTCTTATACATGTCCATATGCAATATAACACTATTTTCTACTTGTTCTTTTTCATCTGCAGTTAGAGTGTCATACAATTTCTCTATATTCTTCAGTTTCCCTTCCTTTGTAATTTCATTCAATAGTATGTCAAGAGGAGCCAAGTTTTGTTTTGATCTCTTCTTCTTCTTGGGTGTCAACTTTTTCTTTGGTGTAGTCTTTGTAACTGGAGATCTCACTGCTTGTTGTTTCTATCTTGTCCTCCTAGGTGAGGGTGTGGTTGCCGGTGAGGGATCTCTTTTCCTTACAACTCTTTTGAAAGTTGCAGGCATGTCACTCTCTAAAGAAGTTCCTATCGATGATAGGTGAGTTTCAGGCTGTGGGGCTGGTAACTCATCCTCAGTGATATCGGTTTGCTTTAGTATATCTTCTTTAATAGCTTTTGCCTGTCGAGAGCCTCTTCTCACAACTGCCTCAACCTTTTTCACTCTCTTTTTAGATTGTATTTGATTTTCTATGGTCTCAGCACTACCAAATACTTCTTCCTTTGGTTCATTTGGAGCTTCCAGAGGTGCTTTAGCATAAGTCTCAACTATATGATCATTAGTCTCATAACCCATCTCTGTTACCCAGATTGTTCTAGGGACGACTGCTTCCATCCAGATCTCATCCTTTTTTATTACAAAACATATATCATCCTTGTACTTGTCAACAATCTTTTGTGATAATCTGATTCTCTTCTTCATTTTGGCCTTAAAAGCTTGAAAGTAATCATGGATATTGTTTTCCTTATCTTCTCCCATGTTGTTGAATAGTTCTGTTAGTTGCTTACCTACCGGTATATCAAATCCAAGTTCTTTGTAGCCTATACTGGGAACCTGTTTGGTTATGTGTAGCATCAAACATACTAGCAGATTTCCAAACCTAAAAGTTCCTTTCTTATCCTTCTTAATCTTGCCTAGGTTGTCAATTAACTCATCCTTCAACCACTCACATGTATCAATCTTCACATTATCTGTGACCATGTCATAAGAACTCTTAATGCATAAACTTGAAACTGAATTGAGTCTATTTGCATGAGTTGCCTTATACCCTAAAATTATGCTAACAAATCTCACATTATATCTGTTGCATCATTTACCCTCAAGGACCTTTTGTCGGATGTTGCATTAGTTAGGTTCATAACTAGGTCATTGGAGACCTTTTTAGTCTTATCTATCCTTTTATCGGTGGTCGGTAACCCTGTGACAGCTTTCACAGCTTCCTTGGTGATTTTGTGAATTGCATCTAACCAAAAAAATTCACCATGTACCCTGCTTAAGACTATCCTAATCACATCCTTGGGAAATTCAGGAATGCAGAGGATTTCAGTAAATCCTAGGGTTTCAATGATTTTATGTTCCGGTTTCACATTTCTGGAATTATCACAGATGACAGATTTATACATTGTTTTGATCTCTTCATCTCCTAATTGCTCTATGTTACAGTGAATGTAAATTCTGGGGTCTTTAGCATAAACAACTCCTTTTGGTATTTGAGAAAAAGAACCTACAGTGTCATCTTTATTTGCTACCTTGGGAACTAGTTGAAACACGGGCCTAGGGCATTTTATGACCTCGACTACAGTAGGGTTTGCTATATATTCAAGTGCAGAGGTGGATGCCATGATGATAAATACCTTTTTCTGCCTTTGGATGGGTTGATTGCTTGAAGTGCTTTGCCTCTTTGCTCAAAATCCCTTAGCTCTACAAATTTCATGCTCTTTGAATGCTTGAAATCATGGTGAAATGAAATGGAGCAAAAACCATAAATTTATAGTGTTTATTTGCCATCTACCATATTTAATGCATGTCAGTTAAGTATTCACTTAACATTGTCTGTCGGTAAGAAGTAATTTCCAACTTCTCATCTCTAACCGAGGGAATAATAGCACATGTGTCTTCAGATTGCCAAACCCTCAAGGAAACTTTCTTCAATTAGATGCATAACTTCCTGCCGGTGGAGCACTGGTCTATTCTGCCGGTGGAATAATACTCTATTCTGCCGGTGGAGTGTTGATTGGTTTTACCGGTGGAGGAGTATTCCCAACATTTAGATCAGCTTTTCTAATCCATTGTTTTGAGAATTCTTGTTTTACCTCTTCAACTTTTTCTTTCCCTTTCAAGCTAGAACTTTTGTTGTCTACCGATGATCCTTTTCTTCTACAGAATTTTGCAATATGTCCAATCTTGTTACATGCATAACAAGTCACATTATTCTTCTGAATAGCTTTTCCATAACCTATGCTGGTTTGTGTTCTGCATTGATTAGATAAATGTCCAAATCTTCCACAAACATAACATCTCACATTCATTATGCAATTTTCAGAGTTGTGACCAACTTTGTTGCATTTTGAACATTGACCGGTGGGTGTGTTGATATTCTGATAATTTCTAGATCTACATTCATTTTCTCTATGACCATACTTATTATAGTTAAAGCATTTTCCATTGAATTTATAAGTATTAGGTTGCCTTACCGGTTTTCTATGATCCTGAGTATTTGCAGTACCGGAGCTTTCACCAACTTCAAAGCCAATTCCAGAAGTGTCACCCCTAGGTTTTTGATTCTTCAGCAAGGTGCCAAGTTCCTCTGAGCTTTTCTTGAATTTTTCTTTATGTTGATTTGCAGTTTCTAGTTCTCTTTCTAAGACTTCTTTCTGCCTCATCAGTTCATTGGAGTCATTCTGAGTGTGCATCAGATTTGTCTTTAATAAATCATTTTCATAGCTAAGTCTTGTGTTCTCATTTGCTGCATCACTTAGTCTTCTGGTCAATTCTTCTTCATTCTTATTCCTATCCTCAATTTCTTTACAAAATCTCATAGTCATATCTTGCCTCTCATTCTTTGTTGTCATGTTCTCTTGTTTCAACTTGCTTATCTGATTATTAAGTGATTCCTTTTCATCATTTTCATTTTGCATCTTTTCACAAAGTTCTCTTCTCTTATTTCTTGCAACAGTAAGATTCTCTTGAAGTGCCTGAATGATATCCTGAGCTGCCTTTAGATCATCTTCTAGTTTGATATTTTTCAATTTTTCTGAATCATAGTCTAAGAGAGCTCCTTCAAGTTGCTTCATCAGATTTTCCATATCTACCGGTGTCAAGATCTTCCTCAAGCTGTTAGGCTTCTGAAAATAGAGGACCAGGCTCTGATACCAATTGTTAGAATTCCCACAGATACTGAGAGGGGGGGGGTGTGAATCAGTATCTAACTGGTATAACAATTTTCTTAACTTAAAACATGTAGAGCATATTATAACAGTGTAACTGTATGCAAGAAATAAAGCAATAAACAGAATTAAAAGCATCCACATGAAAAGCACACCATAACACAAGGATTTAACGAGGAAACCCAGTGTGGGAAAAACCTCGGTGGGATTTGTGACCCACAATATCCACTTACTGGCCAATAAGAGAATATTACTTATAAGAGGGGCTTGCACATGTAGGAAGGCCAATTGCCTAGAGCTCACTGTTCAATGGGAAGTCTCACTGACTTACAATGTGCATTATACAAATCCAATATCTTGTACTGCTTTATAATAACATCTAGAATGCCAGATCCAGTACCGGTTTCTGCTCTGTTCTTTACATAAAACCTTTAACCTATATTTTGCATAATAGGTTTGCCTTATATATTTTCTTATTTGCTCACTTCTACATACAAAAAGTCTACAATGATCTCTCTTATATATCAGAGTCATTTTACAACTTGCCAAGTCGGCTTTACAAAGATTTTACAATAATAAACAAAATATAATAAAACAAAAATCCTGTCGGCCTCTATGCCGGTATACTTCCTTTCTCTGTGCCGGTGCCGGTGGTCTGAATGCCGGTGTAGAGTCTGATCGTTGATGCCGGTGAACTATCTTGCCAGTGTAATGCCTTGTCGGTATAATGCCTTGCCGGTGCCATAGGATTATAAGGTTATCATCAATGACAAAACCTTCAATCACCTACAATGTCTCATTGGAGTGTGCATATGCCAACATTCATTGTCTTTGTTTAGTCTTTAGTGTCACTTAATTTGATTATTCCTTTGTTTTATATTTTCTTTGAAGATTGGCATTGGCTCTTTTTTTAACATTTTTCACCATTAAAATAAATTTATCTCCATTTGTTCTCAAAATATCATTAGTTACTTATCTCAATATTAAATAAAAATGTAAATTCGATAATTAATTTTGGGTCAAGCTAAGTGGTCAACCTTAGAAGCCTAAGGTTAGTTGAAAAGATGCAAATACTTCCTTCAAAGTTATTACACTATAAAAATTTGTTGGTTGGCAAAAGAATAATATGTTTGTCTATGCAACTAGTTAAAATTTTCTTTTGTCATGCAAATGAAAATATGAAGCACTTATTTTGGGAATGGATATTTGCTTAGAAATAATATTTAGTTTATTTTAAGGGATATCCTTGCTTTGTTTGGATATCATTTGAGATGGAAAGAAGCTCTTTTATAATTAGATTTTAAAATGATAACATTGTTGATTCTATTAGATAGATAATTTGTTTACGTCTATAGAAAATTTGATGCAATGTACTATATTTTCCTAATTCTACTATTCATCTAGAAGTTGCAATTGCAAGACTTTGCCTTAAAATATTTTTCTAGATTGCTTTATTATCCCCCAAATACAGATTATATAATTTAGAAAGACAAAGATGTTACTTTTCAATAATTTAAAAATTAAAAAATTCACCTTTTTTCAAATTAATTGACAAGGTTGTATCATTTGTCTACCTTGCATTATACAAATCATTCAGAAATTTAGATACCCAATATAGATTTTTTTTAGTATGTTTATTTGTGCTACTATTTTTCACTTGATATCATCTGTTTCTTTATTTTTTATTTTTACTTCTAAATATTTTAGAAATTTGATATTTTTATTGGTGCTGCTATTTTTCAGTTGATATCATCTGTTTTTTTATTTTATTTTTTTTCTATGGGTATTTTAAAAAGATGGTGGTCCCTCCAAAATTGTATCCTTTTTAAAAAACAATTAACAAAGGAATTATTGGTTATGATAACTCCATCATTTCGAGGCCAACAAAGTGACCACAAAAATGGTTAGTTGTGATTACTGTAGTTTTTCCCCATTATCTAAGAACATTGGTTATATGAAAAACATGCTCTTTCACATTGTCCCAGACACCTTGCATCCATCGATCTGCCCATTAACGATCTTGTAAAACTCGTGGCACAAGAACCGCTGTCAAAAGTATTTCCTGCTACGTTCAGAATGCGTCAAATAGCAAGAGGTAACCCACTACCCATATCATGGCAGTGCAACAGATGTATTGACTACGGAGAAGTATTTGTATTGTGATTAGCAACATCCAGAATGACGTTTTATTACA
Source organism: Cryptomeria japonica (assembly GCF_030272615.1). Taxonomy (NCBI): domain Eukaryota; kingdom Viridiplantae; phylum Streptophyta; class Pinopsida; order Cupressales; family Cupressaceae; genus Cryptomeria; species Cryptomeria japonica. The sequence continues at coordinate 60,731,138 of NC_081409.1, forward strand.
ATACTCTGCCATAATGAGATCGTGGCATTGCATTTTTTTTGAGAATTGTATATTACATGACGATTATTGGAAACAAACACCAGCAAAGCTTTATAGGAGACAAAGATAGCACTATGAAGGGGTATTCAAATATCAATGTTGTTTTTTATTATGAATCTTGTTAATTTGTAAAGTTTTGTTTTCTCAAAAAGTTCATTTAGACTGTCCACTTTTAAAATATTTTCAAACTGCTTAAAGATATTCTCATATGCTGCACATTCTGTGATAAGATGTTACTTGATTTGAACCACGTCTATGCTATAAAAGACATAAATTCGATTGTAATTCTAGGTACCTTAACAAGACTGTCAGTTGTTCCTCCTCCGTATGAACATTCATATCTGCAGCATTAAAGACATGCATTGATATCAAATCTTAGCAAGATTTGAATTAGTTTCAATCTCTTCTCCAACCTGTCACCTATCCCATCAATTGGCCTCTTGTGGATAGTGGGTAGTTTGATAAACAATATTTTATGTTTGTTGGTTCTCCTCCATAGATTGTAGGTTTTCTGTGTAGTGTATGGGCTTTTTTTTGAAACTCATTCTGCAGAGCTGTACAATGGAGCATGCAACATTGTTTAAAAAGTTGTAAGAAGCTCTGATTAATAGAAGTTTGTAGTGGTGTTAGTATGAAGCTCAAACAATTTATGTAATATTTAATTCTGATCAATACAAACTTTCTATTTGTTTTATTTCTTTTTCTTTCTTTTTATTTTTTATTGGGGTAGTTTATCTACTCGTTTCACATCTAAGGTGATGAAAGCTGATCTTTAATCGTGCTATTAAAATTTTAGTAGTCTCTTTAAATTTCAGCCCTCAAATAAACTTTTTCATCATGCTTCCATTGACTATTTGATTCTCAGGACACCCATTCCTTCCATAAACACATGGATGTACATGGATGTAAGCCTGCATAATTCCATATAGATCAGGTATACACCGTCTTACAAATTGACTGATGAGATCTCTTGCTATTGAATTGTGTTTCACCACAAAATTCCTTCAAAGATCCTTTGTTTGGCAAAATGTCCTCTTCATACTCTAATCTATGAAACAAAGATATTTAGTGCTAACTTTGCTTCTTCTTCCATTTGGTGTAATAGACATAACCAAATTTTAAAAAAATAAATATTTTGCTTAGAAATAATATTTAGTTTATTTTTAGGAATATTCAAGAGATGGAAAGAGACTCTTTTATGAATTGATTTGAAAATGATATTATTGTTGATTTGTTAGATAGATAATTTGTTTTCATTTATAGAAAATTAAATATATTATTATATTTTAATAATTCTACTGTTCATCTTCAAGTTGCAATTACAAGACTTTACTCTAAAATATTTTTCCATATTGCTTTATTATCCTTCCAAATACAAGTTATATAAAAGAACAACACAAATGATTCTTTTCAATTATATAATAAAACCAAAAAAATTACCTTTTCCAAATTAATTAACAAGGTTGTATCATTTGTCTACTTTGTATTATACAAATCATTCATAATATAGATCTTTGTTGTTCTTTTTATTGGTGCTGTTGTTTTTCACTATTTTTACTTAATATCTGTGCTTATATTTTATATTTTTTCTTTGACCAATTAAAAAACAAATGTATTTTAAAAAGATGGTGGTCCCTCCAAAAATGTATCCTTTTTAACAATATTAACAAAGGAGTTATGGTTATGATAACTAGTCCGTCATTTCGAGGCCAACAAAGTGACCACAAAAATAGTTAGATGTGATTACTGTAGTTTTCCCCCATTATCAAAGAACATCGATTATATGAAAAACATTATGAAACATGCTCTCCCACATTGTCCCTAGGTATATCCTCAGCTAGACACCTTGCATCCATCGATCTGCCCACTAACGATCTTCTAAAACTCGCAGCACAAGAACCGCTGTCTCCTTTTTTCTTAAAGTTTCATCCCTCCAAAACAAAAAGCATTTCCTAGTAGAAAAGATCTTAATCTATGATTATTTATTTATTAGTGTAGGGGAATTTAAATAGTTGTAATTTGGGATTATAGTCTTTGGAATAATATATAGTTGTTTAGTGATAAATATTTCTTATACGTCATTCCAATTTTTTTATTTGTTAATTTTTTCCTATTCAAATGTGTGTTTGATAAAGCTAAAATAAATATGAAGCCTTCATGATTTAGTGCATGGTTTGTTAAAAAGGTTGGAAAAAATTTGGTGCACTAACATTGAGCATAAGAAACATTTTTATTAAGTGGAAATCCCTTCAATTATAGACTTGTCCCTTTTTGCAATTTCTTCCTTGTGTTGTCAACACTAGATTAAATAAGTCCATTTTAGGTCCTTACGAAAACCTACATATGAAATTTTACATTTGAAAGTCTCAAAGAATGATTTCAATTTTTTTCTTCTTTTTGGGAACATCCTTTTCAAAAAAATTGAGCAAGGTTCTCATTTTCATCATTCTATCCACTGTTTCTAATTTGAAGGTCTATGAAGGTTGGTCTTTTCTTCAAGTAATTAATTTAATTGATTTTTTTCAAACCTTTAGTATCTTTCAAGTCTTCATCTATACTCAAATATTTCCCAATTAATTCCTCCAAGATTATATGTTTTTCATATTACAAATACACCACCTAACTTCTCAATATTTGAGAGTTTATGGATATTTAGCAATCAAGTTATTTTAAAAATTGCTAACTTCTATCTACATTTTAGATCATTTAAAAGTTCTTTGAGCTAAAATTTTCTTCTTAATCAACACTTGAGCATTTAAATTTGTAATGACAGTAAGTGAAAAAGATTTGATCATTTAACTCTTAATCTTCTAGGCAATCCTTACTAATTCATTATTTTTCCCTTCAATGTCTTGAATTATACCCAAGACTGTGTAGCTTCAAATACAAGATAAAGATACAAAAACTTTATGTTGTCTTCAATATCTTCAATTGGCTCTTGTGCTTCCATCTTCTCCATATAAGATAAATAACCTTCACTATTATGGATTTTTTCTTCATTTTGTTGGGTTGTTATTCTTGAACATTCATACTAAAGTTTATAACTCAAATATAAACTCTTCTAGGGATGCCATGTCCTCTTCCACTGAGTTGAGTGATGGAATGGGATTTTGAAAGATATTATCATTTTCATATGCTTCATGTAAAACAATCTTCTCATTTGATAATGATCATGCACTTTAATTATTCCAAAAATGCATATTTGAAAGGTAGTTAACATATATTATCTTTTTTCTTACATGACGATCATCAATGCAGTCAACCAAAAAATCCTCCAAATGTGGTGCACATGTTTGATCTATTATCCCACATATTTTTCTATCCTCCAATTTGGATTAGATGATTTTTGTTTGTGTAAAAGTACAAATTATATCATTATATTTCAACATCTAAGTCATTTGCACAAGGGAAGGAAGGGCATGCATGCACACTAATAATTATTAGGAATTTTCCTCTTTCTATGTTTCTCCTCTTTATGTGTTTTGCATTGTCTTGTTTATTCCAATAATATAATATTCTCTATGGGTTATTCTAGTAAGTTGTACGATGTTCCAAAATAGCCTTCCATAGACATGCAATAGAGAGAGAAGAAGAGAGAGGGAGAGGTAGATATAGAAAGAGGGAGATATAGAGGTAGAAGATAGAGAGAGAAAGAGGTAAGAAGATAGAGATAGAGAGGAAGATAGAGATGGAGGGGGATATGGAAATATAGAAAGAGAGAGAAATAGAGAGATATGAAGTGCTATATAGAGAGAAATAAAGGAACATAGAGATATAGGGGTAGAGAAAGATGAGAAGATAATGAGATAGAGATATAGGAAGAGATGGATGGAAAAGTATGGACGAATAGAGAGAGAGAGAGAGAGAGAGAGAGAGAGAGAGAGAGAGAGAGAGAGAGAGAGAGAGAGAGAGAGAGAGGAATATAAAGATATAACAAGAGAGTAAGAGGGAGAACAATAGATATCTAGTTGTAGCGACACGTAGAGGGAGAGGTAAAGATAGAGAGTGAGAGATTGAGAGAGGGAGATATAGAGGAATGGACAAATAAAGAAATGAAGATAGTGAGATAGAGCACTGATAACTTTTAATTATTATTTGTAATTTCATAGAAAGACACAAATAATAAAAACAAATTTAAATTTTAAATTAAAATTAAAAGTAAAATTAGAATAAATGAAAAATCAAAATATATCAAAATTTAAAAATTAATAAAAATAATAATTTGAAAAAATCAATATAAACAATTAAATTAAAAAGTAATACTAATTTTTTTATTTATTAGAATTGAACTATTAATAAAATATACCTCAAAACATAGCTAATATACTACAAACAATATTAAGATTAGTTGAAAGATAAAATTAACAAATAAAAATTATTATAAATTTGAGGGTAAAAATAACTAGATTATTCAATAAATTAAAATAGAACAAATAAAACAACACTTCTAGTAAAATATTAAAATAAAAATGAATTCTATTAAAATTGTTAAACTTAAAAGTTTATTTGAATTTTTAATTAAAAATATATTTTTCAATAATCTATAATTTATTTGAATTTAAGAAACACAACTTTTGGGGGTAAGCTTCTATGGCAAATGGTCACTAAACCAGAAACTAAGTGGTGTAAAATTATGCAATAAAAGTACTTGGACTCCTTCAATCCTTTGCGAGTTATCACTATCCTTGATCCCCTGAAGGGATCAGCCGTTTGGAATTTTATGATGTCTTGTAGAGAGGTTGTTACAAGATATGTGTCTTGGGAGGTTCATAATGGCGACAGAATCCAGTTTTGGGAGGATTCTTTGAATGGATTCCAACCATTGAAACATACAGATCTTTTATTGGAAGTTACTCTGACCATTAAAACTTGTTGGGGTTCTTTTTTGATTGAGTATGTAAGTGGAATTGAACTCTTCTTAGGTAAAGTCATTTGGAAGGACCCTTCGGAATTGCCCATCAGAGATGACCAAAAACTTTGTTTTCAGTAGATATTATCAACTACAATGGTATACATCACAAATCGGGAAGATAAGTTGATTTGGGCCCCTACAAATGATGGTAAATATTCAATTAAAATTGGTTATAAGTCTATCTGTCATATGGAAATTCAACATACTAAAAGTAGAACCTTCTCCATCTGCTGTAATAGTGTCGTTTTACCTAAAGCTGGTTACTTTGCCTGGTTAGCATTAAGAAAGAGGATTTTAACAAGTGACAAATTACAAAAATTACACATTGCCAACTCATTTAATTGTGTAATATGCAAGGAGGAGACTGAAACTGTTGAACACTTGCTCCTAAGGTGTCTTTTTGCTCAACAATGTTGGTCTTTTGTTTTGAAGAAACTTAATTTGTCAATGCCATTGCCTTATACTTTATGGGAGCTGTTTCAATCGTGGCCTACTCTCTGTTCTACTTCTCTTTGTGCATGTATATGGAAATGTATTCCAGCGACACTCATATGGTCAATCTGGTGGGAAATGAACAGGAGGATTTTTAGACAGATTGCTTCTCCATTGCAAAGGATTCTAGAAGGGATTGAGAAATATACCTTAGAACGGGTTAATGCTTATATCAAGAATACAAATAGTAACTTTATTTTTTCTTCTTGGGATGGTGATATAATCAATGAACGGAAAGGCCTATCTATCCTATCCTTCATTGCTTCAAATGGGCAAGGTAAAAATCCAATTAATAGAGCTTTGGTTAAGTGGCAACCCCCATCAGTTGGATTCGTGAAATTAAATTTTGATGGCTCATCTAGAGGTAACCCGAGTGATTCAGGGATAGGAATTTACATTAGAGATCATTTAGGATATCTATTGGCATTCAAAGCTTCTGCTATTCCTCCTGGGATGAACAATATGGCGGAAGCTCTTGCTCTATTATTGGTTTGACATTGGCTAATAAATTGAGGTTTACTAAGATTCATATTAAAGGAGATTCGTCTATTATAATTAAGGCTTGCATATCTAGATGTTCTTTTAACTGGAGGATTTCTTACATTTTACACCAAGCTTGGGCGTTATTGGATTCTTTCGAAGAATGTTCCATATCTCACATATTCAGGGAAGGTAATGGAGCAGCATATATCCTAGCAAATATGGGTTGTGATATGTTGAAAGTGCATTATATGTTGATGCATCTTAAAATTAAAGACTTCCCTTTATTTTCAGAGGTCATTAATTCAAAAAAGGTATATTTTTTATTTATGGTCACTGTTATACCCATATTTGATAGCAAAGATCACTTAGTGCATGAAAAAATCACTAATCTACCAGCTGCAATCTTCTAACAAAGTTTGTGGTTAAGCAACCTTTATCAGTTTACTTGTCTTTGATAATAGATTTGTTTTTCGAGCTCCTTATTGAGCATGCATACATATTATGTTAACAAAAAATCCATCGCTCTTTGGATGATCTCCTAATTATTACATGATTCCATGATGGTTGTACTTTGGCAGGATATTTTCTGACCCTAATAAGTATCTCATGGTTGTAGTTATCCTTCAATTTACATCTTGCACCTGTGGCAAATTTCTCCAAATTGATTTTCGCTCACATTTCTGCTATGTTAACAGATGTCGATCCGCTCGAATTTTGTTCATATGTTCATATGGAATGGGCTGTTCATATAATCATTGTGAAGCTAATAATATTTAATGATGCTTTCCTTGATTGGACTCTTCGCATTGCTATTCTCATAAGCATTTAGTTATGTGTATTATTTTTTCTTCACATAACAAAGTGTTTGTGCTTCAAATTCCTAGTTTCTTCCTTTCATTTCATGTTTCTTCTTTGTGCAAAATGGAGTATGTCCCACAAAATTTCAGAGTATGCTTAAAGATTTCAGCCCGGGAGAAGCCATTTGAAGATCACATTACAGAGGAGCATCTGGGTCTTGTCTTTAAAATCGATTGCCACCATTGTAAGAGGAGTATCTAGCGGATCATTGGTGATGAAATTCTATACCCCCAAGAAAAAAGGTTCATTTTTCCTTCTCAGCTGGTATCTATTTTCCTCTCCAACGTAGTTGATGTTCTGCAATCTTGGATTCCATTATAGAATATTGTGCACAAAACTATAAGGTCGGAATTAATGGATGATAATAAAATTTTGGAGGCCATTCGTGAGTATGATCTTTGGAATGGCTAGGCTAATGTGGGGAGGTTATTTCCTAAGCACTTTTTGCAGAGTCAAGAGGAGTTTATTTTGATATATGACAGTATAAAATACTTTTTGCTTCTTCAGAATGTTAGACCCTTCCAGTTAATTGTTAGGAATGCGGGTAGAGTTTTGAGTTCAGAAATGAAGAGTAAATTTTTTACAAAGATGCATGCAATTCTTGCAATTCTAGGGCATGACCATGGCACAAGAAGTTCATCTTCTGCTAATCAATAGACCATACTATCCGTAAAAGATGATTTGCAACAGGTTTTTCATGATACACCACCTCCAAGGTTTGCATTTGGACAAGTAAATGATCTGCATCGATCATTTTCTACATCTATTGAGGGAGTTACAACTTCTTTGACCTCTTTGAGCATTCATGATTGTTCTAATATGGTTTCACAGCCAATGGAAGAATGAGGTGAAGTTTTGTACTTGCTCCACCTAAGTTTTTGGTCTTTTTTGCAGTATTTTTCCGCCAATGCATTTCCAATGGAAGAATGAGTTGGGTCCTACAGACTGTTTTTCTTTTCTTAGGTCAACTTGCAGAATTTATGAACCTAATCGTAGACATTTGAAGATTGAGCAGGGTTTTGCAAAATTGTTCTATTCAATTTTGGTTAAATATTTTAAGGCCGAAGTAAGATCTTGTTCTATGAAGATTGATTATGTTATCCATATAGTCCTCACTTTATGTGTAGGCTTTTTTCCTTGTCCAATGTATGGGTTATAGTCTTTTCTATGTATCGGATGGGGCTCATGGTACCCAATTTTGTAACGACTCTATATATTTTGCTAGAGGTAGGTTTTTAGCTCACTTGTCTTCTATTTATTGTAATTCAGGAAAGGAATAGAGGTTTTCTTCACTGGTTCTTTCCTCTAGGAGCCCTTGAACCAGATATTATTATTAATATTAATACATTTTAGTGGCTTACCACTTTTGCTTAAAAAAAATAAATAAAAAAATATATCATAATTTTATAACTTGTAAGTAATAAATATTATAATAAACTTTTGTAAACAATTATTTAGAATAATTTAATCTTCTTTTACAAATTAATTTATTGTATAGTAAAATAATAAAATAATTTAATAAATTATATTTTAAAATGTATGTAAAAAATCAAATTGTTCATTAAAAAAGTTTTTAATAGGTCTAAAATTTTAAATAATTCAATAATTAATTTTATCATAAAATGAATCTATTACAAACATTTATAATGTTGAAGTAGTTACTTTTAATTATTTTTTAAGTAAAATAAAAATATAATATATTTTATAGGATTAAAAAATTAAATAAGATTAAAAACTAAATGCGAACATTTTATGAATATAATGTAAAAACACTTAGATGGGAAGCAAACCCTAAATCATTTTGTTTTATAAATAATTAAATATAATAATATCAACAATTTTATATTTTATTAATCATTAAAAAATATTAAATATAAATAATATGTTGTTAAAAATATAAGTAGACAACATTAAATAATACTCATTATAAAATATAATAATCAATAAATATATTAAAATTATAAATTAAATAATAAAATTTATAAATATTACAAATAATAATAATTTTAAAATAAAATTATTTTTAATTAACATTATAAATAATACTCACTAATAACTATTAAATATAAATAATACTGAAAAAATATAATTATAAATTTAACAAATAATACAAAATTACAAATTTAACAAATAATAAGATAAATAAATTATAGTTTTATTTTTAATTAACATTATAAATAATACTTATTAGCAAATATTAGATACAAATATATATAACAATTTTAAAAATTCAAATATAAGAAGGATTGAATGGTGATCTTGAGTGGGAATGCCAATTTAAATGGTTGTGAGGATGGTGATGGTGATCCCGAGGATGAAGATGATGTGTTACTAGAGGATGTTGTGGTCCTGCTGGGTGTGGGAGGAGGCCTTCGGTTTGGGCCCTTCTTCTTTGCGCTGGTTGTTTGGTTGCCTGGGTTTCTGTCTAGCTTTTTCGGAAGCTGTGATGCGACAACTGTATCTTTTCCCTTGTTAGAATTCGTGGCTCTTGTCCATTTTGGGGAGGGAGGAGGTCTTCACTGGGGACCTCGTGCTCCCGGATTGGTTTGCCTTGGTGTGCGGATGGTACCCTCTTCCTCTAAGCGGGCTTTTTGGCTGCTTGGCCATTTTGGGTATCAGCCTGGCTTTTCTGTGGGTTGTATTGCAACCTATGTTTCTTTTCCCCTGTCAGTGTCTATGGTTTCCTCCTTTGCTCTCTCTGGCATGTGGTTCAGCCTTGACTGCGTTCAGGGTTTGGTGGTAGTTCCTGTTGCCTCGATGGTGGTGGTTGTTCCCTTGCGTGCCTGCTTAACCCATTCTTAGTCGGGGTTGAGTGTTGGTGTCGGGCCTTTTCTACGAGGAAGAGATGTCTTCATGGTTACCACATTGGCCCTTCCTGGGGTGTTTGGTTTTCTTCGTTGGTTACTATGTCAACTACCTTACTCCCCTTGGTGCCCTGTTTTGGACAGTCTGTAATGGTGTTTGTGGTCACTGGTTGGGGCTTGTGTTCGTAGAACCCTTGATTCAGTGAAAATAGCCCAAGTTTTATGTTGGTATGCTACTATGTGGCCCTCCTTTGATCTATATGGCTCCCAAAGTTTTTTTTCTTCACCCTTCTCTCCGAGGGGAGTTTCTTTTCTTGGCTCTATTGCCTTGGCCATTTACAAAAGCCCTATGGTGGTGGGCTTTCTCTGGTTACCTTTCTAGTGGAGAAGCTTTTTGTGGATGTGGCTGCTTGTGTAAAGATCTTCAGTGGATTATGAGATTTTGAAGATCGAGGACCCTGACATTAAGATATGGCATGCCCTTGTTCAGGTTGGTGTCTTGTTGTTTGAATATGTGCGGTTTGAGGATCTCAAGCTTGGTATAAGTGATCTTGATGGTGCGGTAGTGGTTTCTTTAAACCCATGTTATTGTTTAGGCACTTCACTCTATGTCCTTGGGTATTGTATTATGGTAAAGGCCTTCTATATGTTGAGCTGCAGTAGGGGAATGCCCCTCATGGAACTTGTTGGGCCTTGTGGGTGGCTCCTCTTGAATGGGATCTTCTTCCCCAAGTGTTTTCTTAGTTGTGTTAATGTTGATGGTGCATGTCCCTATTTCAAGTGTTAGGAGCTACTTGTTGGAGTTGGACAATGGTGGTTGCTACCAATACCATTGGGTTGGTTTTTGTCTTCTCGGTGGGACTGTCCATTTTGGGTTGTTTGGACAATAGGCTTGTTATCTCTATTGGCTTGGAGTTTGCTGTTAGTTTTCAAGGGCTCGCTTTGGCCTATGTTAGTTTTTTGTTATGTATTGGCATTTGTTTTAGGATGGTGCTCATCTTTGAGGCTACTTTAGAGGTTGTTTTTGGCCCTTTTGAGGTGGGGTGTGGTTCATTCACAAAGATGATGGTTTGGCTTTGTTGATTCACTTCTTCTTCTTTCGTGGTACCTATGGAGGTGGATGCGTCCCCTATTGAGGTGGTGAGTGGCTTTGTGAAAGAGGTTGATGGTTATTCTTGGTGGTTTTATCTTCTTTGTGGCGGTTTGTCTTTTAGATGGACTCTCGGTTGGCTCTCCTTTCAGTCAGTCTAATCTCTTTTGGATCCTATCGAGGTGGACTCCTTTTTCATTGAGGTGAAAAGGGGTTTTGCTAAAGGGGGTTGGACATCCTATTGGGGGGCGACTGTTGCGATCTTCTAGTTGACTTGGGGAGCCTCTTATCCCCTTTCTAAGGTTGCCCCACTCTGTGGGTTGTCTTCTTACTATTTTTTGCAAGGAGCCTTTTGATTCTATGCTATTGGGCCTTGTTGCCCTTGGGGCTGGTTGTTTTGGGGGCCTCCTTCCTTCTGTAATTGTTGGACTGTTGTTGAAGGGTGTTTTGACCTGTGTGTTTTGAGTGCCTTTTGTGGCCACTTCTGATTTTCGGGGTGAGCACCCATGTCCGATGTAAAGGGCCAGGGCCCTTAATCCCTTCTTTTCTAATAAAAAACAACTAAAAAATATGAAAATTATATATTAAATATTAACAATATAAATTTAACAAATAATAATAATGTTAAGATTAAAATATTTTTAATTAATATAATAAATAATTATTATTTTAATATAAGACTATTTTTAATTAACATTTGCTGAGTGAATAAGGGAATAAAACATTTTTAATTTTTTTAATTCTTTGTGTGTGAATCTATTCCATGCTATCTGCAATGTTATTGATAGGAAGATGTAATGTGCTACACTTGCTATAAAGCGCTGCACTCACCTAATCACACTTTATGAATGAATGTGCAATTTAACTGCAATGGTAAAATCCTTGTAACATAGAATCGACAATCATAAACAAAACTCACCACGAAATGAGAATGAAAATTGTGACCTACATAGAGACCTAAATTTAGTTAAGAAAGGCTACAAAAACAAATAAAGGTGGGTTAAATGGGCCCCACATTGACACAACCACTTAAGTAGTCAAATTCTTAGTGTGTGTCATTTAAGCTAAGCCCATGCTTAAATGACCCACACTAAGCATTTGGCTGCTTAGGTGGCCGTGACACTATGGGGCCACCTAAGCATTCAAATTCTTAGTGTGTCATTTAAGTTGGGCCTCAAAAGTCACAACATTAACATATTTTTAGATTTCTTACACAATGTTAGTTTTTCTATTATGAATCTTGATCAAGAAGCTTGCTAATTTGTGAAGCCTTATCTCTTAAAAATTTCCTTTAGATAGTCTACCTTCAAAATATCTTCAAACTGCTTACGATTATCCTCATACTTTATGATGAAGTGCTACAAAAGACACAAATTATTTCTTCCTAGTTTTCTTTGGGGATAGTCCATCTACCTATTTCACATCTAAGGTGATAAGAGATGGTCCTCAGTTGCACTATTAAAATTCAAGCTTCACCTTAATTGCAACTGTCAATAGACTTTTTCATCATTCTTCCACTGTTCTTGATTCCCAATTCACCCACTCCTTTCATCAACATGTGGATGTAATCCTGTACTATTCCATATAGTTCAGGTATACACCGTTACACAAATTGGCTAATGATATCTCCAGCTATTGCATTGTGTTTTGCTACAACCTTCCTTCAAAGATCCTTTTGTCTGGCAAAATGTCCATCTTCATACTCTAGTCTATGAAAAAAATATTATAATATTGACCATACACGTGAATCAACATATTGAAAGTGTGTTGTAAATAAGTTTGTCAAATGAATAATCGATAACTAATAGTCTAATACTTGTTTTCAAAATATTAATGACAATATTTTAAAATCTCTTGTAAGTGAAATATGATATTTTTTAAAATATTTTTTGAAATAAGTTGTACTCAAGTTTGTAATTTGGATTTTATTAGTCTTAGTTACAAACATGGCTAATAGTTTTGTGGTAAAACACCCTAGCATGCACATAACAAACAAATGAGTTCAAGTTCTAGTTGGCCCATGGAAGATAATATGGTATCTAGAAGAAAGAATATGAGCACCGAAGTATGGTAAAAGGAGGAGTGTTGGAGAAATCAGTCAAAGCTAAACAATAATGAGTCCAAAAATATATATAATCATAAAGATATTAATCTCTTAATGGTAGATCATTTTGACATGCACTTATACGTCCTACATTTGAGTCCTAGCTAGTCCACGGAAAATTACTTATATTTTAAGATTTTGTAAACAATTCACTAATACAGGCTATAAAAATAATAATTCACGCATATTTGAAGTTATAAGGTAAAGGTATAGTAGAAATGCCATTTTGACTCAACATATTAAATGAAAAAGAGATGCATGAGAAAAATCTCCTTCCATCATGCTTAAAATAAAAAAATTAATCTAATACAAAATATTCATTTCTAAAAGTTGTGGGTTTGTAGATATATGATAAAACATATTTTTTGGTGTGATTGTTAGGATATTTAAGAGGTTTAACAATTACAAAGAAATAGGTTTATAAATTTGACATGTTAAACAAAATATGTGGTTTGTAGATCGATGGAAAAATCGTGTTCAAAGTCTCTCTCTCTCTCTATGGAAACAATTGTACATTTGTAGGGTTGCTTGTTGTGTTATTATTTATATATGGTTACTCTTATGTGGATTTGATTGGAAAAGTTAGGTCTAGCATTGACCTTGGTGTTTGTTCCTTGAAAAGATATATGTTGGTTACTATTGCTTATCATGTTAATGATGTTGGGTTGAATCTATGTATTTATGTTATTTGATATTAGAGCATTAATCATTTGTTTCTAATTTTGAGATGTAAGATATGTGCAAATGTTGTAAATTATTTGATGTGGATTTTATTTGGTAGGCCTCTTCTTATCACCTTGAATACATTAGTATGTTTATTAAAACAAGACAAAGAAACTATTTTGGACTACATGATATAATTATGCTTTAGAATTTGTAGTAGTATTAGTATTCTATGGTGTATAACAAGCTCTATTTAGTTTTAGTATTGTTTTAGGCATGATGTTGGTTACAATGCCATATATAGCTTGGTACCACTTTCAATAGGAGTTTTGTGAAGTTACATCGTATATTATATCTTCTTTGTTTCAAGATCTTGGTTTAAGTTAATTTTTTGTAATGCATAGTGACACATGTATAATATTTGATAGAAGATGGATAATATTTTGCAAGGGTCTTTAGTTTCATAAGTAGATCTCTAATTCTACCATTAGGTTGCAATATGTGTTTATTGACATCTTTGGTTCTATTAACAAAGGATTCTTTTGTTGGCATTTGGTATTCTAGTGATTCTCTGGTGAAGATTGATGGTTCCTGATGCTTGTAGATTCTTAGGAGTTGTTATTAATGGAAAATCAATCTACAGATATGATCCAGTATGAAGTTTTGGTTAACCGGATATCTTGAATATAATATTTCTGGACTAAGACTGTCAACGCAGCTCAAAATACAATTTTATCATTTCTGGTGAAGCAGTTTTGCTTTCTGTGATCGGTGATTAACTAGTTGGGTATGTGAAGCATATTATCAAGACAATCCACCCTCCGATATTGATTCCTATGCCTATTTGAATGTCTGGTATTCAGTAGAACAGTAAAATAGAGTACTCTTCATTTTTGATGATGTAACATGTGATCAGATTCTTTATGTTAATCTCGGTGATTGGAAATGTGTTTGGAGTGATACATGAGACCTATAGGAAGCATGTGCTCATTAATTTTGTTTCTGGTATATGGTTCGACAATAGATCTAAGCTGACTTGTAGGTACACGTTTCATTTTTTATATTTGGTGAAGCTGACTTGTGGGAGATTAATTTTGAGTGTCCGGATATATAAGACCGTTTGGGTTAATGGATTAGGTGTTGAAATTAATATATGTGGTGTTTTGGAGTGATTGAGCACAGTTTCATGTGCGCACTCTGAATTGTGTTGTTCTGGTAGAGCAAAACAAAGCAGTTTATCAGAATAGTGCAATAGATCATTTTGTGCCTAACTAGAACTGATATTTGGCATAGTCAGATGCTATTTTCCAGTTCTCTATTTATTTTAATCAAATTGCAATTTCTTGTAAGGAAGTGAGCCTTCCTTCGAGGTTGTAGCCCTGTTTTTGTAACTTGAGTAGTGAGCTCTAGGCAGTGTGCCTGAATGCAAGTGCATTCCCCTTAAATGTAATATTGTTTTGTTACTGGCCATAGTGGAATAATATTGTGGGTTCAAATCCCATCGTTGCTTTTCCCATTTGTGTTTCCATGTAAAAATTTTGGTGTTATGGTTGCATGGTTACTTGTTTTATGTTTCTACACTTTGCTTTCTTTGTTGTTCATCCGATGGTTAAAGAATCAGATTAACAAATTCAAAATTAGCAGAACACTGATTTACCCTCCCTCTCAGTGGTCATTGATTCCAACAATTGGTATTAGAGCCTAGTTCCTTCGAGGAAGCCTAACCGTTTGAGGAAGGTTCGAGAGATTGAATCAATGGATTTTGGTTTGCAAAGAAAACTTTGTGTGGCTCTTGAAGATCTTGATGCAACAAAAAATGAAATAAGTTCTTTGAAGAGAAACTTGAATCCAGTTGAAGACTTTGTTGATGATTTGAAAGATCAAGTGAACACTTCAAGAGACAAGAGGAAAGAGCTGATGGACAAACTAAAAGAGAAAGAAGAGCAAATAATTGAAAATTAGGACAAGTATGATGAATGTGAAAAGCTTGCTAGAGAGAATGTTGTATTTTGAAGAATGAGATGCAATCCATAGTGATGAAGTTGACTAAGGAGATTGAAGACTGAAAGAATACTAAAGAAAGTCTAACTCAATCATTGAAAGACAAATCAAATGAATGCTTCAGACTTACCTATGAGAATGATCAATTGAAGATGGAGTTGATACAATCAAGGAATTATGGTCAAGAACATGAAAGACATATTATTGGCTTAAGAGATGAACTTGCTACTGCAAATGAATACAGAGACAAATTTAATGCCATCTCAACAAGGCTTGATGAAATGTTGGAAAGACAGAGACATGGAAAATATATGAGAGGACTTGGATATGAAAAAGGAGAATCCTCTAGTTCTGGATAGAGCAATGTAAATCCTAAGAGAAATAATCCTCCGGCAAGACAACCTAATGCTTATAAATTTGATGAGAGAATAGATTAAAAAGACACCCTTGAACAACTGAATCCAAATGCTTGCAAACCCCACCCAAAAGCTCTACCAAAAGGGATCTAACACACCCAATGGCCAAACCAGTGTCCCAACAAGACTTAGAAAAGGTTCTAGGAGACTCAAAGGCTCCAATATGTCCCTCA
Organism: Cryptomeria japonica; assembly: GCF_030272615.1. Lineage (NCBI taxonomy): Eukaryota > Viridiplantae > Streptophyta > Pinopsida > Cupressales > Cupressaceae > Cryptomeria > Cryptomeria japonica. The sequence goes on from NC_081409.1 coordinate 60,747,173, forward strand.
CACAATCAACTTACAGTCTCAAGACTTAGGTGTTTTCCCACACCTTTGAGTACTTAAGTGGGTTTGACTAGTGATTAGGGGTTTGAATGGCCCACTTGACCAAACCAACACTCTGACACTTGGAAGGGTGTCCTTACAAAATTTCCACACAAAAGAAACAAGTTTGCATGGTCTTGGTTTACCCAATGATCAATTTTGTCATAAATTCACTCAAATAGACCTAATTATAATTAGGCCTCCTTTTGAAGGAATCGGGTGGTAACTTTTGACACCTTGAGGATCTAGACAAACCAAATATATTTTTTGACACCTTTTTGGGAGTTCTCAACAATATCTCACTTTCAAGTTCTTAGCCAATCTGCAAACTACTCGACCAATATTGCACCAAATAGGCTAGTAGGGCTATTAGGCCTTCTTTGACTGGTTACTTATCAGAACCTTGTTACTTTCTACCAATTCACACCTTCCAAAGACCATGGAATTCTCTAAAAACCTCCAAGACACTCTCCTTGTACATCAAATCCCTTCTTTGTGCTCTACAACTCAATTCACACACATGGTTCTCATTTAACTAGTCTATCACATGAGGATGCCAGACCTAGGGCTTCTTCACCAAACACACAAAAATGTTGGACCAACTTGTGATCAATAGATTCTGACCTATCATATTCCACAGTTTCAAGATTCTAGACTGAGAATTGATAGGCCAAAATCCATTACATTAGCCAAAACCTAGGGTTTTAAGGGTTTCAGACCACCCGGTAAAGTATTGCTTGCCAAAAGAAATAGGGATCACTCAAAAAATTCAAACCACTTGTAAAATAAAGTAAAATCACTATAGTTTCAAGATCTATATCACAATCATGTTTGCTATTCCACCTTCAATACGAAATCAACATAAAATCAAACGGTTCACAAATTTCCAACACTTTTGTTGCTTGTATTTTCTCCAACTATCAACAACCTTACATTATTTGGTCTTTTGGACCTTTATAGGTTCTTCCCCAATGAACACAACCATCTCCAATTATTTTTCAAATGAAATAACCATTGGATTACAAAACCAAACAAAGTTGCAAAATTGTCAAGACAACAAATAGACAACTTTTGCAACTTGTAACCAACTTAGACTCCAGACCATCTTAGGACCCCAAAGTTATTATATATGATTTGATAACATAAAAAATGACTCAACTAGGCTATAAATCACTTGGTCTCAACAATTAGGACAATTGGACCCTTATTGACCGAAATTGCTCTATACATCCCTAAGTGACAATCTGATGTAAACCTGGTCAAGACTTGACACATTCCTATTACACTGATTACATAAATGACCCATGAGGTCTTATTACATTCATCCTAGACTAATTGATAACCACATGAATTTGACTCATGCCTTCATAGGTGGTGCTCCTGCACCATACTCCTCAGGTTAGAAAAAGTCTCAAGTCCTCTGAGAGACCAACTGCTGCAAATCACCTCCTTTCTTCTTGATATCCTCCTCTAACATCCAAGTGGCCTCTTAATAAGGGAGTCCTTTCCATTTGACCATGTGCTCATAATAGGTTTTATGCCTAGTCTTTTTGGCTTCTCTATTATCCAAAATTCACTCCATCATTGGGGTCTCCTTAGGTGGTAAATGAGTAATCCACTCCTCTGTTTCTTGATCTGTTACTGCATCCTCTGCACCTACATGAGAAGGAATCCTATAAAGAGTGAGATAGGATACATTGAAAATAGGAGAAATAGCTACATCAGTGGGGATTTATATTTTATATTCATTAGGACCACATTTGTCCAAAATCCCGTAGGGACCAATTTTCTGCATCATAAGCTTACTATGTTTGCCTTTGGGAAATCTATCTTTATTGAGATGAACCATTACCAAGTCACCAATCTGAAACTGAATATCCCTTCTTTTTTGATCCGTCCTGACGTTAGTCTTTTGTGTAGATTTTTGCAAGGAATATCTAACCTGTTGGTGGATATCCCTCATGACCTCTGCAAATTCTTCAACATGTGCACTTCTTTTGTCTAACCCCTACACATCTCTCAACTGAAATATTAATCTAGGATGGCTGCCATAAAGTATCTCAAAGGGACTCATACCAATACTCCTATTGGTGGAGTCATTATAGGCATACTCTTCTTGTGGAGTCACCATATCCCAACTTTAGCCATGTTCCTTTGTTAGACATCTGAGAAGGTTACCCAATGACTTGTTTGTTGGATATCATTGGCATATGATGAACTGACATGTTGATATGATGATAATGTATGTTGTCATTGATGTCAATAATTTCAAGTGAACTGGTATGAAGAGGCATGAAGATATGTAGTGAACCGGTGTCAGGGTTTCACTTAGTGTGACTACCGGTTGGTAGTCTTAGCTCTATGGTTATTGGTTTGGAGATCCATCTTGTGTGATGCAACCGATGATACTCTATGATGAGTAAGCTAAGAGATTTGAATGAGATCCATCTTCCATGTCAGCCTTGTGTATGTGAAGGATCTTGCATGAGAAGATCAACTGTGTTTGAAGTCTACCTCAGGAATGATCATTCTTCTTAGTGGTATGAGAAGAAAGCATGATGGTTTACTGATTCCCATATGTAGTGAAGAATGAATGATGCAGATTATCTTGTGATCTGTTTGAAATTGTAATACTCTATGCAATGTGTTTGGACGGTCAAGATTGGACCACTTATGTTGTAAAACTAAGATGCTTAGGGTTTAGGGTTTATGCTACCGACCCAACTATTGTCTATAAGGTCGATGATTTTTGTTATTGTAAAGTTGTTGGCAAATGTTGTGTGTGTGTATTCGAGTGATGAGATACTTGCCAGACCAATGAGTGGAAAACTATAGAGTGTGATTGCACAGTAGAGGAAATGAAAAGGATCTTCCTTGGCATGTAGTGTTGTTATTAGATTAGAGTTTTACCTGTTGTCTTCTAACCATTTCAACAGTTGGAAAATCCCTTTACCAAGTAGCATTAACAGGCTTATTGTAAAACCAGTAACCAGGTGACTCAAGATCATTGAGTTCTTTAAATCCTCTAGTGAGGTAACCTTTAACAGGGTATATAGCCATCCCTTAACCGGGTGATCTCTAACAAGATCGGTTCCTAGCAGAACCTTATTGTAAAGTCTTTAACCAGACTAGCCTCCTAACAAGGCAAGCTTCAAAAGAGTTCAAAAACAAGCTTGTGGGTATTCATCCCCATCATGGTTTTTCCCATTTGGGTTTCCACGTGAAAAATATGTGTGTTATGTGTTATGCATTTTCATGTGATGTTTATGAAGTATTTGGCTGAAAGATTATGCATGCAGAGTTAATAGGTTGTGGTATTTCTAGTATACCACATGCATATGTTTATGGGTGAAGTTGATGTCAAGTATTGATCATATCTGAAGTGTTCAAACTTATTAGTTTATGGTGTCTGGTCTCTTACTGTGTTTAATTGGTATTGCGATGGTTAAGTTCAGTACTGGTGATAACCAGTTGGTATTGCTTTAGTTAGATAAGTTGTTGGGAGAGTTTTTATCTGTACTGATTCAGCCCCCCCTCTCATTACCGGCTGGGGTATCTGTTGTTAATCATTATTCCTCAATTGGTATCAGAGCACCTCCAGGTTCTCGGTGATATAGGATTAACCGCTTGAGGTAAAAGATCCTACTATAATGATGAAGAGGGAAGTTCCCAAGTTCAATAGAGATAACTTTAAGATATGGAAGGACAAAATGGAGATTTACATCAAGAGTATGGGTGCTCAACATTGGAGCTATGTTCAGAATGCCTATGTTACTCCCACTGGCACTCTGACTGATGATCAGAAGAGAGAGATCCAGGAAAATGGGCAAGTCATGGAAGCTCTTATCAGCAGCCTATCAGACATTAAGTTTATTGATGTACAAGACAAGGACACACCTAAGGATGTATGGGATGCATTGGAAAACATCTATGGTGGTGATGAGCATGTAAAGCAAGCTAAGGAAGAAAGCATTAGAGGTAAATTTGAGGATATGAGGATGGTTGAAGGTGAGACCATCCAGCAGTATGGCATTAGGATTAAGACTGTGGTTGGTTAAATCAAAAGCCTTGGTGGAACTATTGATGATACCACTATTGTTAGTAAAGTCTTACGAATCTATGCAATCAGAGTTGTTGCTATCTAGGAACTAAGGTCTATTGATAAAACCAAGGTATCCTTAGATTCTATTATTGCAAAGTTAATTGCATATGAGTTGTATAGCTATGATGGTAGTGTTCAGAAGACCGAGTCAGCCTTTAAAGCATCTACTGTATCATCCAAAAAAGGAAAAGAAACTAGTACCAGTTATGAATCCAGACAATGTAGAGATATGGATGATGAAGAGATTCTGATGGAGTTTGAAGCTCTTCTTTCTAAAAGACTTTCGAAGGGAACTAGAAAGTATAGAGGAAAACTTCCCTTGAAATGTTTTTACTACAACAAGATAGGACATATAGGTGCTAATTGTTCTAACAATGACAATAAGGATAAACCAGAGAGGTTTAGAAAGTATAAAGGAGGAAACAAAAGAAATTGTCTAGTTGTTGTGGATGAAGGTGTCACTGATGAAGAATCAGATGATGAAGAAAATGAAGACATAGTGTTTGTAGTAGTAAAGGAAGAAGTGTCTGATAAGAAAGCACTTGTCTCTCGCATTGATAACTCCAATGAGTGGATAATTGATAGTGGTTGTTCTCATCACATGACTGGTGACCAGAGAAAGTTTATGTCTCTAGAGGAATATGATGGAGGTGTTGTTAGATTTGGCAACGATGCACCATGCTTCGTGAAAGGTAAAGGATCCATCTCACTGAATGGAAAGATAAATGCAGATGATGTGTACTGGGTAGAAGGTCTGAAGCATAACCTGTTGAGTGTTGCTCAACTGAATGAAAAAGGATTAGTTTTGGAATTCAAAGGTGGAATTTGCAGTATAATTGGGAAGAGTGGTCAAGTTATTGTGACCAGTAAGCAGAACAAAGGTAACCTATTTCAGTTGAATGCCAAGATAAGTCGGTGTCTCATGGCTAAGTTTGATGATAGTTAGATATGGCATAGGAGACTCTGTCATATGAACTTTGACAACATTGTTAAAGCCGGTAAAATCAAGGTGGTAAGAGGATTACCTTTGTTGAACAAACCTGAGAATTCTTTGTGTAGAGAATGTCAACTTGGGAAGATGTCTTCCTCAACTATTAAAGGCAAGTCTTTCTTAGCAAAAAAATTTCTTGATCTTGTGCATACTGATTTGTGTGGTCTTATGAAAACTATAAGTATTCAGGGAGATAGGTATTTTATGATTCTTACTAATGATAGTTCAAGAATGATGTGGGTCACATTCTTGAAAGACAACTCTGAAGAATTTGGAAAATTCAAAGCTTTCAAAGCATTAGTAGAGAAAGAAAGTGGTAAAAATACAAAATGCCTGAGAACTGATCAAGGAGGAGAATTCACTTCTGATGAATTCAATAAGTACTATGAAGATAATGGTATCAAGAGGCAGTTGTCTACCCCAAGGACACTATAATAGAATGGCATAGTAGAAATAAATAATAGGAATGTAGTTGAAGTGGCTAGAACAATGTTGATCCAAGGAAATGTTGCTCACACTTTTTGGAGAGAAGCGGTGAGCACTGCAATCTATACTATGAACTGGGTACTCATCAAGAAAGACAAAGATAAAACCCCTTATGAGTATTGGACCGGGAAAAATCCCACTATGAGTTACTTTAAAGTGTTTGGTAGTAAGTGCTATATCAAGAGAGGTGAGCATTTGAGCAAATTTGATGCAAAATGTGATGAAGGAATATTTTTGGGATATTCCACTAAGAACAAAGCTCTCAAGTGCTACAACAATAGAACTCAAAAAATTGTTGAAAGTATCAATGTCAGGGTTAATGAATCCCCTAAGGAACCTGAGGAAACATGTAGCGAAGAAGTGGAAGATGAACCGGGTATAGCCTTCTGGGAGCCGGTTAAGAAAGAAACTTGTAAAGATCTCAGTGTTCCTATACCAATAGAAACTGCAGTGAGAGAAGAAGAAGTTAGTGAAGAAGAAGAAGAAAAGCTAGCAGATCAGGCTAGAATCATTCCTAGATATGTGAAACTGCATCATGATCCCAAGAAAATCATAGGAGATAATGATGCAGGGATACTCACAAGAAGAAAAGTGAAAGATAACTCTTGCATGCTTTCTATATTTGAACCCAAGACTTCCGGAGAAGCTCTTATAGATGAAGACTGGATTAAAGAAATGGAAGAGGAGATAGACCAGGTAGAAAAGAATGTGCAATGGTCTTTGGTGCCCAGACCAGAACATAAAAATGTCATTGGTACCAAATGGGTCTTCAGGAATAATTTGAATGAAGAAGGCACAGTTTTAAGGAACAAGGTTAGGCTTATATGCAAGGGATACGCTCAGAAGGAGGGACAAGACTATGGAGAAACCTTTTCTCCTGTGGCTAGACTAGAAGGTATTCGAATGCTACTTGCATTTGCAGCATTTAAGAGATTTAAGGTTTATTAGATGGATGTGAAGTTTGCTTTTCTGAATGGAATCCTAAAAGAGGAAGTGTATATAGAGCAACCAAAAGGGTTTGCCTTATCAGAAGATAGTGGCATGGTGTTTAGATTACACAAAGCCTTGTATGGATTGAAACAGGCACCTAGGGCATGGTATGAAAGACTACACTCTCATCTTGTGAAGATTGGATTTCAGAGAACAAGTGAAGATAACAACATCTACTTCAAATCAAAAGGTGATTAGATTCTGATCTGTGAAGTGTTTGTGGATTACATAATCTTTGGAGGAGATGATAAAATGAGTCATGCATTTGCAGATGAAATGAGGAAAGAGTTTGAGATGTATTTGATAGGAGAAATAAAGTTCTTCATTGGTTTATAGATTAAGAAAATGAAAGAGGGTAAATTTATTATGTAGTCCAAGTATGTCAAAGAGGCATTGAAAACTTTTGGCATGGAGGAAAGTAAACTGGTTGGTACACCGATGGTGATTGGCTGTAAACTGACCAAGGAAGATGATTCAACACTAGTGAATGAAAAAGAGTACCGGTCAATGATTAGTAAGCTGCACTATGTGGTGCATAGAAGACCAGATATTGCTCATGCAATAGGCATAGTAGCTCATTTTCAGAAATATCCAAGAGAATCCCACTTGGTAGCTGTCAAAAGGATTCTTAGATATCTGAAAGGAACAGTTGATTATGGATTGTGGTATCCATATAATGGTTACTATAATCTCAAGGTATATACTGATGCTGATTGGGGAGGTAATGTGGGCGACCAGAAGAGAACAACCGGTGGAGCATTATTTCTCGAAGGAAGATTAGTATCATGGACAAGTAAGAAGTAGAGTTGTATTTCCCAATCTATAGTTGAAGCAGAATATGTGGCAGCATTTATGAACTGCACTCAAGCAATTTGGATGAAGCATGTATTGGAAGGTTTCAAAGTACCCGTATCCTAACTGGTGAATATATTTTGTGATAACACAAGTGTAATAAATATTTCCAAGAACCCGGTATTGCATGCTAGAACTAAGCACATTGAACTTAAATATCACTTCTTGAGAGAGAAAGTTCAAAATAAGGAGGTTTTACTACAACATGTTTCTAGTAAGGATTAGCTAGTAGACATATTCACTAAGCCCTTACTGAAGACTACATTTACCTATTTGAGAGGTGAATTAGGGGTTCTTCCCCTTCATGAAGTCAACTAAAGTTGTGTGCTCTGCATCAGTCAAGTACTATAGTGACAAATCTTTTAGGATTGATGTGTTGAAGTATGCTACTCCTTAGGGGGAGCAACATAGTAGATTTTGGAAGCTTGTGCCTCCACTTTGGCAGTGTTGTCAAAGGGGGAGAAGATATCTGATGTATAGGGAGAAGATATCTGATGTATGGAGGAGAAGATATCTGATGATGCTGATACGTTGGTCTATGATATTTTTTATTGCAATGCTACAGTGAGTATTTTCATCAATGCCAAAGGGGGAGATTGTTGGATATCATTAGCATATGATGAACCGGCATGTTGATATGATGATAATGTATGTTGTCATTGATGTCAATAAGTTCAAGTGAACCGGTATGAAGAGGCATGAAGAAATGTAGTGAACCGGTGTCAGGGTTTCACTTAGTGTGACTACCGATTGGTAGTCTCAACTCTATGGTTATTGGTTTGGAGATCCAGCTTGTGCGATGCAACCAATGATACTCTGTGATGAATTAGCTAAGAGATGTGAATGAGATTGAGGTGCCACGTCAACCTTGTGCACATTAAGGATCTTGCATGAGAAGATTGACTGTGTTTGAAGTCTACCTTGGGAATGATCATTCTTCTTAGTGGTATGAGAAGAAAGCGTGATGGGTTACTGATTCCCATATGCAGTGAAGAATGAATGATGCAGATTGTCTTGCGATCTATTTGAAATTGTAATACTCTATGCAATGTGTTTGGATGGTCTGGATTGGACCGCCTGTGTTGTAAACCTAAGATGCTTAGGGTTTAAGGTTTATGCTACTAACCTAACTATTGTCTATAAGGTTGATGATGTTTGTTATTGTAAAGTTGTTGTAAAATGTCGTGCGTGTGTATCTGAGTGATGAGATACTTGCCAGACCAATGAGTGGAAAACTGCAAAGTAGAGGAAATGAAATGTATCTGCCTTGGCATGTAGTAGTGTTATCAGATTAGAGTTTTACCTGTTGCCTTCTAACCATTTCAACAGTTGGAAAATCCCTTTACTAGGTAGCTTTAATAGGCTTATTGTAAAACCTATAACCAGGTGACTCAAGATCATTGAGTTCTTTAAATCCTCTAGCAAGGTAACCTTTAACATGGTTTCAACCTTTAACAGGTTATATAGCCATCCCTTAACCGGGTGATCTCTAATAGGATCGGTTCCTAGAAGAACCTTATTGTAAAGTCTTTAACCAGACTAGGCTCGTAACAGGGCAAGCTTCAAAAGAGTTCAAAACAAATCTATCTGTTGTTCATCATTATTCATCATTGTTTACCATCTCAGTTTAGCCATCAGTTTGGGGATGGTAAGCAGAACTAAATGCCAAGTTTGTGCCCAACCTTTTTCACAAGGCCCTCCAAAAGTGACCAACAAACTTTGAATCTTTATCTAATACTATATTAAATGGAAAACTATGTATCCTAACTACCTCCTTAAAGAAAAAACCTTCAATGTAGCTAGCATCATTTGTAGTTTTATAAGGAATGAAATGAGCCATTTTGTTGAACCTATCCACTACAACAAATACACTGTCAAATCCCGCCTTTGTCTTAGGAAAACCCATAACACAATCCATGCTCAAGCTTTCCCATCTCATATTAGGTATAGGTAAGGGTTGGTATAATCTTGCACTGGTAGAAACACCCTTATCTCTTTGACAAATAGCACAAGACTCCACAAACTTCCTGATATCATTCTACATCTTAGGCCAACAATAAAGCCTCCTAACTAAATCCAAAGTTTTGTTCAACCCAAAGTGGCCTCCCAAACCACCACTATATTTTTCTTTGATCACATTGTCCCTCATGGAACATCTAGGAATGCAGAGTTGATATCCTTTAAATAACAATACATCCTGCAAGTTATATTTAGAAAAATCAGAGTGAAATCAGTTCTCAAAATGACTGCAAACCTTGTATATCTCCTTGAAGTCTTGACCTTCCTCATACATTTCCTTGAGTGCTCCTACACCCATACTTTTCAACTACACTTCTTGAACAGTTAGAACTCTCCTACTTAAGGCATCTGGAACCTTTTTTGCCTACCCTTTCTTGTGCTTGATAGTAAAGGTATAAGCTTGGAGGCTCTCCACCCACTTCAAGTGCCTATGACTTAGTTTTTCCTATCCATTCAAGAATATTAGAGCATGATTGTAAGTATAAACAATAAATTCTTCAAGAAGCAAATAATGCCTCCACTTTTTAAGGGCCTAAACCATTGCATACAATTCAAGATCATAAGCAAAATACTTCCTCTTCGTTTCATTGAGTTTCTCACTAAAAAATGCCACTGGTCGCCCTTCTTGGCTCAAGATAGCACTTATGGCCACATTGCTTGCATCACACTCTATGGTGAAAACCTTGTTCAGGTAACACCAATATAGGATACTTTGCCACCCTTTGTTTTAGGTACTCAAAACTTCGACCTGCTGATTATGTCCATAAAAACTTCACCTTTCCTCCACCCTTGATGGTTTCCAAAATAGGAGCACAGATATGGCTAAATTTCTTAATTAGCTTCCTATAGAATTTAGTCATCCCATGGAAACTTCTGACTTCTCCTACAGTCGTAGGTGTAGGCCAATTCAAAATAGCCTCCAGTTTTGACGGATCCATCTTCAAGTCACCCTTTGAAATCACAAATCCAAGGTAGACCAATTCTTGCTTCATGAATTCACATTTTTCAAGGTTAAACATCAACCTTTTGTCATGTAATCTCCTCAACACAATATCCAAGTGTCTAAGGTGATCCTCCTTAGCCTTACTAAACACCAAGATATCATCAAGGTATACCACTACAAACTTCCCTATGATCTCCTGCAATACTTTATTCATCAACCACATAAAGGTTCTAGGGGCATTAGAGAGTCCAAAAGGCATCAAAAGACACTCATATAATCCCTCATTTGTCTTGAAGGTGGTCTTCCATTCATCTCCCTCTCTTACCCTTATCTGATGGTACCCACTTTTCAAGTCAATCTTGGAGAAATAGATGGTTCCTCCCAAACAGTTCATTAGATTTTCTATTGTAGGGATAGGAAACCTATATCTAATGGTTATGCTATTGATGGCCCTAGAATCAATGCATAATCTACATTTCTCATCTTTATTTGGGGCTAAAATAGTGGGTACTGCACATGGGTTAAGGCTATTTCTCACCAATCCTTTATCTAGCAACTCTTGAAGTTGCTTAGTTATCTCCTCATTCTGTTGTGGGGTCATCTTGTAGGAAACTTTGGTAGGAAGGTAAACTCCCATTATTAGGTCTATTTGGTGGCTAATGTCCCTAATAGGGGGCAGAGATTCTGGCATATCACCTGTAACTACACCCATATACCTACCCAAAAGTTCTTGCACTTCTTCTGGAATTTCCACTCCTACGCCCTTCTTCTTACTATCTTTGGGTTTTAGGACCAAAGAAAACCCTACCCCATCCTCTTCCTTTAGGATCTCTAAGAACTCCATCTCTCCTACCATCATAACACTAGGCCCTACTTGTTTAGGATTGTGTTCCTCAATAAATGGCTATATTTTGTAAGTTACCCCATCTTTTTGAAAAGAATATGAGTTTTTCTCCCCATCTAGATGAGCCTTCCTATCAGACTACTAGGGTCTACTGAGTAGGAGATGGAAAGTATCCATTGGGAGGATATCACACAAGATCTTGTCTTTATACCACCTATACTGAATTCTACCCATGCTTGTTCATTAACTAGTACATGCCACCCTTTATTCAACTAGGGAATCTTGTATGGACAAGTCTGAGGTATCCTTTCTAGTTTCAACTTGTCTGCTGCTTCCAAAGACACAATATTGACAGTAGATCTAGAATCAGTAATTAATCTACATATCTTACCTTGGATCTTGCAATTAATCCATAATAAGGCTCTCCTTTGGGGTGGATCAGTCTTGTCTGGTTCCTTAAGTAGATTCCTTCTAATCATCAAGTTTGCTCCTACTTTTGAAGCCACATGTACCTATGGTGAGGTCACACTCCTTGCATCATCTTGGACCAATGTGGTTCTTCTATCACTGCCTTGATAAGTTGAAGCCTCCTCTAGATACCTATAGGTTGGGTGCCCCATCTGATTGCAGTTGTAGCATCTTATCCTTGAGAAATTGGGTCCTCTCCCTGATCCACTAGACCTTGCTCTTCCATTAGGCCTCCTCCCTTTGTAACCTCCTCTACTACTTAAGTCCCCAACTTCCTCACCTTGGTTGGACTCTCCTTGAGACCTCTGGCTTGGACTTCTTCCTCCAAAGCTACCTCTGCCTCTAAAATTCTTTCCACCCTTACCTCGGTTATTCTGCTCACTTCTTCTTTTTAAGTTCTCCTCTACCCTTAAGGCCAACTGAAAAAACTTGTTTATTATCTCTGGTGCTAAGATACTAATCTCATCTTGTATGTTTATCCTCAGGCCATTCAAATTCCTAGCCACCTTCTCTGATTCTTCTTCTTGTCTCTTTAATCTGAGACTTATCTTGTGGAACTCCTCTGTATATGCACTGACATCAAGGTCCCTCTGTCTAAGGTTCTACAACCTTTTGTACATCTGTACTTCATAATCAATGGGTATGAATTATGCCTTGATTCTAGCCTTCATCCTTTCCCAGGAGGTTAACATATCCTTCCCCTCCTTAACTCTCTCCCCTTGCACATAGTTCCACCATGTAAGAGTAGACCCCTTCAACCTTACTTTTTCCAACTTAACTCTCTTATCTTTAGGGGTTTCTTTAAACTCAAAATGGTTGTTTAGGGCTTCAATCCAATCTATCACCTCTTCTACATCCATACTTTCACTATATATGGGCAAACCATCTATGATATCCCTATTCGATGACTTCAAGGCATCTACAAACACCTTCTAATTTGCAGGTATCTCCTATACCCCCTTAGGGGATTCCACATCTTCTTGGTCCCCTTCTTCATCAGTATCAAACACATTTTCTTTATCCTTACCCTTGGTCTTCTTCAATTCTCCTAGCTTGGACTTGTATACACCTAAAAATGGTCTGAAGATAATTAATTAAATAAGCAATTATTTAATTAATCTCCTCCTGCCCAATTTAATTGAATTCACTAAGCAATTTGATTAAATCTCTCGTTCATCTACTTATTAATAAATCTAAGGATTTATTTAATAGGTTCATTTCACCCCTTTAATTAATTAATTCCCTCCATCCAAAATCATTTATTCTAATCCCTAATTAATTAAAACAAATCAAATCTATGAGTTGTTGAGATTCATTATCCTTTTCATATTATTTGAATTTTTAAATTCAAATTCTCCTAACTTCTACCACTCCTAAACCTAACCATTCCTAAACCTAACCCATTCTACCTAACACCATGTCCCCTTTCATCCAACATCTTCTAGAACCTTTGTGACACTTGTCACTAAGTGTTCCCTTTAATCCAACCCCCTTTGCCATCCTCCTCCAATTTAACCATTAATATCTTCAGATCAATCTCAACCGTTGATTCATGCCAACTCACCCCTAGCCTTGGAAAATCCTATAAATAGACCTCATTTTGGTCCCAATTTCATATGATTTTTGCATATCATTTGATCCCATCTCATTCGTAGCTTATGTATTGTTACTATAGGCATCTAGCTTCTAGTTTATCATTTCTTAGCAATGTTATCATGCTCATTTTAGCTTAATTGCATCTTCATTCTAGTTCATTTTCTAGATCAATCATGAACTCATATAGCTTAATCATGCTATTCTTGCTAGATCATGCATTTTCAGCATTCAAATCCTCCATCTAAGTGTAGTCAAGTCACTGGAATTTGCATAGAAAAATCTAAGAGCATTTTTTATACTCACATTTACTAGGAGGCAATAAGTCGATTAGCTATGGTTTTGTCTTTCATTGTTTCAATTTACTAACGATTGATTGTAATGATTTATTGAGTGCATTGTGTTTGCAGGTACAGGTACACTTCACAGAGCATGACAGGACTCAAGCATATCTTCAATCAACTTCTTCACTGCATCTTGGGACATACTCTTAGGAGGCATCATGTCAGCCTCTTCCTCTATCTCTTCCTCTAACATACACCAAGACCACAACCCAAGTGATCTAAAAATACTGCTCTAATACCAAAATGATGAGGAGAGAATAGACTGAAAAGACACCCTTGAACACTGACTCCAAATGCTTGCAAACTCCACCCAAAGGCACTACCAAAAGGGATCCAACACACCCAATGGCCAAACCAGTGTCCCAACAAGACTTAGAAAAGGTTCTAGGAGACTCAAAGGCTCCAATATGTCCCTCAAACAATGAACTTAGAGTCTCAAGACTTAGGTGTTTTCCCACAACTTTGAGTACATAAGTGGGTTTGACTAGTGATTAGGGATTTGAATGGCCCACTTGACCAAACCAACACTCTGACCCTTGGAAGGGTGTCCTTACAACATTTCCACACAAATGAAACAAGTTTCCATGGTCTTGGTTCACCTAATGATCAATTTTGTCATACATGCACTCAAATAGACCTAATTACAATTAGGCCTCCTTTTGAAGGAATCTGGTGGTAAATTTTGACACCCTGAGGGTCTAGACAAAACAAATATATTTTCTAACACCCTTTTGGGATTTCTTAACAATATCTCACTTTCAAGTCCCTATCCAATCTGCCAACTACTCAACCAATACTACACCAAATAGGCTAGTAGGGCTATTAGGCCTTCTTTTGTCTGGTTACTTATCAAAACCTTGTTCCTTGCTCGCAATTCACACCTTCCACAGACCATGGAATGCTCTGAAAACCTCCAAGACACTCTTCTTGTACATTCAAACCCCTTCTTTGTGCTATGTAATTTATTCACACACATTGTTCTCATTTAACCGGTTTGTCACATGATGATGCCAGACCTAGGGCTTGTTCACCAAACACACCAAAATATTGGACCAACTTGTGAGCACTAGATTATGACCTATCATACATAGGCCTATCATATTCCCCAGTTTCAATATTTTAGACTCAGAATTGATAGGCCAAAATCCATTACATTAGCCAGAACCTAGGGTTTTAAGGGTTTCAAACCACCCAGTAAAGTATTGCTTGCCAAAAGAAATAGGGATCACTTAAAAACTTCAAACCACTTTAAAAAGAAATGAAATTTATTATAGTTTCAAGATCTATGTCACAATCATGTTTTCCAATCCACCTTCAATGCAAAATCAATAGAAAATCTGATGGTTCACAAAATTTCCAACACTTTTTTTGCTTGTATTTTCTCCAACTATCAACAACCTTACATTATTCAGTCTTTGGGACCTTTATAGGTTCTTCCCCAATGACCACAACCATATCCATCTATTTTTCAAATGAACTATCCATCTATTTTTCAAATGAACTAACCATTGAACTAACCATTGGAGTACAACAAATAGACAACTTTTGCAACTTGTAACCAACTTAGACTCTGGACTACCTTAGGACCCCAAAGTTATTACATATGATTTGATTATGTAAAAAATGACTCAATTGGGCCATAAATCACTTGGTGTCAGCAATTAGGACCATTGGACCCTTATTGACCAAAATTGCTCTATACATTCCTAAGTGACAATCTGACCCAAACTTGGTCAAGACTTGACACATTCCTATTACACTGATTACATAAATGACCCATGAGGTCTTATTACATTAATCTTAGACTAATTGATAACCACATGACTTTGACTCATTCTTTCATAGGTGGTGCTCCTGCACCAAAATTCAATGGTAGATGTTTTACTTGCAATAAATTTGGTCATATGGAAAATCAATGCAGATGTAAGATGAATAATGAAATGATAAATAATGTGAACAATGGTCCTACCTTTACTGGTCAATGTTTCATATGCAACAATTTTGGTCAAAAGTCAAACATATGCAGAGCAGTAATGAATAATTTTTAGAACATTAGGTATTATGCTTGTGGGATGTTTGGATATATCTCTAATCAATGCAGGATGATACCAAATCAGATGAATTTCAAACCTATGTAGAAAAATGTTGTTTGCCATGCATGCAACAAGCCTGGTCACATTGCAAAATACTGCAGAAGCAAGAATAATGGTCCTGTAAACAAAGGCAAATCAGATAAGAAAGGAAAAGGAAAAGTAGATTAAATCAAAGATCAACATAAGAAAATGTGGGTCAAGAAAGAAGATTCCAATGTACATAATGGCTCCACACCTGAATCTGGTGATGGAACCTCATCTGGTAACAAGGGCTTTTTGGCCTTAGGGGGAACTTTACAGGCAAATTCATAGAACCCCCTATTCGATGATTTGCAACTGATTCTGGTAGGTTGCAGAAGGCTTAAATAATGTGTGCAAATGTTATCTGGAAGATCTGATGGAGATTTTAGACTCCGGTAAGCGATTTCATGAAAATTAAGGTAACTGGTTGAAGAATTTATTACAATACAAAATTAAGTTTTTAGAGGTTAAAAAGGGCATTTCAAAGGCATATTTTTCACAATGTGATCAAGAGAAAAGTGTAGTGCAGGAAAGAGAAGAGATTTGACGATCTAAATCAAGCTTACAATGATTCAAAAGAAATTCCTTATGCCCGATTGAATCAAAAGGTATTTATCTGTTTCACAAAGCTATCTATTTGGAAACCCTAGATTTAAAATGGCACTGACATCTGAAATTGCTATCCCATTAGTTGTTGAGATTAAGGATATAGCTAGACATGTTTTCAAGAAATACCCCTTCAAGTCCATCGAAGATGATCTAGAAGGAGCATTTTCTTCGGTACCCTACGACGTTCTTCACAATGAGGATATTAGGGTTGTAATGGAGGGAATTTGTCAAGTCAAGGATGATGAATCCTCAAGAAAAAATTGTCCTTCAAATTACCTCTGGGAACTCGCACTAGGATGAGCCAGGGGATAATAGAACTATGCAGGGAGGGTCAGACACCCAAGAGGTGTCTTTGAGTGGCTCTGCGGAGCCTCGGCTTTCAGGACAAATGCGCGGAGCCGAGACAACAACATGGCGCGTTGTCGTCCTATACAGATGAAGCCCAGAGTCCAAGCATAAATCTTTGGACGCACTGACATAACTTATAGAATAGATAAATAATATTGAAACTTATTAAAAACATGGATTACGAAATAGAATAAGGAAAATACTAAAGAGTAAGAAAATCTCACAACTGGTCCACACTATGAAGCCTCCTACAAGATAATCTCCCCTTCATGAATATGTGCCTACACACATGCCAGAGAGAAAATGTTGGGGGTTGTGTTTTGGAGCCTTCCTAAGTCAAACCCCCGTTTTGGTGTTTCCACCTCCACAAACAACCCAAGAAAGCCAAGAGAAAGATAAATGATAAAGAGAATAACAATGCAATGTGAAATTGGAAATAAAATTGATAAATATGCAAGAGAGAAGATTAAGATAACTCCCCTATCACGAATGAAGATTGGAATGCTTGGAAGGGCTTGGAATGGTGTGATTGGAATGTTGGGTAATGCTGCAATAGTGGTGGTGTTGATAGTATGCTGTCCAAAATGGTCTCCAAGAGCTCAACCTCGAAGAAGATTGCCAAACTTTCCAAACAATCCCTTCCAAATGCCTTCAAAGTGAAAGATAAAGGCCCAGGAAGGAATTTAGACATCGGTGGGCACATATAGATGCATTATGATTCCTTCTAGTTGCAGGTGTAATGCTCAAATGACCACCTACAGACTGTCAGATTCATGGGACGCTAGTGTGCCATGTGGACATCTTTGTGCTGCGTCGTCATTCTCAAAGGTGACAGATTGGCATAGATGGTAATGCTTTGCGGCCAGAGCTGACAGGGATGGCCTAAGTGGACAAAAGGACAAGATGACAAATCTTGACCTCCGATGACATGGAGGAAAGGTGCCATTTGTCACATTAATTATAAGGGACAATATTTTTGATATTACATTTTCCCCCCACTTTAGCGATCATGCCCTTGCCAAGGGATGTGAAGCTAAAGTAGAGAAAGATATAGAGAAAGAATATTTGCAATAGGGAGGTAAATTTTTGTTGATCAGATGAGGTTTCCCCCAATGAGATGACATTGAGATTTGGTACAGATATTGCCATTTGGTACATCCCAAACATGCTAGCTGCAAAATAGTGTGATGGATGATAAGATAAAGGATAAGACACCGTAACAAAAACAAACCTCACTTTAGAGGAAAGCCTCTAGATACAAAAAGATTTGATATAAGCGACCACCATTGGTAGACGATACACCGATATGGGTAGCAAGATAAGTTATGCTAGATGGTCATATGATGGGGCGTGATATGCCAGTATGGATAACCATACGATAGGACAAATAAAGATAAATTTTATCGGTATGGATAATGACATGCTAGATAGCCATGAGATAGGGCAGATAAGGATAGTTTGCTTGCATGGGTAGCGATATGCTAGATAGCCATGTGATAGGAAAAATAATTATGGTAACTGGTAGATTGGCCCCTACCAAGGCAAACAAGAGAGATATGAGTCGATAATTGTTTGTCCCCCATGTAGGAAATCTTTGGAAAAGATCAAGTGGCTTTGCCCCCACCTAGGCAATCTTGGAAAAGAAAAAGATCAAGTGGTTTGGCCCCCACCTAGGCAAGTATGAAAAAGAAACTTGGCAAAGGAAATTGATACAAGAGCTAAAAGATAAAATGCAGATATGATGCCCCCCCTTAGAATGATATGCGCGAAAGGCATGTCATTTTAAGGAGAAGAGGAGTTGTGACATGCCAACATAACAAGATGTTTCTGTGGAATGCCACCAATGGATAGTGACACATAAATGTACACAACATCAAAAGATGTAATGCAAGAGGACAAGGGGATCCGATAGTTTGGCATCAGAACCCAGAGTAGTTTCAAAAATATATATAGGATCACTATGAGATGGGTGTATTGTCATAGTGCCAAGTTTCTCGAATATGAAGAAGAGCACATGAAGACAAAGAGAAAAATAAAAATTTGGGTCAACATGGAAGAAGGGAAAGAATGCCCCCAATTCTTTGCATTGTCCCCGAATTTCAAAAAGAAAGATATGACAAATAGAAGGAGGTAAACAAATAGAGGAATGTGTATGATAAAAAATCCCTTGTATCTGAGCACCTACGAAGTAACTCAGGTCCTTCAAGAGAGCACAATGGATAAAAACAATCAAGCTCCCATATCCAAGTAGCTATGGATTGACTTGGGTCCTCTGAGAGGGAACAAACAAATAAAGAAAGCATGGGGGAACACACTCATCCAAGCAGATGTAGATGAAAAATAAAAGTCCTAACAATCAGCCCCGAGGAGGGGATCATACTGTAGGAGATCATTAGCCTTAAGAAGATCCTCGTCCTCCTAATCTAGGTCATAAGGAGAAAGGGGTGAGCTTGAAGAGGGACTACCATAAGGGTTGCACTGGGCACCGCAATAGCAACGAGAATAAGAGACGAAGCAGCAACGACATCCTCGTCTACAGGCTCAGATGAGGCGAGGGTCAATGATAATGTGAAGATTGTAGACAAGGCCGAGATGTCCTCCAAGGAGTTGAACATGCAGGCCTCTACGGAGGAAGCAAGAGACTCACTTGGAGAAGATGAAACAAGAACAAGACTGTGAGCCTCTAGAGGAGGGGCAGTGACAAACTCAGGAGAATGAGGGGCTTTCTTGATCACACAAACAGAAGCAGGCAAACTAGCAAGTATTGAGGTAGGCAGAGGAAGGGATGAGGAACATACTTGTGAAGACTTGCATCATTGGAACTCTAGGACAGGGCCCTAATCAAACTTGTGTTTACATGGGATATGAGTGTCAGGCCTCCTATCAATGACAGCAGCCTAAACGACCCCAAGAAAACTCAGATGCTAGAGCAATGGTGACTCAGGTGGGGTAGACAAAATCATTAGGATAACCAATGAACAACTGAGAGGGGGGGTGAATCAGTTGTTAACAGACTATAACATTTAATCCACTTAATAACCTTTAACCAGATTAAGTACTAGTAAAGCAGAAATAGATACTGGTAAACAATACAACTTAACAATTAAACAAATAATCAATGCAAACCAACCATACCACATAGCACCATGATTTGTACGTGGAAAACCCGGAAAGGGAAAAACCACGGTGGGAAGCCTACCCATAGTTAGATGATACTTCTGCAGAAAGTATGTGTTATAATGAGGGGCCTCTACATGTAGGAAGGCACACTGCCTAGAGCGTACTGCTCATTACAAAAGCATCTCACTGACTACAAAGAGGCTACAACCATCTCAAGATAAATGAACAACAATCTAGAATAATGAACTACTAAAGATAGCATCTACCATGCTTGATTATAGTCCCGGTTAAGCTCAATATTGGAGGCCTTTGACCTCTTCCTTAATCCGAATTCGATCCTCTATGATTGAACTAATCTTCTGCCTGAATGATATTACAATATTCGCACATTAGATTCCATACTATTGATTTACAATGAGATCATATATCATTTTATATCAATCCTAAGGCCTAAACCAATTAGGTCGGCCACCTAAAAGATATTAAAATAATATCATTACATAAATTCATATTACAATTATATGCCATGTCATCTTAAGACCAAAACAACAATAACCAATCCATAAAACATCCCGAAACATCCCAATAACATGTAGGGTACACATTAACATGAAACTGGTCCATAACCTAGATAGGAAAAAGGCCTATTCTGGGTCCACCACGCCAAAGAAATATCTTCAAGCAGTTGAAGCATGAACAAAGAACATCTTCAGCATCCTAGAAGCCATGTAGAAGCTGCACCAATACCAATTATGCATCCTGTCAAGATTCCTTAGTGAGAGCTCTGCCGGTAAAACCTTAAACCAGTGTCAGTAAGGGTTTACCATAGTGTATGATAGCATCCGATTACCAAGTCAATACCATCTAACCAAGACATGCTCCAGAAGTACGTACCACATGTAACCAATCACATTCCCTAGACCCAAACATGCCGAAAGCGTCCAACAGATAGTCTCTTCTATCGATAACACTAGATCTTCTGTCGGTAACCAACCATAACAGCTAGTGTTGACATCAATGACAAAACATTAATGCAACACATAATAAATTCATCCAATAATGCCAACAATATCCCCCTTTGGCATTCATGGCAACACTAGATGTGAAAAATATCTAAGTACCAAGAAATGCCAAACAAGTCTCCCCCTGTGAAAGATATCTCTGTAAATCTTTGAATGTTATATCTCTCCCCCTAATGTATACAGCTCCTTTTTATTTTTTACATCAACATCTCTCCCCCTTTGATATCAATGCCAAAAATCTGACAAAAATATCAAAGCAATAATGTAAACCTCTGAATCTCAAAGCTGACTACTCCCCCTGAGTAGTAGCACCACTCATCAGTACCGGAATGAATAATATCTCTGTTAATGTATGTCGGACTGATGACAAACTGCATGAATAAAGTCTCTTCCGGAGGGGCATAAACCCCTAACATGTCTCTCAAATACTCAAATGATTCCTTAGACAACGGTTTAGTGAATATATCTGCAATCTGTTCTTTACTGTTCACATAAAACAATTTTACTTCCTTTCCTTCTACCTTGTCCTTCAGAAAGTTATACTTTATTGATATATGATTAGTCTTAGAGTGAAATTTTGGATTCTTAGCCATGTCAATAGTTGCAGAGTTATCACAGTAGATAACTACTATTTCACTATAATTTACCCTGATATCCTTCAACATTTGCTTCATTCACAAGACTTAAGTATAATTAGTTGTCACTACAACATACTCAACTTCTGCAATAGATAAAGAATTGTTTTTTGCTGATCCATGAAACCTGTTTCTTTCCAAGAAAGAAAGCTCAAAAAGAAGTTCTCTTCATGTCATCAATATCTCCTGCCCAATCTGAGTGAGTATATGCACATAAAGTGAAATCATTATTTTTAGAATACCATAAACTATATTCTGTTGTTCCTTGCAAATACCAGAATATCCTCTTTACTGCACATTCATGATTTTCTTTAGGATTACTTTGATATCTTGAAACAATACTTACTGCATTCATAATATCCTATGTAGTCTGAGTTAGATATAACATACCACCAATCATAGACTTATACCTTGTTAGATTTACCGGTGTAGAAGTATCCTTGATAGATAATTTTTCACTTGTCACCATAGGAGTACTTACCAGTTTGGAATTATCCATACCAAACTTCTTCAACAACTCCCTCAGATACTTAGTTTGACAGATAAAAATGCTTGTGTCAGTTTGAGTAATCTGCAAACCTAAGAAAAATTTCATCTCACCAATCATGGACATTTCAAATTCATTCTTCATATTGTTAGCAAATTCCATACACAATTTATCTTCTCCTTCAAAAATGATATCGTCAAAAAATACTTCAATAATTAGAATATCATCATCAGTGATCTTATAATATAAATTATTATCAGCACTACCTTTAGTAAAACCAAACTCCAAAAGATATTTATCCAACCTTGCATAACAAGCTCTAGGAGCTTGTTTCAAACCATAGCTTTCTTCAATATGCAAACCATATCTTTATCATCTATCAGTGAAAATCCATCAGGTTGCTCAATGTACACCTCTTCCTCAAGTTCACCATTCAAAAATGAACATTTAACATCCATTTGATAAACCTTATAGTTCTTATAAGCTGCATAGGCAAGAAATAGTCTAACAACTTCAATTCTAGCTATAGGTGTTGTATACACATAAAAATAGCTATGAGCAATTAAATAAATATTTTATATTTATTTAATATTTATTCTTCTATTAAATATGCCATCTTCATATTCCATCTTGGAAGCTATCAGTGCTTGTCTGAGAGCACACCATCTGCAATCAGGAATAGTGGAGTTGGGACACAACGAGACATAAATCATGAAGGTAAAAATAATGTTTTATTTTAATATGTATTTCATGTAGTTTCATTGGTTGAGTTTGGATTTCTTATAGAACTTCCTTTGTATTTTGTGAAACTAACATGTTGCAGGTAGTATTCTGATGATGAAATTCAAGTCAACACGAGTGAAAATATCTCACCATAATCAATTCCTTTCATTTGAGAATATCCTTTACAAACCAATCTGGCGTTGTTTCTTACAACTTGACCATCCTCATTCAGTTTATTCCTAAAAACCCATTTAGTTCCAATAACATTCTTATTTTTAGGCCGGGAACTAAAGTCCAAGTTTTATTCTTCTGTATCTGATCTAATTCATCTTGCATAGCCTTTAACTAATATTTATCTTTACAAGCTTCAATAATAGTGGCTAGTTCAACTTGTGAAATAAGACATACCTCTTCATTTTCCAATATTCTTCTTGTCATAACTCCCTTTTTCCTATCTCCAATGATTTGATATTTTGAATGATTTAATCTTACATACCTTGGTGTCTTCTGAACTTCAGGTTCAATACTCTGATCATCAATCACAGTTGAATTTTCTGATTGTGTCAGTGTAACTATCTCAGTTCCCTATACCAGTTGAGGCATTGTCGATTTAGTTATGATCATTTCCAATGCTAGTTCCCTGTCATATGATATAAAATAATTTTTGTATTGCTCATCCACTTTCACATTAGCACTCTCCATAGTTTTCTGCAATCTTTTGTTATAACAGCTATATGCTTTTCTTTGAATTGAATAACCAAGAAATATCCCTTCATCACATCTAGGATCAAACTTTCCAATTGAATCATCTCTTTTGATATAGGATTTGCTTCCAAAAATTCTAAAATACTTAACAGTAGGTGTATCTCCAAACCATAATTCATAAGGGGTCTTACCTCTTTTACCTTTGATGTGAACTCTGTTGAATGTGTAGACTAATGTACTCACTGCTTCTCTCAAGTAGATGTGAGGAAATTTGGCTTCCATCATCGTAGATCTTGCTGCATCCAAAATGGTTCTATTCTTTCTTTCCACTACTCCATTCTGCTGAGGAGTCCGAGGTGTAGATAATTGTCTCTTGATTCCATTTGTCTCACAATGACTGTTAAATTCATGAGAAGTAAACTCACCGCCATGATATGATCTTAGATATTTGATTTTCAATCTAGTTTCTGTAACAACCTTTTCTTTAAAGATCTTGAATTTCTCAAAGGCTTTAGACTTCTCCCTAAGAAAAGTCACCCACATCATCCTAGAATAGTCATCAATAATCAACATGAAATACCTATCACCTTGAAAGTTTCTAGTCCTTGCTGGACCACATAAGTCAGCGTGAATCAAATCAAATACATCATTAGATTTATCATGTATGCTCTTAATAGAAGTTTTAAATTTCTTTCCCAATTGACATTCCCTACATACCGGATTATGAGGCATCATAATCTTAGGTATATCTCTAACTGCCTTAGTTGAACTGATCTTAACAATACAATCAAAATTAACATGACACAACCTCTTATGCCATAACTAATTCTCATCAATATGAGAAATCAAATATGTCTTATTACCAGTGTTCAAGTGAAAGATATTACCTCCAGTTTGAATACCGGTTGCAATCTCCAAACCAGTCTTGTTAATGATTTTACATTTTCTATCTTTAAAATGAAGTTGGAAACCCTTGTCCACCAATTGAGAAACACTCAAAAGATTTTTCTTTAAACCTTCTACATAATAGACATTATCAGTATTATGCTTTCCATCCAAAGAAATAATACCTCTACCTCTGATCATACATGCTTTGTCATCTCCAAGTTTGACTTGACCACCATTGTATTCTTGCAGGGACAAAAATTTTCCTTCATCACCAGTCATATGATGTGAGCATTCACTATCAATTACCCATTCATCCTTATCTTAAACTTTTGCTGCCAGAGTCTTTTCTTCTTTTTTGATAGTAGGTTCCAGTTCATCTTCCTTTAAAGCATAGAACACCCATTCCTTTCCATTATCAGATCCACTAGCAGAGTCTTCTGCCAGTTCATCTCCAGAGTCAACACTTAGTCCTTCCTCATCCTCTATGTAGCATTGTTTAATTTCTTGAATCTATATCTATTCTAGTTAGGCTTAAATGATTTCTTCACTCTTTCCTCAAACCTTGCATTCCTTTTAGGACATCTAGATGCAAAATTACCAATCTTATTACATGTAAAACATTTAAAAGGTGATTTTCCTTCATACTTACTTCCCGTCGGACCTTTAGGTACTCTTCTAACAAATAAGGCTTCAAGTTGCTCAAATTCTTCATCTTCTTTCTTCATGTCTTCCAATTATTTTGCATATAAGACTTTCCAATCACTTTTTCTGATAGATGATGATGATGATGATGCATGAAAAGCAGGTTCAAACTTTACAGCTCCAGAAGATCCAA
The DNA here is from genome assembly GCF_030272615.1 of Cryptomeria japonica. Lineage (NCBI taxonomy): Eukaryota > Viridiplantae > Streptophyta > Pinopsida > Cupressales > Cupressaceae > Cryptomeria > Cryptomeria japonica. The sequence goes on from NC_081409.1 coordinate 60,772,327, forward strand.
AATCTTCAAGCTGAAAAGCAGATAATTTCCCAATTAGAATGTCTTTGTTAACTGAAGTGTTAGCCATTGTCCTCAACTCATTAATTGTAGTTGCCTTCATCTTGTAAGTCAGTGGAAGGGCTCTCAAGACTTTGGAAACTATTTCATCTTCACTCAAAAATCCTCCACAAGATGGAATTCCCATAGCAATCTCATTTACTCTTTCCATAAACACAACAATTCTTTGATTATCTTTCATCTTCAAGTTTTGATATCTTACCCGGTAACCATCAAGTTTATCAATTTTAATAGTAGCATCACCTTCATTCAGAGTTTGCAATTTGTCCCACATAACCTTTGCCGATGATTTGTTAGTCAATCCCATGATCTGTTGATCAATAAGTGCACACAAGAGGGCTTCTCTAGCTCTGCAATCATTTTCAATATTCTTTTCCAAGTCTACAGGAGAAGGATTGCCAGATGTCGGATCATAAGGTGTGTATCCTTTCTCAGTGATCTCCCAAATATCCTTGCCAAGACATCTAAGATGATTCTCCATTTGAATTTTCCATATCTCATAATTTGTTCCATCAAGCTTAGGAATTTCTCTTATGAAAATAGTTGCCGGTGGATTTATAAGTGTTAACTGCCATAGGATCTACCTCAAGCGGTTAATATTATACAAAAGAGGACCAAAGCTCTAATACCAATTGTTAGGATAACTAGTGAACAACTGAGAGGGGGGGGGGTGAATCAGTTGTTAACAAATTATAACATTTAATCCACTTAATAACCTTTAACCAGATTAAGTAATGGAAAAGAAAAAATAGATACCAGTAAACAATACAACTTAACAATTAAATAGATAATCAATGCAAAGAAACCATACCACATAAAACCATGATTTGTATGTGGAAAAACCAGAAAGGGAAAAACCATAGCGGGAAGCCTACCCACAGTCAGATGATACTTTTGCAGAAAGTATGTGTTACAATGAGGGGCCTGCACCTGTAGGAAGGCACATTGCCTAGAGTGTACTGCTCATTACAAAAGAGTCTCACTGGCTAGAGAGAGGCTACAACCATCTCAAGATAAATGGACAACCAAAAGAATGAACTACTAAAGATAGCATCTACCATGCCTGATTACAGTCCCAGTTAAACTCAATACCGGAGATCTTTGACCTCTTCCTTAATCCTAATTTGATCCTCTATGATCGACCTAATCCTTTGCCTAAATGATATTACAATATTCACGCATTAAATTCCATACAATTGATCTACAATGAAATTATACATAATTTTATATCAACTCTAAGGCCTAAACCAATTAGGTCAGCCACCTAAAAGATATTACAATAAGATCATTACATAAATTCATATTACAATGATATGCCATGTCGGCTTAAGACCAAAACAATAATAACCATTCCATAAAACATCTCAAAACATCCTGGTAACGTGTAGGGTACACGTTAACATGATATTGGTCCATAACCTAGATAGGCACCAGAACTATTATGGGTCCACCACGCCAAAGCAACGTCTTCAAGAAGTTGAATCATGAACAAAGAACATCTTCAGCATCCTAAAAGCCATGTAGAAGCTGCACCAACACCAATTATGCATCCTATCAAGATTCCTCAGTGAGAGCTCTGCCGGTAAAACCTTAAACCAGTGCCGGTAAGGGTTTACCAGAGTGTATGATAGCATCTGATTACCAAGTCAATACAATCTGACCAAGAAATGCCCTAGAAGCACATTCCACATGTAACCAATCACATTCCATAGATCCAAACATGGTGAAAGTGTCCAACAGAAAGTGGGTTCTACCGGCAACACTAGATCTTCTGTCGGTAACCAAAACTTGTCTATCGGTAACCAACCATAACAGCTAGTTTTGAGATCAATGATAAAACATCAATGCAACACATAATAAATTCATCTAATAATGCCAACAAAAAATGCACTAGGCACCACTTGCATATGTGCCATGTCAAGGGGTCGAGACAAGGGAGGTATGTCTGACAAAGAAGTGATAAGAGGCAGATCCAAAGAAGGAGCAATGAAAAACTACACCCATTAAGAGGGAGGTTAACCAAGCCCCAAAAGTAGTAGGGAGAAAGGTCAAAATAGGTGCAGAGATGGGAGAAATTGAGGGAATAGGCTTTGAAACAACAACGTTGGGTGTTGGATCAACACTAGCAGACTGTAAGGCAACATTGTGCTCTTGAGCTCAGGATCGTCGAAAGAATTTACGCTCATGCACACGCTAATTTTGACAGAGGTGAGGACCACCAACCAGAGCCAAAGTGGATTCAAGAGCATCATGTTCCATAGTAGAGGCCTCCAAAATTGTTTCAAGGATGGGAGAAGGCCTAACCGAGGAGATAAAATGTGTGATCTTGGAAAGGCATCACATCCACAACAACGGGCGCCCAACCTCATTTTGCTCAAGGAGTGACTGGAGGAACAAAGGGTGCCGACATAGGCTATGACAAAGGGATACAAGGAGAGTGCTCCCTTTTCTAATGAGAGGGCCAAGGAATATTGGCCATGATTGGGAGATCGAAGGGAGGGCAGGCTTTGGACTTTGATAGCATGGGTGCCTTTCCCTTGGCTACATTGGGTGTAGTCACAGGAACAATAGACACTGCTAGAGGCTGTGTGGTCCTAGTATGACACAAAGGTCTATTTGAGGGATCAGGCTTAGCCTCAGCCTCCAAGGATGAGGAGACATGAGGAACTACCCACTCCAGGACCAAAATCGATCTAGGAGAGGTCGATGCGGGAGGTGCAAATGAAACACTAGGCTGCACAAATGTAGGGGATGACTCCCCCATTTATATTGATAATAACTGTGGTAAATTAAATCACCATGGGGAAGCATGGGTCCCATCGAAGTAGGACAAAAGTGGTCCAACGACAAATTCCCATGAGAAATTAGGTGTCAATATCTAGTGTATTGGATGACATGCACTGTTCCCTCATGGGGAAACTTGAGAAATTTGTGCGCTACCGAAGGGACTACTTCCATAGAATTCAACTAAGGACTGTCAAGCTTAACTCATAAGAGGTCCGATTCGGGAATGATGATGAACACAAAGGACAACGTCTTAGGTCCTACGAGGATCATCAAGGTGATATTTCCTAAGGGGCAAATAGAAAATCCATCATGTGTCCTCAAAGTTGTGCAACATTCATCATACGCTGGTCTATGCCAACCATTCACAAAGAGAGTCTCCTTTGTAATAACATCGACTTTGCTAGATGGGTCAACCATCACAACTATGACAATTTGATAGTTCAACTTGGTAGGGATGTAAAGAGGAGAAGGCTCTCCGCAATATAGGGCATCCAAAGAGGTAAATGACAAGGACAAGTTAGATACTTTCCCCTTCTGGGCCAGAGGTGGGATAATAGGGGTGATGGTGACCATGTTCACATATGGACTATTATCCAAAGAAGGATCCGATGCAGAAATAAAGTCACTATTGGTTTTATCAACAAACTTATTTGATTTGTGCTTTCATGCATCTACCTTGATTGCACCACTGTCGATGTGGTCTTGGACAACATGTCAAAGATGATAACATCGCTCAGTATCGTGACTAGGCACATGATAATGACCAAAATTTGAACCACCATAGCAACATGGATAAGGACAACTATCAGACAATGATTTTATTTTTGGAAGGGTAATAAGGTTGTCCTTCAACAATTGCCACATTATGCTCAAGTAGGAGTCATTCAACTTAGTGATGACTCAATTTTGTTGCAGGGCTTGCACAACAACCATAAGAGGAATAGCCACAACATTAGCAACAACCTTATTCTTCCGGGACCCATCCGTGGTCGCACCTACAAAAGACCCACCGCAAGAATTCAAAGAAGTATCTCTGAACTGTGACACAATGTGTTGGTAATCGGTGAGAGCAGAACACGTGTTAGCGAAGTTCCGATATCGGTTAACATATAGATTCTCCATCAATTCTAGCTGCAGATTGCTGATAAATGTCCTTTGCAGATCACTATCTGGCAGGGCAAAGAGGATCTTGGTTGAGATAGCTTGATATCTGAAAATAAAATTAGTGATATTTTCTTTGGGCTTCTGTTTACAATGAACAAGGTCAGTGATAGTGACCCTGCTACCAATGTTCGCCTAAAACCATTTAAGGAAAAGATCCATAAGCCGATCAAAGGTATGAATAAAGTGGTCAGGTAAGGAGCTATACCATTCTAATGATGTCCCCTTGAGGGAGCACAAGAATAGTTTCAACAAGACAAAATCTTGACTATGATAGTCACTACACATAGTCATGAAGGAATCTATATGCATGTTTGGGTCCCCATCACCATTGAACCTATCAAACTTCAGGGACTCAAAAAAAATTGGAAGGATAGTATTTAGGATGGTAATGTCAAGGGGACTCTTCCTGTATTATGCAGGCACAAATGATTGACCAAAGGCAAAGGCTAAGTTTGTTAGCTGCAACTGCCCCATGTTCTGTAAGATTATATTTAGGACAGTTAGAAGACAAAGGAGGTGGAGGTGGGCCAGATCCGCTGCCACCTCCACTAGAACCTCCAGAAGCACCAGTGCTAGCGATAGAGTGATAGCGCTAATTACTAAACCCTGAGCATCGACGAAGATTGAGCTATTGGGAATCATTAAAATTGAGTCAAGTTTGGAGGCCCAATTCAAATTTTTGCTTTGCATTTCCAAATAAGTCAGTTTGAATGGCCTAGTTTGTGAGAGGTCAAAATGGAGCTGGTTGATTTTCAGAGGGTAAGGCTTGAAAGACATGTCCTACACCTTTCATTTGGCCTATGCAGTGATGTGCAACTTTTAGAATTTAGTTTGGAGAAGTTTACCAGGTACCCATTTCGAGGGGTGAGCTGAAAGTGCATTTTAGGCACAAATGCAGATTTTATTGAGTAGCCTACTTTGAGTGTTTGTATCTTTTGCCTTGTTGATCATCATGAAGAAATTAAAAATGGATTCAATTATATGCATAAATGTGAGTTATCCTGCAAAATTTCAAGCCTTGTATAATCCATTTGCTCAGTTTTTGAAGCCAAATCCATTTGCAGTTTGTGTGGTTTTACTAGTCCCTGTTTTGACAGCTAGTTGGAGCCCTGTTTCGTACAAATGTAAAAGTTTCCTCAGTGAATGTTATGATATAAAAAAAAATTTGGGATAATTTTGATATAAATTATGAGCCACATTTCAAGTTTCAAGCTCCTACCAATCCGTTTGGTTGGTTTGCAAAAGGGTTCATTGAACTATCATTTTCAGTCTTCTGCAATTTCAGTGTTGTATCAGTTAAAGTAGCTATTTTTTATGAGCACGCCATTTGCATCTTGTTAGGATTTTGGTCAAACTGAGATTTCAAAGATTTAGTATGTACTTCTAGGTACCTGTATTTCAAATTTGAGGGCCTACGGAGGTCGTTTCATATTTTTGAAGAAGGCATCATGTGTTGCCAGAACATTGACTTCATCAGGTCCGCAGTGTCGACAAAGCCAATTGGTCATTTTTGCCGATTAATATCTCTTCGCTCGGGACTCATATTGAGAAACTGTTTGGTAGAATTCATCCTTGTATATCAAAGTACACGCCTGTTAGATGGAGGGGTCCAGAAAGGTGTTTTGACCACTTTGAAAATTATGCCTTCACGATTAAATGTGAAAATGTGGCGTAATTGCCTAAAGGTTGCAAAATTCAGTCTGATGATCCGAAAATGATGCCGATCATTTCCAGAGGTATGGGTAATGTTCCTAAAGCATTTCAGAGGTCAGTTGCATGAAAATGAAATTTTTTTAGTTGGACCCGCTTTGGGGCCCGACCTGACTTGTTGCTTCATGATAATTTTTGAATCAAGGTTTAAAGTGAAAGCCAGATAGGAGGAGATTATGGACCCTGTCTTCTCACTGGACCATAAGTGGTGGTTTGGTTTTTATGAAACAATGATGGTGATATGATTGAAGCTTTCATATACCAAGCATCCATTTGGTTTTCCAGTTACAAGGTGTTCCAATGAAGAAATCATGTTTAATTCCACTCCACGACATGTAGGCAATGAGCATCTATTCGGTAACATGGTGTTGAAGGACTAGTATTTAGAGTTTTTATTTGTTCATCCTCTGAATGTTTTTTGTATGGATTGAAAAAGGGCAGCCAGCATGGGTCTCATCCATTTTATCTAAATGTAAGAGTTGGAGGTGCTGAAAAGGGATTTGGAGCTTTTGAAACTAAGTTCAATTGCTGCGTGGAGTATGGAGGATGGTGCTAAGAAAATGCAAATGCAACAGTCAAGTATTCCCCTCCCTGTGCATGGTATGCTGGAAGGTATGCAGAGGACGTCAACGTGGATGGTGGAGGAGGCATTTAAAAGGTCTTCAAACAAATGTTTTTGCTGGCATCCTTTCCTCCCTCACGTGCTCTCCCTCTGGTTGCAGTAGCAACAATGGTTGAAACCATCAAGCAAATGATCACGTGGTGGATGGTGAGGGGAGTTGAAAACAAATTGTCTTGTATTCCCACTCCTCATGTGCCCTCCAAAATCTTTCTCCCAGCAGCTACATGAAGATCCCTTGCCAGCATCCTCCTTTCTCTTGGAGTGGAGTTTAAGGCTGCAGAGGCTTTCAAAAACTTAGTAAGAACCAAATGTAAAATGGGAGTCCTACGTGGTTTGTCCCTCCACTCTATTGCCATGTTTTCCTTTTCCCTGCTATGGTACATAGGGTTTTCAAACTCCAACATATATCAAATCGCAATCATCATCCCCTCTATTGTAGTATTTTGGAGGCCAATCATAAGCTTGGAAATTGACGTGGGCAAGTGGATCCCAGCCTTTTCCCCAGTTCTCCTCGTGGATCCTTTGCGTTTAAAGGGGAGGCATGTAACAACAAATTCATTGGCATATGGAAAGTTTTTTACACTTCAGCAAATACATCTCGTAGGTGTAGAATCAGTAATACTATCCTCTGCATGTGAGATGGAATATGAAACAATTTATGAGTTTTATGCATATGCCATTGCCCATTTTTCTCCTTTGTGTGGTTTGTGAGAAATGCAGAATCTTTTGAAACAAAGATGTGGTGAGTGAAGAGGCAAATAGGAGAAATTTTGATCAACTGAAGAAAAATCGCCATTAAAGTTGCAGGCAAGGCTCCAAAATGCAGTCCCAGGTTAAAAGGAAATATCCCACATTGGCTGTGTGTTGGAGTTTTTTGGTATTTATAAACAAAATCCCACACATTTATAATGTCAAATCCATCAAGGCTTTTGACGGACGGTGCCCATTGGGCACCCAAGGTGGGCCCATGCGTGGGCATGAATCCCAAGGCGACTGAGGAGGCTGACTGAGCGACGATAGGTGGACCCCATGCAGGCATGCTTCCCAAGGCAAATTGGGTGAATTTTGTAGAGAAGGGTTGGTTTAATCAGTGAGCAAGTTTGAGATGATCCGACGAAGCGCGTTGATTCGCAGGCCGAAGGTGCTCACCGGTTAGAGGCTGCGAAATGGCGAAAGGCAAAAAGCTCAGCGAGTTAAAGACCCTGCAGGTTCCGGAGATCGGATGGCTCATGCGATTTCGCGAAGGAAAGTTGCTTGCCAGTTAAGGTCCACGAAATGGTGAAAAGCATCTCCCAAAATGAGCAAGGTTAAAGGTCGAGCAAGTCCCGAGCAGATCGATGGTGCGCGTGGTTTCGTGAGGCGAAGATGCACGAAACATATTGTCTGCGAAATGGTGAAAGCCAGGTGGCGATGATGTGGTAGGTCCAGTTAGAGGTCCAGCAAGTGGGTCCCATCCAAGTGGTGATGATGTGGCACAGAGGTGGCACCTAGGTGGACGACAAGAAAGTGGACAAGTGGCAGTGACGAGGTAGTGACATGGCGGTGATGAGGTGTCATCCTAGGTGGCGTCCAGTTAACCCTATCGACCAATCAAGTCCCACCACGTGGCAAAGCGTCAAGGCCAAAAGGGAGGCAAAAACAAAATTAAAATCATGTTAATTACATAATGCAAACAATATGAATAATTCAAAAATTTAAATGATTGTGCTCATGTGAATGATTAATTCACCCAGGGCTCCATTTTTGGTCAAAATGGCAAGTATCATATATCACCGGAAAGATCTCAAGATGAGGAATGCAGCTATGAAGTTTGTTTCAACAAAGATTAGATATTTTGAGAGCAGTTTCCATGGGAAAAAGAAAGGAATTGAAATTCAGTTGAAAAAGGAGACATTTGGCAATTTCGGTTGCAAACCTAATTTTTCCCTCCTCTTCATATTTCCAATTTCTTCTCATTTGTAAGGATCACAAGAATTTTGTAACAAAGCTCTGGAAAAATATATTTGGGGGTTTCTTCTTTCTGGTTCTGAAGGATCATTATGAGTTAATGTAGATTCAATGATGGACATCAATACATAGATTAGATTCCTGTTGTCTTCTTGTATGTATGATTGATTTACTAGTTTGGTTAGATAATCCAGGTTTATTTAATTGAATGATTTGCAAGGCAAATTCATGGAGATGTTTTAGGTTTCTCTCTCAAGGAGGGAGATTAAATATACTTAGAATTTATCTGATAGTAATCAATAATTCTGCTTGAATCTGATAACTGGGTTTAGCATAAAGATAAAAATTTATGTATGTCAAGCATATGTAAGTTTAGTGAAATCAGAATGATGAAATGTATGTGGATTTCCAATTTAGAATTCTTATTTAGTCTTAGGTGACTCTCAAGCCTGAGATAAGGCACTGGTATACTTTGCTGGGTTCTATAAGCTTCTTGGAGATCAATAAAAAATGATTACAACCCTTTCTTTTATGTTCAAGGTGATAGAGTTTGGAGGGGTTGGTATTTGTCTTCTCTGTAGATCTCCAATCACAGTTATGAAAAGTAATCACAGAAGGCAAACCCACCTAAGCTAGGTGAAAGCTTGAAGTGTAGAAGGTTTTAGTTCAAACCTTGTTATATGTTGGCTTTTTTTTCTGTTTCCTGTTGTTTCTCTCCATAAGTGATAGATATCTAATATTCGAGTAGGGAGAACAAATCAATCAGAATTTGAGAACAACACGAGCTACTAGCCATGCCTATGTAGCCCAAAGGAGTGAGTGAATCACTAACACTAGGTATGGTGGATTCTACCATGTGTACACCCAGGCCTGGAATGCTGACACTAACCTAAGAACTAAAAGGATCATATTGATTATCCACAAGGGGTGCATCCACTAGGGGCACATGGTTTTTAAGAATCATGGACAAAGCCCTCAACATCTCCAGGCCTCTCTTATTGGAGATTAACATGTCTCTCAAGGTACCTACGACATTCTCGACCTGGGGAAGGACATTCTCTCTGTTCAAGAAACCCTAAAAAATATCTTTGAGTCTACTCCAAAATATTGATCTTCTCAAAGTTTACAATGACCACAGAATCATGATCGATCACAGGAGGGGAAGACGAGGTAGAACTCCTAGGAGAGTTAGGTTGTAAATTAGAAGGAGAAAGCCCCCCAGCTTGAATAGTCTTCAGACTGTGAGAGGTCAAGAACTCATTGGGATCAGATGACTGCCCACCTTGCATGGTGCCATGTAGAGGAGGACTGTAGCGATCAGGGGGAAACTTCGCCTGGACGACCTCCTGACTATGACTCCTATTGCATTCTGAGTTGTAAAGCTCATGGAAAAGCCACATGATATTTAGGACCACACTATCGGCACATCGAATGATAGATTTGGTTTTAAATGATAAACATAAATGTGTAGAAATTTAAACTAAATGCAAATGAAAAATTTGTTGTTTTTTATTTTCCTCATTCTTTTTTTGGATAGTTTTCAAATTTTTGAACTTTTGAAAGTTTAAAAGATTAAATGCACCTAAGTGAAACAAAAATCAAGTAATGAAAAGATAACCTTGGTTCACATCGGGTTCATCAAAATGTAATGGAGGGAATTTGTCACCTCAAGGATGACGAATCCTCAAGGACAAATTATCCTTCCAATTACCTCTGCGAACTGGGGCTAAGATGAGCAAGGGGATAACATAATTACACAGGGAGGGTCAAACACCCAAGAGGCCTCTTTGAGCATCTCTACGGAGCCTCATTGAGCATCTCTACGGAGCCTCAGTCCTTGGGATGAGCGCGTGAAGCTGGGATAGTAGTGCAACGTGTTGTCATCCTGTACGAATGGAGCGCACAGTCCGAGCATAAAGCTTTGGATGCATTGATAGAACTTATAAAACAACTAAATAATATTGAAACTTATGAAAAACACGAATTACAAAAAAAATAAGGAAAATACTAAAGAGTAAGAAAATGTCACAACTAGTCCACGCTATGAATCCTCCCGCAAGATAATCTCCCCTTCATGAAGTTATGCCTACACACATGCAAGAGAGAAAATGTTGGGGGTTGTGTTTTGGAGTCTGCCTAAGTCAGACCCTTGTTTTGGTGTTTCCACCTCCATGGAAAACCCAAGAAAGCCACGAGAAAGATAAATGATAAAGAGAATAACAATGCAACGTAAAATTGGAAATAAAGTTGACAAATATGCAAGAGAGAAGATTAAGATAACTCCCCTATCACGAACGAAGATTGGAATGCTCAGAAGTGCTTGGAATGTTGGGTAATGCTGCAACAATGGTGGTGTTGATAGTATGATGTCAAAAATGGTCTCCAAGAGCTTTGAACCAAGGGAAAATAATCTTGATGCAAGGTTAGATTTTCAATTCAAATCAAAACACAAAACATAGAAATAAAAGACATAAAACAATAATCTATGATACCTTGACAAGAGAGTTCTCTTGTTGCTCCGATTTGGACTCTTGATGAAGCCAAGAATGCGCCTCTCTTTAGCTTGATTGGATTGGTCTAATGTAGATATGTGGTTGGCTCTCCAAAGTGTGCACAAATGAGGATGGAGATGGATATATGGATGGAATAGTGAAGTTGTGGATGAGGATCAAAGTGGCTAAGTATGCAAGTGGGGATGATTTGGCTAGAGTTTGGGTATCTAGATGGATTTAACTAAGAAAATTAGCAACATGCACTTACAAGATTTGGAGATGAGAAACAAGGGGATGAAGTCCTGAATTTATAGGAGGAGAGGAGGAGAAATGGAGGGCTAGGATTGACCCAAGATGAAGGGTCAGGATTTCTTGTGAGCCCACACATGGCCTAAGAGGATGTGACAAGATAAGTGTGGAGACCAAGAGATATGCCTTAAAGGCATTTCTTGTCTCCACAATCCTCAAGGCTCATTGGGAAGACTTCCCAATGTGCCTAGGGAATAGAAAGGAATAAAATATTCCTTGAGGGATGGGGATGAGGAATTAAAAATTATTCAAAAAGGATGATCATGGGGATTGGAGGAATAAGGAGAAATTAAAAATTCCTTGGAGGATGGGATGCCTAGAGGAATGTGAGATTTTTAAAATTTCACATTCACCTAGGAAAAGAGCATTTAAGGAAGGTGGTTGGATGGAAGGGACAAGGAGTTGACTTTGTGGCTAATCATGATGATTAGCCACTAGCAACTCATTAGGAGAAGGATTAGAAGAATGATTAGGTGTGATTAGGGTAGATAAGATTTGTAGGAGGATTTGACTAGGAGAGAGAATGAGTGGAGGGAATTAAAAATTAGAACAATAATGATAAGTGAGATTAGGGAGCTTCTAGAAGAATTCATTAGGTTTATGATGGATTAGGAAAAAGGTGATTTGTAATAATCACCTAGATTAATTAATTAATTAAAAGGAGGAGTTCGGGGAGACTTAATATTAGGGATTTTTAGATGAATAAAGGTGGATTGATTTATAAATAAATCAATCAACAAACTATAGTGACAACATTAATTATATTTAATTAATACTGATAAGGAATAGGAATTGGCACAATTAAGAAATTAATTATGAAAAGAACTTAAAACAATTAAAATAATTATTTTTAAGTGTCTACAAGCTCAACCTACAAGAAGGTTGCCAACTTGCCAAATAATCCCTTCCAAATTTCTTCAAAGTGAAAGATAAAGGCCTAGGAAGGAATTCAGACGTTGATGGGCACAGGCGTAATGCTCAAATGATGAGCTGCAGACTCTGAGATTCGCATTACAGTAGCGTGCCATGTGGACATCTTCACGCCGCGTCTTTGTCCTTGAAGGTGACTGGAAGAGATGGTAACGCTTCAACCAGAGTTGACAAGGATGTCCTAAGTGGACAAAAGGACAAGATTGTAGATCTTGACCTTCGATGACATGGAGGAAAGGTGCCATTTATCACATTATTTTCAAGGAACAATATTTTTATATTACAAGGGCAGACATCCATTGTGATCTTGAGGAGCTTGGCAGTGCTAATATGTTGTCGCTATACAATAAACATTTGGCAGACAGTTTGGGTAACCTCAAACTTGAATATAAGATTCTTCAAGATAAGGGTTTTTCATAGTTCATCAATTTCCCATTGTTTGATGAAGCAGAATGGATCCAGTATATCATCAGATGAGTCCATGATGAGTTAATATGGATTGATAAGCCTCATAAGATCACTGAGCAAGCAGTTCAAGCTATGACATGCCTAAGTGAAATGGGTGATGTACCTAGTCTGAGAAAGGTGTCAAATAACACTATGATAGCCACTACCAGTCCCAAGTTTGACAACAGAGAAATGACTATCAGCGACATCTTGGAGCATGATGTGAGGTTCACATTGATGGTGGTTGGTTACAAAGTCTATCAATCAAGCAGACAAAACTTTATCTTCGGAGCTGCAATATATTCAGCATATCGGATGCTCAAAGATGATAAGAGGTATGATCTGTGCACAATCCTTCTGAATGAAATGATGAGTAATTTGAAGAAAATTAAGCAAGTCAAGAATCACACTTTTAATTATGGGTTTGTTCTTATTTTTTGGGCCTTATATTTCTTGAATGAGATACTCGATATAAAAGGGAAGGTCCAATGGGCCTATGATAGATTGGTGGCAATGCAAATCAAGGAGGGATTGTGGGGAATAAGAGATGCTACAATGAGAATATCTGCATTGTGGGGATATTCCAAAACCTTTCAAGCCTCCAAGAAGAGCAGAGAAAGAATCCCTAAGGAGATTGTAGAAAAGTATGAGCAAACTATTTGTTTTATGGTTGATAAAGATCGATGTCAGATGGAATCAGTTGAGCCTAGGATAGTTTAGATCATGCCCAAGGGGTATGAAGTTTATGTTATCATGCTTGAAGCATATAATCAAGACCTACTAAGCCAACCGGTAGATCCAAAAGAAGAAAGATTTGGTACTTTAAAAGAAAAGGACTTAAGTCTGCATAAACAGTTCACTGATGCCAGAAGAAAGAGAAAGATCAGAAAGGAAGCATAGGCTATTGCAGAGCAGATGGGATTGACAAAGGAAGTTGTATAGAGGGCAAGAGCTCAAAATATTCTAAGGGAGGAGGATGTAATCAAACCATAGCCTAAACTGGAAAACCCTTCTACACGGCCTAAGGCAAAGCCTAGTAAGTCTGCACCTATCTCTGGAGTGAAGAAAGCGATACCTCCACCCAAGCCCAAGCTTGTAGTATCAACTGGTGGAGTTGAGAAAAGGAAAAAGGAGAAGCCTTCAAGGCAGTATGTTGCAACAGATGAGGAGATAGATTCGGATGAAGAAGTCTAGAAACTTTTTAAGACTGCTACTTATGCTTGAGTAGTCAGAAAGACATTCGGTGATGCTCCACCCTCTAAGAAGACAAAGATTCAACGCAAGCCATCTAGAAAGTCTAAAGGAACTAGGAAGAAAAAATCTAAAGCCTTGGAGTCTGGTAAGATTGAGATTATTCCTCCTAAGTCCCTATAAGATATAAAGAATGAAATCATTAAGGATGGAAAATTGAAAAATCTTGCTGTATATTATAAGAATACAGATGATAACGAGAGGAGAGAAATTGAGGAAGAACTTGTACTATATATGAATAAATTCAGTAGAGCTCTAATTGAGTTATCATCTAAATTACCCAAGTAGCTGTATGATATTCTAGATATTTAGAGAAATACTCCCTATTGGAAAGATGAAGAAATGCAGGTGTAGACATATAAAAATGATCATATTCCTAAATGAATATTTTATGTTCATTTCTCTATTTAATTAAATCCAATTTAATTGAATAACCCACATTCCTCTATTTAATTAAGTAAATTACTCAATTTATTTAAATTAAATTCACTATACCTCTTTTGCCATTTAAGGAATAAATCATTTTATTCAAATTAAATCCCTTCTATCCACTTTTAATTAAATTCAAATTTAATTAAATAGTCTACCCTAAAATATATAAATCTAATTTATTTGATTTCCCCAAATTGCAACCAAAATTGAATTAAATTCATTTTATTCAATTAATCCTATTATCCCTTCATCCACTTGCAAAATCCTACATCTCCCACTTGCTTCCTAAAACCTATTCCTAACCCCTTCTAGACTCTTCTAATCACTTCTAAATTAACCTAACCCATTTCCTAAACTTTGTCACATCCCTAAACAAAGGGAAGTCACTTCTCAAACCCTCAAAGTCTTTGAAAACCCTTAAAGGCTTCAACCACTTAACTTTGAAAGTCTCCCAAACCATTAATGGTTAACTCAACCCTCTAGCATGATTAAAGAATTTCCCTAAACTCAACCTCCATGTAACCCAATGGTCTCATCAAGCATTTATTGCTTTGACCATGGTTATCCTTAATCTTTTGCACAAGAGTTTATCCTTTGGCTAAAACCTTTATCCAATTGGTAATCCTAACTTAACCATAACCCTTACCCCTAAGATAACCATGAGGTATTCTCAAGCATTTAATGCTTCCTACCTCTCTTCTCAACCCAGTCTTATGTTGACATTTGTCACCATTTCATTGGTGACAATTGCAAACATGGATTCCCAACTTTCAAACTCAACCCTTGATTAACTCTTTCAATCCTGACCATCTATTGCCCTATTTTTGCTATAAATAGAGCTCTCATTCTTACATTTTCATAGATCCAAGTCTTTAGCATCACACTTATACTAAAATCCATCCAAGCTTTAATATATCATTTTATGCTCATCATTTAGCCTCTCTTTTCAATAGGAATTAATCTAAATATGCATGTTTAGAGTATTTTCCTTATCATTTAGCTATTTCATAGACTAATATAGCTTGCTAGGATAGTCTTGTTACTAATATTGTCATCTTATAAACTAGTTTATTGCATTTATAGGATCATGCATAGCTTAGGATGCATTTCATCTTAAAATCAACCAAAGCATCCCTCGTTCTTGCATTTGTCATCCCTAAACCATTTTGCTCAGTGATCTGAGAGTAAAAACATTGGTTTGAGGGACCTTGTAAGATAGAGAACCATGGAACCATCCTTGGGAAGTTCAGTCATCCTTCATGACTCTATAACTTGCACCAAGAAGTCCAGTGGGTGTGTGAGCAAGGCTCCCTAGAACTCCAATTTTTTCACATTTCAAGTTCTATCAACCCGATTTTCTTGCATACATTTCTGGCGCCCACCGTGGGGCCCGACCCCATATATCAAATCAGTTTTTGAATTTAATCACTTTTGCAGGTACACGAGAAACAAGAATCAGTGCATGGGAAACATTCTATAGCGCTTCTGGTTAACAGTATAGCGTATCAAGCTTACTGTTTAGCGCGTGCAGTGTATCACATAGCACATGAAGCCTTTAAATTAGCGCATCATCCCACTAATATTTTCTTGTAGGTCTCGACACGGGAGAAAAATAGTGCGGCGCATCCGTAAACCAGTTTAGCGCTTTTGGAAAACAACTTAGCGCATCGGGTCTGTTTGATAGCGCATCTCGCCCATTCTGTAGCGCGTATAGTTTGTCCTGTAGCGCATCACCGACAGAAAATAAAATAAAATAAAATTGTAACCAAACTTAAAAGTTAGACTTGTAGAAGTCCACCAGATCCAAAATCTTTCTAACTATTTTGAATTGATGTTTTGCAGGATTTCTAACATCTTATTGCAAGGATGAGCTTAGTTATTTTTAGAGTTATACATAGTTTAGATTTTTACTAACTTAGTTAAGTTAGTTAAAAATTAAATTTTTTTTAAACTCTTGTTAAATAAAATCGAATTCACCTTATTTGGGTTGTAAAATGAACCACAACAACAATTTTTTTTGCTTTTCTAGGAGAGAAAATTCACAATTTGGATTATAAAAAGAACAAAACAATCTTTCTTTTTGCAAAGATAGTTTTAAAAAGAACTTCACCATCCTTTGGTGCATAAAAGGATGCACTTTATTTTTGCAAAGTAAAAGAATCACACTTGTCCTGTTTTGTTCAAAATAAAGAGGGAAGTTCTTCCCCTTTTCCAATTTTCTTTTGTTGAACACATCGAAGTTTTTCTTTGTTGACTAGATTCTTTTGCTAGATTAGATAATCATTGCTTTGAGGAAATAAACGGAACACCATGCTTGTTGGAGAAACATCTCCAAGTAGAAGTTAGAAAATCATTAACTTGAAAGGTAAAAAGAACTTTGTTTGCCTTGTCTCGAAAGTGGAAGGTATATGTTCTCCCCTTAACTAGGTGACCAAAAAGCCAAACCACTCTTACGCTTCTAGTATTTCAAGCAATAAATCCTTTAACAGGCCTGCCTTCCCG
Source organism: Cryptomeria japonica (assembly GCF_030272615.1). NCBI lineage: Eukaryota > Viridiplantae > Streptophyta > Pinopsida > Cupressales > Cupressaceae > Cryptomeria > Cryptomeria japonica. The sequence goes on from NC_081409.1 coordinate 60,788,977, forward strand.
AGGAGTTGAAATCAACTCTTAAAGCCATTTATGGCCCGTGTGAAGGGAATGACCTAAGTGGGAAACCGATTTGACGCCAAGTGTTCCAACCCACTATAATTAAAAGTGAAAAGTGACGAAAGTCCTTTTCAACGGTTGCGCGCAGCAATTAGCCTTCCCCCATTATCCTTGAGATATGTAAAGCCTTTGTTCTAAAGGTTGGGAAGTCTCCTGAGGGAGTTTATCACTGACGGCCGAACAGGAAGCTTGATTACGAACCATAGAAATAGAAACCTTGAGCCAAGTCAGTAACCAAACATTTGTAATATCATAGTGCAAGGGTGGGGAAGAATCCGCCCCCAAGATCGCTCACCATATATCTCCCAAGATAACTACTCAATTGTGAAGCAATTCAATTTGAGTTAATTTCTGGCAAAAGGCAAAAAATGGGCACCCCCTAAGGGGTGACACGGCTGTTTGAGCTGACGGAGTATTGAGACTAGTGGGCTATGATATTACTTATGACCTTTGAAAAAAGAGTCTTCTTGAAGTGTATTATTTGTATCCAAACCTATTAAAACATTGAGGATTTGAACACATCCTCGTAGAACATACACTTTTTGTTAGATTAAGCAAGATGGTTGTCTCTTTGGTCCAGTGTTTGCATTTATTACTTCAAAAAATCATCCATCAAAACTGAAAAACTTATAACAAAAATCCAAAGATTGTAAAAAATCGACCAAAAATGGTTCATTTTTTAACACATTAGAACATCAAGTTAGCGCATCCAGTTGAAACAGTAGCGTTCTACCAAAATTTCAAAACAGCATTAAACAGTTAGCGCATCCAGAAGTTGAAACAACAGCTTAGCATGTAGGAGTCAAACAATACCACGTAAGGTTTAACAGTTAGCGCGTAGCAGACCCATATTAGCGCATAACTTTTTGAGCAAAACAGAAAACTAGATAAGTAGTCTAAAACAGTTAGCACGTAGCTGGGGGCAGCTTAGCGCGTGTGGTCTTTCCCTTAGCGCGTTGAAAACTTTCTGTAGTGCATCCCGTCTCTGTTTTAGCGCGTGTCCAAACCCAAAAAAATAGGGGGCAAAACAATGAAGAATTTTGAAAACTTAGAAGACATTTTTGGAAACCTCTTTTCATCAGCTTCATTTTTTGTCAAACCAGAGTATCGAAAACAGAGCTTTAAAAACTATTTCTTGAGCAAAATTTGTGTCAAACAAAAGTTGTAAAAATCCAAAACTGGTTGCGCGATAAAACATATCTATCCTATCAAAATTAGGAAACATCATCACAAGTGATAAATAGGTCCTTTATCATCTCACAGATTTTATCTCAAAAACACTTGTTTAAAACCTCAGGTTGTCAAATCAAGTTTCCATATCGGGAGACTTTATCCATATCATTTGACACGCTTTGTCATGAGGGGGCATCTAAACCTTCACTTTGATAAAGTAAAACTTGATTTTTCAAAGCAAGATCAACTGAATCCAAAACAATTCAAAGGAAACCATTGATCATTTATGCATGACTAATCCCCATATTCTGAGAAGAAAGAATATTTATCATAACACCGCATTGAAGAAACAACAACCAAGTTTTTCCATATTTGTCAAAAGAAATAAATTTTTATATATCAATCGTCAACTCTTCAAATCTCATCGAACATTCCTTCATCACGTCAAACTATATATCTAGAACAAATCCAACGAATTTGACAAAGAGCCTTTGAAGACTAGGGCATATTGTCAAAAATCCGTATTCAGTCAAATCATAAACCATGGAGGAAAGATCAATCCCATATTATTTCCCGATGAGTGCATCACTTACAACACACCCCGATTTGAACCACCAACCCCAGAGCAACATATCGAAGAGGATTTTGTCCCCTTTGTCACAGAAAGATTCTACTAAAATGTTTGTTACTCGCTCTCAACAAAACAAACAAAGCAAGGCACAAGAGGAATCTAGTATGAATCAGAGGTTATCAAATCCTTTTGAAGGTCCACATCTAGAGGATACTAAAATTTCTGAAGAACTTCTTTAGGAATGCCAAGAAAGTGCTTCATTCCAAAAACTTGTGGAAAGACTCATGGAAAATGACAAGGAAAAATACTTGCTCATGCTCACAAGCAAAGGGGTTAAACTCCCTGAAGACTTTGACACAGACGTGTTTAGAATGAGATCTCAACATTACGAATATCAAGAATGACAATGAGAAGGGGAAGCACGTGACCCAGAATAAGATATTCCTGAACAAAACATACCAGAACAACATACCATTGCAAAACATCCCTGAGCAACACATCCCCAAGCAAAACATACCATTCCATACACCATTTCAACCCAGGATTAATGCAAGGGAAGAACTCTTCCCTCAGCAAAACAATACACCTTTGGTTGCCCTTACTCAACAAATGCAAATGTTACAAAGTCAAATGCAAGACATGCAATAAGGGATGACAGTGCGGTACTCATTAAACAAAATTTGTCCTTATCCCTTTGACAGAAGATTGCACATGATCCCTTTTCCTCCAAACTCAGATGTTCCTAAATTTGACAAGTATGATGGAAAAAGAGATCCCCATGATCATGTCAGAGAATTTTGTACCATGAGTCTAGAATTTGCTCATGATGACACCTATTTGATGAGGTGCTTCCCGAGAATCTTGGGAGGACAAACAATGGAATGGTTATCCAAAATTACACCTCCTGTCAGATCATTTGATGAATTGGTCAATAAATTAATAATGCAATATTCCTATAATATTCAACATGCTATAACCATACTAGACGTCTGCAACACCAAATAGAAAAACAATGAAACATTCATGGTATTCCTTCAATGTTGGCGACGTATGGTTTCACGATATCCTTGAGATATTCCTGAAAAGGAGAAAATGGAAATTTTCATCAACAACTTGAATGGTGAGATGAGTTACAGGCTCAAACTCCAATGCATATCGTCTTTCGCTAAACTGATTGAAAATGACATCCAAGTAGAAGAAGCATGTGTCAAAAAGGGAACGCTCAAATTCTTCAAAGAAGGAACAAGTTCATCAAACTACAGTAACCAAAACAACAACTTAGAAAAATCTAGATTCTGGACTTGAAACAAAGAAGAAGGCAGCAATGAATCACATGATCCAAAATCTAAGCAACTAGTGCTCACATTATTAGGAAATCCTCAAGCTACAAAGAATCCTAAAGGTGCTAACCCAGATGCTAACACATATGCACCGAATACCAATCAAGGTCAACCCAACACAAACAACACCGATGATACTCAAAACAAAACCACAAATTGAGGACCTAATAACAATTCACGAGACGAAACCAACAATTTCCAAAAGTGTGTCTTCACACCACTGGGACAATCACTGGAGCCAACATTCAGAGAACTCCTAGCAAACAAGATTATCTCTTTGCCTGCAATTAGTAACTATGAACCACAAATCAAACCACCTTGGTGGAATGACTCACACTTTTGTGATTTTCATTGCAACAAAGGTCATCGAATGAACGATTGCATAAGATTGAAAAACATTGTTCAAGACATGATAGATCGAGGTGATTTAATGGTGGATGGTCTCAAAACAAATGGTGACCATGGGGCCTTTAAAAATCCTCTTCCAAACTACAACAAAGATGGAGCTTCAACCTCGAATGATACATGTGGAGCTCGTATCAATCACATCTACAATAACACCATTAATCAAATATCAGCTGAAGACAATCATGTAAACATCATCATAATCCGAGACCAGCATAATCATGAATCTGTCAATGTAACAACCAGAGCTCAGAAATATGTCTTGAAGGGCCACACAACAACAATGAACACTACACCAAAAATCCAATATGATTTAGTCAGCCAACTACGCAAAACTTCTGCTCAAATATTTATACTAGAATTGCTGAAACTATCGCCAAAACACAAAGACATATTGGAACAAGCACTGTTGGAAACCAATGTACCTCAAGATTTGGATGCTGACAAATTCCACGCCATGGTCACTAATATGAGAGGGCCTCATAATCTCACCTTCTCAGAGCATGATAATGCTTCCTTAAGTCATCCACATAACACTCCCCTCCATATTGAAGTCATCATCTATAAGCATCGAGTAAAAAGAGTATTGATAGATGGAGGAGCTGGACTTAATATATGTACCTTAAAACTTATCCGTGCATTAGGCTTCTCTGAGGAGTCTATCGATCCATGCAAAAAGATTACTATAAAAGCATATGATGATGAAGAAAGGTCATCTAAAGGAGCCGTGATGTTACCCATTCAAGTTGGACCAGTGCAAAAGGATACTATGTGTCAGGTCTTAGACATAGACCTCACATACAATATTTTATTAGGTCGACCTTGGATACATGAAATGTAAGCAGTGCCTTCTACGTATCACCAGTGTGTCAAATTTCCCTATAACTGACAAGAAATTTCTATATCAACTGATCACAATCCATTTCAACATTGTAATGCAATGGGGGCAGCCCAAGACAATTTGGTTCCCCATAATAGGGAAAAACAAAATTCCTCAACATCAGATCTACAGAAGGCAAAGTTTGAATCATTACCTGGATATTTCAAGCAGAAAATGCAAATTAGAGAACAAGGCATGGGGGAATACTATTTGGAACCCATGTGTTTGGCCAACTCACCAACATCATCCAGATCTCATGGATTACCTACAACATCAACACATCAGGTAACTCAGCCCGTCACCAAATTTGATGGTACCTGTAAAGCGGAAAATCGCGATCGAACCCTAGTTGTTCTCCCCTCTTCCAACTCCGAGGAGAGAGAAGGGAGGTTTGCTAGGATTCGATGGTTTTCACTTAGGGGAGAGACTTTACATTCAAAAGAGGGGTTGAAACCCACAAGATCCAATCCCACGCAATGCAAGATTGGATGCTAAATGTGTTTCAAGGGTTAAGACAGCAAGGCTACCCTCTTTTGTAAAGAATGTTGATAGAAGAATTAAGATAGGCATGCATAGAAAGTGATAAAGATTTGCTTATAAACTGAGTTTGGATTATAGGATGAAGCTGCGGACCTGGAATTAGCAGTAAAATGTCGATACGGCGCTGTCCTGTAAATTTGAGCAAAAGTTGTCGGGATGATGGCGCCCGGCGCCACGGTCCTCCGAAAAATCCGCGAAACGAAGGGGGATCTGTTCGTCTCTGCACAAGGATTCCAGATCTTCAATTTCAGCCGTGTACCTGCAACCTACACACAGAAAAGTGAAGACGATTGGGGGGTTAGGGATTAGGGGTTTGCCTTTAGGTCAAACCCCAGTTTTGGAATTAACCAAGAAATGAGCAAGAGCTATAAATGTAAATGACTGTAAAACAAGTACTAATACCTTGTTCTAAGGATGTTGGTATCCTTATGTGTGAAGGTTTAGATTTTGTATGTTGTATGTTGTAGCATGTAGTATGTGATCTCCTCTTCAATGGTTGAATCCTTGTCTTGAATGCAACACTTAGCCTTGAATGGAGACTTGAAATGATCAATTGCTTGAAGGAATGCTTGAATGCTTGAATGCTTGAGTATAGTTTCCACACTTTTTCCATCATGCCGAATGAAAGAGGAAAATGTAGTTTATATACTTGTCAATTAGGGCTGATAGACCAATTTTCCCGACCTTAGGCCGACCGGGAAAGTTAATTTCCAAATTGCAAACAAAAAGACCCGAGACCCCTTAGGAGACCGGGCCCAAAATAGGACCCAAGGACCAGGGCGTTGGGCACCATGGTCCTGGGGACCAGGGCGCTGGGCGCCCTGGTCCTGAGGGACCAGGGCGCTGGGCGCTCTGGTCCCACCTCCCGGGACAGCAGGGTGCAAGGAGGTTCAGGCCAGGGTGCTTGAAAAATGCAGTTTTCAGTGTCGTGAGCCAGTTTTGGGGTCTCCATTCAGGTTGCGTGTTGCGTCGCCATCATGAAGACCGAAATGCAGTCAAAATTGCAAGTGTCACAATTTTAGGACACTATAGTACCTTCATCCAACTCGGCAATCTAGCACATGAATCGGAGGAAAAGGACATCCTTAGCTAGTTATACAAAGATGAGGAAGAAGATAACCGAGTAGCTGCTCTAGACATAGTTCTACCAACAAACCTCTATGGAAAGGGCTACTTAATCATGCAACAAATGGGATATGATGGGAAAGGACCCATTGGAAAATGCAAAGAGGGAGTCATTGAACCAATAGACCTTCCTTCGCAGCTTAGTAGAGACAAAACAAGATTGGGCTGTAAACTCACTTTCCTACTGAGAAAGATACCACACATAAATCCAAAACCTCAATGGAAAGCAAAGAAGAAGTACAAAGAAGAATCCTGGCAGGAAGCACTATTTGAGTCAGCAACAACAATCCGCAAGGACCGTGAACATCAAGAACAGAAGCAACATCAGGAGAAACTCCTCAATCACAAGAATGCCATATCTGCAGTAGTAGCTCATATCCAAGCACTGATATCCAAAAAAGTAGAACTACCTCCTGATATCATTATTCCTCCCCAAGGAGGAATAGTATATGAGCAAATACAAAGGGTAGAAGCAGGATCCGACACAGAATCAGTGAAGACTATCAAACTGGTATCAATTATCAAAAATCTCTTTTCACCATACAACATACCTGTTTATAGCACTGAAAAGATCTGGGATAATACCTCTGAGACTGATTCCAATGAATATGAATGGGGGTAGCTGCTCAAACCCTATTGGAGATACTGCTGACAAAACTAGCTCCATATCCCTTTCTCAAGAAGAGCATAACGCAGAAGATGGACTACCTGAATTTGGACCACAAAATATCTATGATGCCAAGGAAAGCGAGCAGAAACACTACGAACAAGTCTATATAGAGGATGATACCATCGAAGACCTCGACAGACTCCTGAACTTCTTTAGCACCTGAACCAATCACGATGAAACCTCTGTCTTGACACTTACAATAGCATAACTTGATCCACCAAACGGTTCCTTACCACTTGTCTTTCTCAACCTCATTGACTGGGATGAACTTGAAATACATGATATACAAATTTTCCCAGATGATGAATCTATTATCCACTACCTATGCACCGTTAACCCAAAAACAGGCTCTACCAGTGAACATGATAACAATGTCTGCAACCAAGGGAGTGCCAAGTCTCTCAGTCGCAATAATGAACCAAATAACAGATATGATGCTGAAAACCAGTCAATGGCAGCTCTAGATCACAAAAAAATAAAAATAAAGGACGCATCTGAGGGTGAAAACCTTTTTAAGGCACCTAAATATGGGAGACTTGACACTCTTCTTGAATACTTTCGTGAACGATCACCCATATTGATTGAGCCCACTCAATCAATCAACATTGGTACTACAGAAGCAGCCAAAAACATACACCTGGCAGAATCTCTGATATAGGAAGAAAGATCGGCATTTATCACCTTTTTTAAAGAAAAGCAAATCAACTTTGCTTGGTCATACGTAGATATGCCCAAAATTGATTCACACTTAATCATGCATCACTTGTCCATCTCTCCAAGAGTTAAGCTAGTCAAGCAAAAACTATGAAAGATGAATCCACAGGTGGCACTCATGGTCAAAGCTAAACTAAAGAAACTATTGGATGTCAGATTCATTCGACCCATCGACTATGCAGAATGGATTTCCAACATAGTACCAGTATCAAAACTAGATGGCAGTATCAGAATATGCACTGATTTCAGAGATGTCAACAAAGCCTATCCAAAGGATGACTTTCCTTTGCCTAGTATCGACATAATTGTAGACCTGACAGCAGGCCATGCAATGCTCTCACTAATGGACGGTTTTTCAGGCTATAATCAAATAAAAATAGCCCCCAAAGATCAAGATAGAACAACATTCACCTGTCCTTGGGGAACGTACTGCTGGAATGTTATGCCTTTTGGCTTAAAGAATGTAGGGGCTACTTATCAAAGAGCAATGACAACAATCTTTCATGACATGATGCATACCTTCATGGAAGACTATGTGGATGATTTACTAGCTAAATCCTTCACCAGAGTAGAATACCTTGGCATCCTAACAAAGATCTTTGATCGATTGGAGAAATTTCAAGTCAGTCTTAACCCTAAGAAGTGTGTCTTCGGGGTTGCATCAGGCAAGTTACTAGACTACATAGTCTCAGCTAAAGGTATTGAAGTAGATCCCGCAAAGGTACAAGCCATTATGGGGATGCCACCACCAAAGAACATCAGCCAACTCAGATCTCTACAAGGCTGACTTCAATCAATCAGGCGATTCATCGCTCAACTAGCCGATAAAAGTCTACCATTCAATCACTTGCTATATAAGAATGTACCTTTCAGATGGGAAGCCAAGTGTGCAGAATATTTTATCAAATCAAACAGTATCTAATGAACCCACCAGTTCTAGTACCACCAATAGTAGGAAAGCCACTCATTCTATACATTTCAACAACAGATATATCACTGGGGGCACTATTAGCACAAGAAGATCAACAAGGAAAAGAACAAGCTATATACTACATCAGCAAGACATTGAGTGGCTATGAACTCAACTATACATTCATTGAGAAGGCTTGTATAACAGTAGTCTTCACTTCTCAAAAGTTCTAATATTATATGCTAGCACACACAATTAAGCTAGTGGCAAAAATTGATCCTCTCAAATATCTATTCAGCAAGGCAGCTCTTACAGGCCGGTTGGCTAAATGGGTCATGATTCTTAGTGAATTTGATATCCACTACACAAAATGAAGAGCTATCAAAGGACAAGAAATTGCAGACCAACTAGCTGAAGCACCACTACCAGGAAAAAAAACTATGGAGATTGAATTTCCAGACAGGGACGTTCTTACTATTTCTGCCAAACAATGGACCCTATACTTTGATGGATCCTACACACGACATGGTTTAGGTGCTAGCATTTTATTCATCACTCCTAAAGGGAATACTATACCAAGATCATATAGGCTTATGTTTCCATGCACAAATAATGTGGCCGAATATGAGGCATTGGTTATAGGCATCAAAATGGCCATAGAATGGAAAATCACAGAGTTAAAGATCTATGGAGATTCACAACTAGTTGTCAATCAAATCAATGACGACTATCAGACAAAGGATGACAAGTTACTACCCTACAAATGAATGGTGGATGATTTCAAACAATATTTTATACACATCACCTTCGAGCAAGTACCAAGGTTGAACAACAAAGCAGCTGATGCAATGGCTACTATCACTTCATTACTACAAATTCCAGAGCAACAGAGTCGTTACGAGTTCCTGGTAGAGCAACTGTTCTCCCCAGCCTATGACCACTCTGAATCCCATGTTTTCTATGCCTTGACTGGTTCAGATTCTCCCTTGTATGGACTGATATATGATTATCTAAAGAACAATATCCTCCCCATTAACCAATCCCATAACCAAAAATGTAATTTTATCCGACAAGCTGCCCGTTATATTCCTACTGTTGATACTTTGTATCGTCGAGGTCTGGATGGTACTCTTCTTCGTTGCCTTGATCATAATGAATCTGATTCTGCTTTACACGAGCTTCACGAAGGTATTTGTGGCACACTTTCAAGTGGGACTACTCTTGCTAAAAAGCTTCTAAGAATGGTATATTACTGGTTGACAATGGAAAAATATTCTTACCACTTCGCCAAGAAGTGTCCTAAATGTCAGATCCATGGCAATCTGATACATGCACTAGCACAGGAACTGCAGCCATTTACAACATCTTGGCCCTTTTGTCAGTGGGGACTAGACTTGGTCGGCAAAATTCATCCTTCATCTTCAAATGGACACAAGTTCATTATAACCGCAACAAAATACTTTACCAAGTGGATAGAAGCAGTCCCCTTGACTACAGTGATTGGAAAACAAATTGCCTCTTTTATCCTAAAATATGCAGATATGGTATTCCAAGCTCCATCATCACCGATAATGGACGACCTTTCAAAAACCAAGATGTCCAAGAACTATGTGAACAATTCAAGATACAACATCATTTCTCTACACCATATTACCCAAAGGGAAATGGTCAAGCGAAAGCATCCAACAAAACAATATTGAAAATCCTAAAGAAAACAGTGAATGATATAGGCAAAGATTGGCATATCCAACTCAATCCAGCACTTTGGGCATATAGAACTAGCATCCGTACACCTACAGGAGCGACACCATTCTCATTGGTATATGGATCAGAAGCTATTTTACCCCTAGAGGTAGAAATCCCATCTCTCAGAGTCTCTCTGAAAGGCTTAATCCTAGATGAAGAGTATCGAGTCAACAGATTGCAAGAACTGGGACTATTAGATGAGAGACATCAACATGCTTATACTCATCTCAAAGCATATCAGCAACACATATGCCGAAGCTACAATCACAAGGTCATGCCCAGAAAATTTAAAATTGGTGACTTAGTCCTCAAAGAAAATTTGAGAAATCAGCAAGATCGAGAAAAGAAAGGGAAATTTGAACCTAACTGGTTAGGTCCCTATGTCATCATATCAGTCTATGGATCAGGTTCTTATCAGCAAACAACTTCAGAAGGAGATGTGCTCGATGAACCAACTAACAACATTCATCTAAAGAAATACTACACTTGAGTAGTCTAATGCACGGAAAAAGTTAAAAAAATAAATAAATAAATAAAAAATTAAAAAATCAAGAAAAAGCAAATAAAAAGGTACAATAAAAGCAACTGGTGAAAACCTGGTAGCAGACACTATTGTGAAAGGGCATGCTCCTCTATCTATCTCCATATCCATATCTCCGCATTCCAACACTATCGGCCATCGCCCAACACTATATCATGAATATCCATTCAGGACATACTTAGTGTAGTCACTATCTTGTTTTATCCATTCCCTGCATTTCAACATGGCTTGGTAATCACTGTACATATCCACATCGAGAGACACACTTAGCTAGGGACAATAATCGTCAAAACTTGTAGCATGTTCAAACCATCCAGACTATTTGCAAAACTCAGAACACCACATCCAACAACCAAAAACTTACTCAATCACAGAACGAAACATTGAATCACTAAAACAAGAATCACGAAAACAATACGATGGATGATTTTCTAAAGTATCAAATGTTGCATTTTGCATAAAGTCTTGACTATTTTTGCATATAAGCTTTTTGAATTATTGGATTCTCTAAATTTTCTCAACAATGCTTCCACGCTAGAGAACATTGAGAAACTCCAATATTTTTCTTAGTCTTCTGTCTGTGAGGCGATCATTTGTACTGTGTAAATACTTGTCTCGAGACGTGATTCACAACATGTCACTGAAGACATGATTCCACTTTACGCATACACATGGTTTAATCTTGTCTGTTTATACGCAATCCGCACTCTGGTCATCCTAGTTCAATTATACCTTGACGCTTGTGCTATCTTGCAAAATAAAAAATCATGTAAAATTTTTCTCAGGTCATTATGGTTCAATTATACTGTAGACACCTAAAAATGGTCAACGCTTGTGGAGTCATACTTTAACATTTGCGCATTGCCTCATTTTAGGTTTTTGCGTCGCATTAACATTTCTCCTATGTCACGCACTTGTTTTTTATCATTTGCGAGCATTGAGTCCTTCTTCTGCATTCTTCATTCGTCTCGCTCTCAAATTTGGTCTTGTCGACAACACTATCCAGTTATGATTTTGATCGATCTTATCCTGTCGCATCAATGTGCGTAGTCATTTGTCATCATTTTGGACATCGTCAATCCTAATTAGGGTTTTGTCCTCTATCAACCTTGTCATCATGCGATCGATTTGTCATCGATCGTTGTCATGTTCAATCTTGTCATTTTGCGATCAATTTGTCATTGATCGTTGTCATTTTCAATCTTGTCGTTTTGCAATCTATTTTGTCATCGATCATTGTCTTCTTGTCAATTTTGTCATTTTTGCGATCGATTTGTCATCGATCGTCGTCTTTCTCAATCATGTCAATTTGGATCAATTTGTCATTGTTCCTCGTCAATTGGCACATTTATCAATCAAATCATTTATCACATTGGTTCTTTGTTAATCAGAATCATGATCGAGTCAATTATCTTTCATCAAGACCTAATTGTCGTTCTTGCATTGTTAATTCATCTTTTAGGGTTTCATGATTTAATCATTTAACCTTGTTTGTCATTTCTCTCTCTAGGATTAATAAATTATTTATTTATCCTAAGTCTTCTCATCGCAATTAAATGTTCATTTAATTGGCTAATTAATTCACTAATTTTCCTATTTTCCCAATTTTCTAATTTTCCTAATTCCTAATTTCATTTCTCTCCTATTTTTCTCCTAATTTCATGGGAATGACATAGAAATTTGTCATAATTTGTCATAATTGACAATCAATCAATTCTTGACATAGAAATTTGTCATAAATTGTCATGAATTATCAATCAATCAAATTTTGCATAGAAAGTGCATAATTTGTCATAAATTGTCATAATTGACATTTTTGATTTGCAATTTCTATTTGAATTGAATCATGCTAATTTGATCCATCTCTCCAATTTGTCTATAAATTGGATGAATTTCTTCAATCTAATCCCTAATCAGATTATCAAATTTCTAATCACTTTGTCAAATCACACTTCGAGTACTCTTGCGCCAATATTTTATTTGCTTGCTTTCATATCATGATCATGCACTAGTAGGTGAGATCCACAACAAAGCTATTTGGAGAAGAAAGAAGGACAATGGAGCCGCATGAAGGAAGAATTTAGATCTACATTTGGTTTGCATAGGCTTTAGTTTTGAATGTTTCATTTTCATGTCTTTATTGAGTGTGTTTAGGATAGATCATTGCAATGAGCTTTTGTGATTGAGCTAAGATTAGTATTTTGATTTGCTTTGATGATTTCCGAATTCCTAGCTACATATACTATTGTCCTTGTATAAATTTTCAACATATCCAAAAATCAATCCATGCTCAATGATGATACCTATATCGAAAGCAAATAACATATGGTTATATCGGGATGACGAATGCAGAATGAGGATGCTCCAAAAACAAGTAGTTGCATATCATTTTACAAGTAGTTGCATATCATTTTTCAATTAGTTGCATATCAAATCATACATCTCATTTTAAAGATACATCTCACAGCATATCAAATCATACATCTCATTTTCAAGATACATCTCACATCTCATAAACATCATACATTTACATCATTACATTTAACTTCACATACATCTATCTAAGCATTACATCATCATAAAATAAACACAAGCATATAGAAAGCATCATCCATAACACATCGCATAATCAAGGACAATGGTGTCATATATATATATCAAAAATGATCAAAATGTACAAATATCTGTCATGTCTGTGCCCTGTACAATAAAAATAATGATCCAAAATACAATAGAGACATCGTCTCTCAAGTATGACTATCTCCTGAGGGGGATGGTCTCGCCACTGATGTCCCAGCCCCTGGATCTCTAGGAGGATTCTGTCTCGAAGGCCCTGTCATGCCTCTGCTCTCGGATCGCGACCCAGTCTCTCGAGATCGACTTGATCTCGACTACGTAAAGCTCTGCACTTTGCACTCCCTGGGCACCACATCCTTATAGTGGCATCGATAATACTTTGCCTCCTTGACTCTCAAGAACAGCTCTCTCATGATATCTCTCAAAGGGCCACCTACTGCCGCTCTCTGCAAGCTCCCTGCTAGCTCCTCCGCTCGACCCCGCCACTCTATCTCAATATCACGCTCTAGGGTCAACTGGGTAATCTGACGTTGTTGTGTCAATAGTTGTGCTTGCAACTGTTGTACTGTCAACTATAGGGTCCTAATCTAGGCATCCTCCACATGCATCGGGATCCGGACCCGTAGGGGCACCTGTGAAGGGGTACCCCCTGTCCCTCTACCTATCCTCGGTGCTGGTGGGGGTAACTCATCATTCCTCCTCCTCTGTGTTGGTCGTCTCCACTCATCAGTCCCTCTTACTATTGCTATCACCTCTCCCACTCTCCCCTCCTCCCCTTCTCCAATCGCCAAACGTCCTCTCCCTCTATCCATCGTAGCTCATCAAACTGCTCTCTCCATCTACACACCCCTATCACCCCCATCTCTACCTCTATCTAATCTCCTCCCCTGATATCCTCTCCCTCGTCATCCTCCTCCATCATCTCCCTCATCCCCATCTCCCCCTACCTCATCCTCGTCATCATCAAAAGCATGCCTCGTCTCCTCAGGATCTGATATCCTAGCCACGACATGAGCTGCGAACAAACCAACAAACTCATGTGTCATCCCAGCATCTAATATCTTAGGAGCATAGTCCCATATCTGGCCCGCTAAGCTGACAAACTCCTCTACAGCCACTCCACTATCAATAGTCAGACCCCAATCTAGTATATCCTGCCTTCGATGCACATACAAACAGGTCCCCTGTGGTATCCCCTGTTGCCGACCATACTACCACAAAACTTTGGCAACCTAAAATCTCTCGATCACAAAGGGCATCGACCCTATCAAAAACCGACTCATAAAAACATATGGCATCTCTAGCCCATCCTTGGCCCATACCTCACAATCTGTATACGGTCGCCAGATGACCGTATCGATGTCATCCAATACCCTCCTCCAGTGCTCAAGTTTTCCCAGCTTCCGCTGGACAACTAACCCCCTATATCGATATGCATATGCCCGTCGAACAAGCCTATCTCTATCCACCAGAGGCCTAGCTGTTGGAATGTGCTCCCAACACCATACCTGTAGAAGTGTCATGCCAGTTGACAAACTATCGTAACCCAAGTATACCACCTCATGTAAGTCCCTATACAAATGGGCTAGCATAGCCGATCCCCATGCAAACCTGTGCCCTTATTTCACCATCTCCTCTAACACCAATCCCCATCCTACAGAAAATCCCTTCGACCTATGATCGAGACATAGGAATCCACAATATCCTCAGGAGTCATCGTCATCTCACCTGTAGCAAAGTGGAAGGTGTTTGTATCACTATGCCATCTGTCTGCGAGTGCTATAAGTAAACCTTGGTTCATAGTAAACCGAGGCATATCTAATAAAGACGACAAGCCACATCTCTCAATAATATCTAAATCAGCCTGTGCCAATAGTGGTATCAATGCCCATGGTCTGGGGAACCACTCGCGTGACTGAACCACTCCCAATTGCTCCTGTCAAAAAGAAAAACAAGTCCAATATCAATTTTCTCATCAAAATAAAGATATCAAAATCAAAATAACATCAAAAAACTTGAAACATTTTGCAAATCTAATCAGGTTCCACATCATATCATTCCATATCAACTTGTAACACAACTCAAGTTTTCAAAAACCATATCAAACTTGTAACACAACTCAAGTCTCCACATCACATAAACTTGTAAAACAATTCAAGTTTCCCACCCATATCAACATGTAAAACAACTCAAGTTTCCAACCCATATCAACTTGTAACACAACTCAAGTTCCACAATCATATCAGCTTGTAACACAATTCAAGCTCCATACATATTAACTTGAAACAATGAAAATCAAATCAAGTTTAGATCACAAACACATTAATATCTACATAAATAACTTGAAAATTCACAAATCAAACCAAGTTTTATCAATACTCATATTGGACAAACTATCAAAAACATGACAGCCGACACAACAAATGGCAAAAATCCACCTCTCTAGGCAAAACTGACCTTATCCTATGTAATTTTCTGCATTCACAAATCATCCTATCTTGTAAAACCTACTGCATGTGCTAATTAAATTTGGCTATGCGCTAAACCATAGTCATGCGCTACCCTGTTTTCTCCACGCGCTATCCTATCTACCCTATGCGCTAGACTAACTCTACGTGCTACCCTTTTTTCTCCATGCACCAACTAATCTACCCTAAGTGCTAAAACCAATCCATGCGCTAACCTATCCCGTGTCTATGCTACCTATTTAACCTTATGCGCTAGGTCTAACCTACGTGCTACTTACCCCTGCCCATGCGACCCCCTATGCACCCTATGCGCTAGGTTTACCCGATGTGCTACCCTTTTAACCCTATGCGCTACCCTATGTCCCTCATGCACTAATCTAAGGCCATGCGCTACCCTAAAATTTTTTGGACGTTATCCTAAATTACAACCCTATGCACTACGGAATTTTTTGTATGTGCTAACCTAAGACCCCTATGCGCCAAAACGAGAAAACCGCATTTCAAAATTCAAAAACTGACCAAAAATGACCAAATTAAAAATCAAAAAGGGGTCAAAAAGGTTGACTTACCAGTGGTCCATACGCGGCAGGCCTCCAATACCTTTGAACGCGCTCAAATCGATGCATAGAATATGCGATAGGCATTTTGTCTTCTCTCCAAAAGTCTCTTTCTCCAAGGTCAACAAGCACAAATGAGACAACACAATGCACTTTTCCCCTTTTATAGGGTAAAATAAAATTAGGGTTAGGGGAGAAAGCATGTAATTTGCTTGTGGTCTCCCTCATACCCTCGCACACGTCAATTATCGGGAGATGAATCAATTTAAACATTCCACCTAGCTAAAATTTTGCAAAGCAAACACAATTATCAAATCAAATCAAATTTTCCAAAATTTTGATTCATCTCCCGAGGGGGCATTATCACCATAGATTATCAAATCTGGGGCATCACACATCAAATCTGGGGCACGACATGAAAATCCATAAAACAACATTGATCATAAAATCGCAATGACACATCATTTTCTTTGAAATAACATGTGCACACACGTCACTTCAAAGAGGGGAAAAATGTAGACGTATAAAAATGACCATATTCCTAAATGAATATTTTATGTTCATTTCTCTATTTAATTAAATCCAATTTAATTGAATAACCCACATTCCTCTATTTAATTAAGTAAATTACTCAATTTATTTAAATTAAATTCACTCTACCTCTTTTGCCATTTAAGGAATAAATCATTTTATTCAAATTAAATCCCTTCTATCCACTTTTAATTAAATTCAAATTTAATTAAATAGTCTACCCTAAATTAAATAAATCTAATTTATTTGATTTCCCCAAATTGCAACCAAAATTGAATTAAATTCATTTTACTCAATTAAATCCTATTATCCCTTCATCCACTTGCAAAATCCTACATCTCCCACTTGCTTCCTAAAATCTATTCCTAACCCCTTCTAGACTCTTCTAATCACTTCTAAATTAACCTAACCCATTTCCTAAACTTTGTCACATCCCTAAACAAAGGGAAGTCACTTCTCAAACCCTCAAAGTCTTTGAAAACCCTTAAAGGCTTCAACCACTTAACTTTGAAAGTCTCCCAAACCATTAATGGTTAACTCAACCCTCTAGCATGATTAAAGAATTTCCCTGAACTCAACCTCTATGTAACCCAAGTGTCTCATCAAGCATTTATTGCTTTTACCATGGTTATCCCTAATCTTTTGCACAAGAGTTTATCCTTTGGCTAAAACCTTTATCCAATGGGTAATCCTAACTTAACCATAACCCTTACCCCTAAGATAACCATGAGGTCTTCTCAAGCATTTAATGCTTCCTACCTCTCTTCTCAACCCATTCTTATGTTGACATTTGTCACCATTTCATTGGTGACAATTGCAAACATGGATTCCCAACTTTCAAACTCAACCCTTGATTAACTCTTTCAATCCTGACCATCCATTGCCCTATTTTTTCTATAAATAGAGCTCTCATTCCTCCATTTTCATAGATCCAAGTCTTTAGCATCACACTTATACTAAAATCCATCCAATCTTTAATATATCATTTTATGCTCATCATTTAGACTCTCTTTTCAATAGGAATTAATCTAAATATGCATGTTTAGAGTATTTTCCTTATCATTTAGCTATTTCATAGACTAATGTAGCTTGCTAGGATAGTCTTGTTACTAATCTTGTCATCTTATAAACTAGTTTATTCCATTTATAAGATCATGCATAGCTTAGGATGCATTTCATCCTAAAATCAACCAAAGCATCCCTCGTTCTTGCATTTGTCATCCCTAAACCATTTTACTTAGTGATCTGAGAGCAAAAACATTGGTTTGAGGGACCTTGTAAGATAGAGAACCATGGAACCATCCTTGGGAAGTTGAGTCATCCTTGATGACTCCATAACTTGCACCAAGAAGTCATGTGGGTGTGTGAGCAAGGCTCCCTAGAACTCCATTTTTTTCACATTTCAAGTTCTATCGACCCGCTTTTCCCACATACAACAGGATTATGTTTTGGTGAATATTTGTTCAAAAATATCTAGGGATGAAGTTGAGAGATTATTGAAAATGGAAAAAGAGAAGTTCAGGAGAAAGAGAAGAGAATCGAATTATGCTCGGATAAATCGATGAAGTTGCAAAAGAAATAGAACAAATAATGAAATACTTCTTGCTTGAACTAAGATATGAGGTAAATCAACCTCAAGATGCCTCCGACTTGGAAGGACAAAATATTGAAGACACTTCCATTCCAGAAGTACATGTAAAAGTCTGTAAAGGTCGGGAGGATCAGCCATTTGTTGAAGCAACAAAAGATGTGCCCTGTTGGAATCCAGTTGCAGATGTCTCCGGTAAGCTACCTAGGACCCTCCTGAGATAGAAGTGATCGCATAAATGATAGCAGAGGAGATAAGGAAAGCTGAAAAGACTATGAATGTAGAGGTTGAGAAGGAGAAGAGTAATGAGAAAATAGAGAAACCTTCGGTAACCATGACTGCAACAAATTTCACCAACAAAGGTGAGGAGATTGATGTAGAGGATGACTTTTCTCATGGTCTAGTTTATTTAAGAAATCTTTCCCCTTTTCAAGATTTGAAACTTTCAACCCAAGCTCAGATTAAGGCAAGTGAAGATCTGTTGAAATCTTAGTCTGAAGATAAAGAGGTCATCTCTCTTGCAATTGAGGTTTTGGAAAAGCTTTTACCCAGTTTTAGTCAGGATTCTGGTGCTTCTCTCTCTAGAAAGCTTGAGAATCTTTTAAATGATGTTAACTCCAATTTTGTATCATTAGAAAAGACTACAGATAAATCTATATAAAAAAGGCTTAATGAGATGAGATTGCAGGAAAAGTTGAAATAAGTAGAGAGAGATAAAGCAAGCCTAAAGTTTGTAATGAAGAGTGTAGAAGAGGCATTCGATGAAGGCGGGAAAATTTTCAAATCATGTCTGTTTTTGCCCAAGTTTACTACATACATTGATCAGTAAATAAGAGATCTCGATGACAAGTTAGCTGATATCAGTCATTCTTTCGCACCTCAATCCATCTTCCCGAGTACGCTTGAAGAATAAGTTTTGGATTATTTTGATAAAATAAAGGGCTTGAATCATGACAAGGAGAGAATGTTGAGTAGAGTAGGGGAACTAAGGAGCTTGATAATTCCTCAGGTGGATACCTTGCTGGGAGCACAATAGGATGCAACAAGTGCCTTAGGTAAACTAGTGCCATCCGATCTTCAGAGTATTGAGATTCATGCGTTTATGTATAGTTCCCTAATAAATGTCTTTGATTGTTTCCTGAGAGGATGGAACGAGTATCTGAAATCTTTAAAGGTGACTTACTCTGACATCTTTAAGTTCATGTAATTGAGTGCATTTATTCATTCATTCTTTTGTATATAAGCTTTCATGGATTCCCACCCTTTTCCATTGATGTCAAAGGGGGAGAGAGTGTATAGAAAAAATAGAGAATCTAGTTCAGGGGGAGTCAGTCAGATTGAGCGTACAAAATTCAGACTTTTGTGTTTTGCAGATTTTGGATGCTTACCATTTTTCACCTATGTTGCCATCAATGCCAAAGGGGGAGATTGTTGGCATTTGGAATTTCTGTGATTTTATTGTGTGTTAGGATTCCCAAAGATATTGAGAAGGTGGGGGGGGGTGAATCAGTATCTTTCCGGTTAATGTATTTTCTTAGCTTATTAAATGAATTGCATCTCAAAACAGTATATCGGTAGACAAGATTTAATGCAATAAATGAGAACAACAACCACAACATAGAAAGAACACCATAACACAATATTTTTAATGAGGAAACCCGGTGTGGGAAAAACCTCGGTTGGATTTTAGACCCACAATATTCGCTTACTAGCCAATAAGTGAATATTAATATTACAATAGGGGCCTGCACATGCAGGAAGGCCAACTACCTAAAGCTCACTACTTAAATAAAAAAGAGAAGTCTCACTAAGTTACAAAAGTGGATTATATAAATCCAATGTCATGTACTGCTTCGGATCAACATCTGTTATGCCAGGTTCAGTGTCGGTTTAAGCTCTGCAATAATCATAAACCTTACTTTACAATCTGCCTGAATATTCGCACATGATATCCATCTATATATCCTCATTTCAAATGTTCTCTAAGATCTCATACTTATATATGAGTTATATTACAATACACCTTGTCGTCTTACAAAAAGATATTATAATTAATTACAAAATACAATAAACAAAATCCTGTCAGCCAAGGTGCCAGTAATCAATCTTTTCGGTGTCGGTGAACTATACGCCGATGTAGAGTCTGCCAGTGTTGGTGCCTGCCAGAGTCATATGATTGTAAGGTTGCCATCAATGACATTACCTTCAATCACCTACAATTTCTCATTGGAGTATGCATTTTCTAACAATCTCCCCCTTTGGCATTGATGGCAACACTCATGAGAAAAAGCCAAAATGAGTATCCAAAATGTGTTTTACCAAAACTGTCAAAACTGTGTTATCAAAATTGGCTGCTCAAAAATGTGTGCTCCCATTGAGCTAGTGATCTCTTCTGTCATATCCTTTTTCTCATCTACTACTCCCCCTTTGGCATCAATGACAAATGTTGTCATTCAATGTCAATTGAGTGTGGTTCCTGTTATGATCCCAGTAACCGGTGGGTTTCAATTTGATATAACTCTGCTAAAGCAACATTCAGACTATTGTAAAATCTTTCTCTGTCTTTCAGTGCTGCTTCAGTCCTCTAAATTGTACCGGTGAGAAAGTGCATTTTCTCTTCCGGTGTCTTAAGTCCTGGAACAAGAGCCTTAGAATTCTCTTTAGATGAGGATATCCAGTTTAGGACTTAGTCTACACTTCAGTTCTTTTGCCTTAAACCTTAATCTTTCCTTATCTTTTTCAAGTTTTTCTATTTTCACTTCAAATCCAATAATTTCCTATTCTACTACTGTTATTGAATTCGATGATCCTATCAAGTTGTCAGCAATATCATTGATTTCCTTTTGAGCTATGTCAATCTCTTTATCTATATCTTTTGTCAAAATGTTTGTCTTGCATGTATCTCTATACAGTTTCTTGAAGTCCAAAATTATTTTCCCTAATACTAGTAATAAGGTATCCATATGTTCCTTATTCTTCTTGACTGTCTCCTCAAAGAATTTTTCCTTCTTTTTATTCATTTTCTCTCTGAAAGTCTCCTCATTGATTTGATCAATTGTCAGTAGGTTGCTGATTATATACTTAGACAATGTGTCTAATTGGCTCAAAGAATCTTTATTTTCTATGTTACACTTTGGAGCTATCATCTTCAAAATTGGTAAAGTGTCATCAATAGTCTTATATGCCTATGCATTAGACTTTGTTATTTTCTTTATTGAGTCTAATAACACCTATGTTATAGTAGTAGGCCTAAATTTAGTCATAGATGTTCTGGATGACTGTCCAACTGTCTTCACAATCTGCAATTCACCGGTGGTAGTAATAGCTTTGCTTTCCTCTTTCTCTAGAGGATCTGTTTGAGTTTGCATTTCTACTACCAGAGGTTTGGGCTTGTCAGATGTAGCTGGTGGCACTGTCTAAGTATGTACCGTGAATCAGCCTGTTGCTCTACTTGTTTCTCAATGTGAACCCATTGTTTTGTCGGTTTCTCTGTGTTCTCTCCTGATGGTGTCTCTGTTTTTGCCTCTGATGATTTTACTATGTTATCCACTGCCAATTTTTCTGATTGAAACTCTAATTTATCTACTAGTTCCTCTTTTTTTACCTTTGTACTTTCTACTACTGGTGACTTAGTAGATTTTTTAGTCATATCAATTGCCAGTTACTCAGTAGATACATTAGTGTGTGCACTTGTGGTATCTACCTTTCCTATATCCAGGGGATCATTTGATATTTTAGTTTGTTGCTCATTTCCAATTTCAGTGTTTTCAACTACAATATTTCTTGCGAGTGGCTCTGTTGCCACATCCCTCTTGTCATTTGTTTCCTTATCCACCACAATATTGACTTCCCGTGTGTCAATTTTCATTGTGTATAAAACCTCATAATCAGGGTTTGTGTCCTCATGTGTTGTCTCTATACTCTTTGTTGCCGGTGGTTATTAATAGTTTGTACCAGTGGAGTATCAGAAGGAGGTGGGGGCAAGTTATCAGTTATCTTTATGCTTGGAGGTCCACCTACCTTTCCTTTCCCCTTATCCATATCTTTTTCCTTTTGATAGACTTTAAAAGTCTTTGGTCTCTTAAGCTCTTCTTGTTTTTCTTTTTCAACAAAGAATATATCCCACTTATCTGCAGTGTCTTCTGATATCTCATTAATTCTTCCTGCCATTAATGCTACATGTCGGTGACTGGTTGAGAATACAATCTGGTTGGCCTCACTGATCAGCTCATCAATCTCTTGAGTTGAGTTCACTTGGTGAACTGCAAGTAGTTTTTCTATTTTGATCTTTTTATCTAATTCCACAATAGCTATCCTTCTAGCTTCTAGCCTTTTGTACAAGTCATTTGGTACATCATCAACAATTTCCATCAAAAATTTCTTATAGATATCAAGATGTAGTAGAACACTATTCTCTATACTTTCTTTTTCATCATTTGAAAGTTTGTTATACAGCTTGCCGATGTTTGTCAATTTGCCATCTTCAGTTATCTCATTCAAAAGTTTGTCAAAAGGAGGAATAACCTGTTTCACTTTTCTTTTCTTTGGGGTTAATTTCTTAGCCGGAGACCTAACTGCCTGTTGTTTTTGTCTTGTCCTTCTGGGTGTAGGTGAGGGTACTGGTGAGGGTTTTCTCTTTCTTTCTACCCTTTTGAATTCAGCTGGTATATCACTGTCCAAGGAAGTAGCAACTTGTGAAAGATGTGGTTCTAGTTGTAGTCCTTCTAGTTCACTCCCCTTAATACCAGTTTTGTTCAATACATCCTCTTTGATTGCTTTGGCCTACCTTGTTCCTTTCCTGACTATCTGTTTAGTTTTCTTAATCTTTTTCTTTGATTGTATTTTTCTTTCTATGGTTTCAACATTGCCAAATAGTTTTTCTTTCGGTTCCTTAGGGGCTTCTAAGTGGGCTTTTGCATAGGTTTCAACTAGGTTCTCATCTCCCTCATATCCCATCTTTGTAACCCAAATAGTCCTAGGGACAACTGCCTCCATCCAAATTTCATCTTTCTTGATCACAAAGCATATCTCCTTTTGGTATTTGTCAACAATAGATTGAGATAGCCTCAATCTAGTCTTCATCCTAGCCTTTGATGCTTGAAAATTTTCATTTATGTTTTTCTCCCTGTCATCTCCCATATTGTTTAGTATGTCTAGAAGTTGTTTTCCTACAGGTATATCAAAACCAATGTCTTTTTTGCCGATATCGAGAACTTCCTTAGTAATCTACAACATTAAACATACAAGTAGGTTGCCAAATCTGAAAGTCCCTTTCTTCTCTCCTTTAATTTTCTTTAAATTGTCTATCAGTTCATCTTTTTGCCACTCAAATATATCAATCTTTGCATTGTTATTCACCATGTCATATGCACTTTTGATACATAAGCTAGAGACTGAGTTTAGTTGGTTGGCATGTGTAGTCTTGTATCCAAGAATTATGCTAATAAATCTACCATTGATATCTTTTACATCGTTTACTCTCAGGGATCTTTTGTCAAAAGTTACACCGGTTAGGGTCATCACAGTGTCATTTGGAACCTTTTTAGTTTTGCCAGGCCTTCTATCAGTGGAAGGTAAGCTTGTCACTGCCCTAACCACCTCTTTGGTAATCTTATGGATGAAATCTAACCAAAAGAACTCCCCATGTACTCTTCTCAAGACAATCCTTATCACATCCTTAGGAAAATTAGAGATATTAAGAATGTCCACAAAACCTAGAGTTTCCACTATCTTGTGTTCCGGTTTACATTTCCATGTTCATCACAAATTACAGTTCTATACATGTTCATTCTTTCTTCAGCTCCTAGTTCCTCAATATGACAATGTATATAGATTCTAGGATCCTCAGCATAAACTACTCCCTTAGGTATTTTTGAAAATGCTCCTAGGGTATCATCCTTCTTCACAATTTCGGGAATGATTTTAAACACGCGTCTAGGGCGCTTAATAACTTCAATCACAATAGGGTGTTCAATGAATTCAGGTGCAGAGGAGGAAGCCATAGTTATAAATACCTTAATTTGACTTTAGGATGATTTTCTTGAATGATTTGCTTCACTTCTCACTATGGACACCTCGCTCGGGATTTTCACGCTCTCTGGATATTTGAATGCTTGGTGAATGAAAAAAGGAACCAAAACACTTGCTTTATAATGTCATTTCCTTCAACTGCTACATTTAATGTCTATCGGTTAATTCAAAACTTAACTCATCTGCCGGTAAAGAAGTATTTCAACTTCTCATCATCAACCGAGGGTAATATAGCATGTTTTTCAATTTGTTGCCATGCCCCCAAAGGATTATTTCTCAGTTAGATGAAGAACCTCCTGCTGGTGAAGTGATACTCTATTTTATTAGTGAAGGAATAGCTTCACTAACATTCATATCTGATTTTTTGATCCATTGTTTTAAAAATTCTTGCTTTACCTCTTCAACATTTTCTTTACCTTTCAAACTGGGTCCTTTGTTATTTGATAGTGATGCCTTCTACAAAATTTTGCAATATGTCCAATCTTGTTACAAGCATAACAAGTCACATTATTTTTCTGAATAGCTTTTCCATAACCTATCCCGATATGTGTTCTGCATTGATTAGATAAGTGTCCAAATCTTCCACAAGCATAGCATCTTACATTCATTCTACAATTTTCTGAACTATGTCCAACTTTATTGCATTTAGAACATTTGCTGGTGGGTGCATTGGTGTTCTGATAGTTTCTAGATCTACACTGATTTTCTTTATGACCATACTTGTTACAGTTAAAGCATTTTCCATTAAATTTATAGGCATTAGGTTGTCTTACCAATTTACTATGATCATGTTTATTTGCAGTGCCGAAGCTTTCACCAACTTTAGAGCCAAGTTCATTGGTGTCTCCATTAGGTTTATGATTTTTTAGCATGTCATCAAGTTCTTCAGAACTTTTCTTGAATTTCTCCTTGTGTTGATTTGCAGTAGCCAACTCATTTTCCAAGAAATATTTCTATCTCATGAGTTCAGTTTTATCATGCTCCAAGTGAATCATATCTATCTTCAACATATCATTCTCATGACCGAGTCTTATATTTTCATTTGCAACATCATTGATTCTTCTAGCTAGATCATCTTCATTCTTCTTTTTGTCTTCAATGTGTTTACAAAATCTCATGGTCATATCTTGCATCTTATTTTTTATTGTATTGTTTTCTTGTCTAAGCTTGTTCACAAGGTCATTAAGAGTTTCTTTCTCATCATCATCACTCTACATCTTCTCAGAAAGCTCTCTTCTTTTGTTCCTAGCAATAGTGAGATTTTTCTAAAGTCCTTGAATGATTTCCTGTGCAGCCTTCAGATCATCTTCAAGTTTCATATTTTTCAACTTTTCTGCATCATAGTCTGCAAGAGATGTTTCTAGTTTCTTTCTCAGATTATCCATCTGTACCAGTGTCAGAATCTTCCTCAAGCTGTTAGGCTTTTGAAAATAGAGGACCAGGCTCTGATACCAATTGTTAGGATTCCCAAAGATACTTTGAGGGGGGGGGGGTGTGAATCAATATCTTGTCGGTTAATGGATTTTCTTAACTTATTAAATGAATTGCATCTCAAAACAGTATACCGGTAAAAAAGAATTAATGTAGTAAGTAAGAACAACAACCACAACATAGAAAGCACACCATAACACAATATTTTTAACGAGGAAACCCGGTATGGGAAAAACCTCAATGGGATTTGTGACCCATAATATTCGCTTACTGGCCAATAAGTGAATATTACTGTTATAGTAGGGGTCTGCACATGCAGGAAGGCCAACTGCCTAAAGCTCACTGCTTAAATACAAAAGAGAAGTCTCACTGACTTACAAAAGTGGATTATATAAATCCAATTTCATGTACTACTTCGGATTAGCATATGCTATGCCAGGTACAGTACCGGTTTAAGCTCTACAATAATCATAAACCTTACTTTACAATCTTCCTGAATATTCGCACGTGATATCCATCTATATATCCTCATTTCAAATGTTCTCTAAGATATCATACTTATATATAAGTCATATTACAATAAACCTTGTCGACTTACAAAAAGATATTACAATAAACAAAATCCTATTGGCCAAGGTGTCGGTAATCAATCTTTTCGGTGCCGGTGAATTGTATGTCGATGTAGAGTTTGTCAATGCCAGTGCCTGCCGGAGTCATATGATTGTAAGGTTGCCATCAATGATAATACCTTCAATTACCTACAATTTCTCATTGGAGTGTGCATTTTCCAACATTGTGAAGATTGATGGTTCTTGATGCTTGTAGATTCTTAGGAGTTGTCATTGATGGAAACTCAGTCTATTGATCCGATTCAGTATGAAGTTTTGGTTAACCGGATATCTTGAATATAATATTTCTAGACTAAGACTGTCGGCACAACTCAGTATATAGTTTTATGATTTCTAGTGAAGCATTTTTTATTTATGTGATTAATTGGTTAGGTATATGAAGTATATTATCACAACAATGCACCATTTGGTATTGATTCCTATGCCTGTTTGAAGATCTTGTATCTGGTGGAATAGTAAAATAGAGTACTCTTCATTTTTTATGATGTAACATGTAATCAGATTCTTTATGTTATTTCCGGTGATTGGAAATGTGTTTGGAGTGATACGTGAGACCTATAGGAAGGGTGTGATCATGAATTTTGGGTCTAGTATATGGTTTGGCAATATATCTAAGCTGACTTACTGTTGCACATTTCATTTTTTATATTTGGTGAAGCCGACTTGTGGGAGATTAATTTTGAGTGTTCGGATATATAAGACCATTTGAGTTAATGTATTAGGTGTTGAAAATAATATATGTGGTGTTTTGGAGTGATTAAGAATAGTTTCATGTGCACACTCTGAATTTTGTTGATCTGGTAGAGCAGAACAGAGCATCTTATCAGAATGGTGCAATGGATCATTTTGTGCCTAGCCGGAACTGATATTTGGCATATTTAGATGATATTTTATAGTTCTCTATTTATTATAATCAGTTTGGAATTTCTTGTAAGGCAGTGAGCCTTCCTCCGGGGTTGTAGCCCTGTTTTTGTAACTTGAGTAGTGAGCTCTAGGCAGTGTGCCTGAATGCAAGTTCATTCCCCTTATGTAATATTGTTTTGCTAATGGTCATAGTGGAATAATATTGTGGGTTCAAATCCCACCATGGTTTTTTTCATTTGGGTTTCCACGTAAAAATCTTGGTGTTATGGTTGCATGGCTACTTGTTTTATATTTCTGTACTTTGCTTTCTTTATTGTTCATCTGATGGTTAAAGAATAAGATTAACAAATGCAAAATTTGCAGAACACTAATTCACCCCCCCTATCAGTGTTCATTGATTCCAACAACTTAATATTCATGCTAATTGAAGAGTTGTTAACATTTTGGTTAGCTATGGAGGAATCTTTGAGTTTTTGGTGAAGATTCAGGATTATTGCATCAATTTTGATAGATAATCCTTGATTTAGAACACGGATGATATTATTTCATAGTGTACTCTTGATCACAAGTTAGAGTTTTGGGATGCTAAAGGTACCCTTGCGATAAGGATATGTTCATTGGACCTTATGATATTTTGAGGAGATGTTAAATCATGGTGTCATGATATACTCTTGATTCAAAATTAGACCTTTTATAGTAGTTTGGTTAGTCCTCTTTTTTTTCAGTTTTAATCATTTGCTTGAAGTTTCATGATTTTGTAGATTGTGTTTGAAGTTGACATGATTTAATTAGTGGATGCTTATAGATAATAGAAATATTTGGGTGAGGTTGAATATCTCTTATACTTAGAGATGTGTTGGAATGGTTACTTGTTATAAAGCCTCACAATAAATATATCAAGGAGCTTACACTTGCATATGAATACATGAGTTTATTACAATGTAGTATCATAAATTGTACCATGTGCATTTATGATACTTGCACATTGAGATTGGTGCATTTATGACAAAATTCATTATCAAGATTTCATGATTCTAACTTCATGAACTGCAAAAATGAAGCATTATTAGCTTATTGTTCAAATTTGGGATCAATTTGGTTGGATGAGAGCATGACATGCAAATGTTTGTGAGGTGCACAAGTTCGTCCCAAAATGGTTATGAGATTTAAATGGGTTATTCCATACCAAATATTTTTTGATGCATGTCCCTTCACACAAGCACATTTAAATTAGCTATTCTCATCTATTCCAAGAAACCAAATTCAAATTTCTTCCTCATTTATTCCCTTTGGTCATTTTTTACTCTCTCTCTCTCTCTCATGCACAAACACACAGTAAAATTTTTCACACTCTTGTAGCAGCCAATACTTATCTCAATCCATTCAATCACATCTATTTTCTCAAGAGAGAACCCATAGTTGTGCAATACTCTCTTGCTCATCTTTAATCTCATGCATTGATCTTATATATATCTAGTTGTTTTTATATTTTATTTATTGTTATTTACTCTCTACTAATGGGGTTTTCCTCTATAGCAAGGATTGCTTCTATTATATGTGTATTTGATCTTTAATCTAGCTATTTGTGAAGGTGAAAATATCAAAATGAGGGTTCAATTAAGGAAAACCCCTATATAGTCCCAATATTTTTCCTTGTCTTAGTGGATGAAGGTGATCCATATATTCAAAGAGTCAAAGGACACATTTTGGTAGCTTCCTAAGACCTTTCTAGATTTTTGAATGTATAGATGACATCACGACACACAAATGTCCATGTGATGCACTAGTGTTTGAGTTTGAGACTTCCTCCTTCAAGTATCTTTATCTTCTGGTTTTATGCTTTATGTTTTTGTAGTATAACTATTTTTATCTAATCATACTTCTAAGATATTTTTAGTTTATGTTAGCAGTTTAATTTGGTTTAGTTTCCTTTTTGAACATTGTATTTCCTAGTTAACCAGAGCACTAGTTTAGTGATGTAGTTGATGGCATTTTTTATAAACACACCATAGGACTGAGAGGGAGGAATTAATAAATCAAAATCTATGAGCTAGTAGAAGAGGAGAGACAAGGGAAGAAAAAGAGTAGAGAGGAGAGGGTAAGGTCAGTGATGACACCAATATTGGTGCCATCGAGGAGGAGCTAATAGAATAGAGGAAGAGAGTAGCCACAAAGATAGAGGAGTAGGAAACCCAACATTCTAGTGATATTGAGCACCAATAGTGATATATTGAGGGTCTAATAGAGTAGCTAATATGAGTACATTGTCGGGAGGAGAGCCCATCATAGGGTGTCAACTAGAGGGAGACATAATAAAAGTTAGATGCAACATTGACAAGACTATAAGGTTTTTAGAAGGGAATCAGGGTGGAGTGAGACCATTTAGTGGAGGAGAGGGATGAGCTAAGGACAAAGAGGAATAACATCAAGATAGAGAGGGATGGCCTCAGGACAAAGCTAGCCACAATAGTGGTAGAGAGAGAAATCCTACAGGCATCTCAAGATTCTTTGGAGTTAGCCTAATAGAGGGGGCGATAGAGGGGGAGAGACTAAGGAGAGAGAAAAACAAGGCTCAGAGGGGTGGGGTGAACTTGGTCAAGGAGCTCTAGCAAAGGGGGTGCTGACACAGTCTCTAAATGATACAAAAACAGTTAGCATAGATTCAACAATAGTCTGATCAACTAGGGGTTCTTATAGTAGTGACTATATGGTACAGGGTGATATATGAGGCATTAGAGCCAACAAACAAGTGACAAGAGTATGCACCACTAAAGAGATCCACTAGGTCCAATTCATAGAGTGGATCATCTAATGGGAGTAGGTCTTCCACTCATAGTGGGGAGTCATCCATGAGTGGGGTCTCCTCTTGGAGAAGTGGACATTTAGAGAGGAGAAACTTCTTGATATAGATTAGGATTGGCGATAGGGATCTCATAGGTACCTACAACCTTGACTTTGGGGCCGACGAGACAGGGGATGATAGTAAGGCTAGTGGGAATAGTCAAAGCATTAGTATGAGATGGAGAGAGATGGTAAGGAAGAGTGCAATGGGATCCATAGATACAAATAAGGGACATGGATAGAAGCTCAAGGATACAGATGAATCTGGAGGAGATAGGGTTAGGGGGATGATATTACCACAAGAATGGGGCCCATTGAGATAGATGCATAGAGGGAGGGGAATCCCACAAGACATGTGCCATTAGGGAAAAAGAAAGGATTGGGGAAGGCTTCATAGGAAAGCCAAACATGACCACATTTTCAGTGACTTTTTGAGCTCATGCATATGCAGATGTTTATGTGATAGATGATTCTTATGTATACATAATTATTTTGATCAATGGACATGGTATATATTTTGGATAGTTATATATGTATAAAATGAAAAATGGAATGTTAAACTATTGTAAAACCAACAAATATCCAACCACATAAAACCCTAGTTCTACAATTAAGATCCATCATACAACAATGAATAACCTAAAACATGCAAATCACAACAAAATAAGAAGATTCTACCATTCACATGCTTAGTAGGGTTTGATCTCCATTGTTTCCTATCTCCATTGATCTCACTTGATATGGTTGCTCTAAAATTTTGTATTGTGCACAAAAGCTCAACAAAGAATAGATTGTGGTTGTGTAGACACTTGATTGCTTGATCACATGAAGATTGAATCACTTGTTAGGGATATGATCACATTAGTTAGGGTCGATAAGGATGAAAGGATCCTCTTATGTATAGAGTACCTTATAAATTGAGGGATAGGATTAAGAGGTGAAAGGATAAATAGTTGGCTAGTATTAACAGGTAGTTATAGGAAAATAATAAAATATTAAAGAGGTGGTTAAAGACAAATTAAGAGATGAATGACAAGTGTCATGGAGAGAAAAAGATTATGAATTAATTAAATAAGTAAAGATCTATTTAATTAATAGAAGAAGTGGGACCAATTAAATAAATAAAATATTTATTTAATTTAGGGAAAGGATAATTTAAATAAATACAAATATTTATTTAAATGAGAGGCTAGAAGAGGATTACTAAATTAATTAAATAAATAAAATTATATTTAATTAATAGAAGACTTAGGATAAAACAATTAAATAAATTAAACATTTATTTAATTAGGCTAGGACAATTTTAGGTGTCTACTGATAGTCATCAAAATGACTATGCAAAAATTTGATGTCCCTGGCAAAGTTTTAGTCATTTTGAATTAATATTGCTCTCTATTTTTACACTAAAGGTTTATGGTTTCTAGGCTTATTTGTTCCCAAGTGAGCCTTTTGTTTTAAACCCAAAGCCTATTATGTTTCTTCATTACCCTTTTCACTTAAATGCGAGGGTCTTTTCCATCGTTTAAGGGGACCATGTTCCTTTTCCTAGGCATTATTTCTTCTGCTGGCCTTTTAAATTTTCCTAAATCTTACGTCTTTTCACTATGGTCAGGCCCCCTCTAATATTTTGGTGGATATTTATTTTCCCTAAGTCAGACCTTAATGTTTCGGCCTATATCTCCATGATTAACTATCGAGCAACTAAAAGTTCCATAAATTTGCACGTGCATCAAATGGATGACGATGTTTTAACTCAACCAGGAAGATTCTCGAAGGATAGCAGCAAGTATTGAGTGGACATTGTAACCTACATGTAATGAACGAGAAAATTGGATGACCCTTGCAGTCTCACGAAGGAAGATGCAGGGAAGTTAAAGACCGTGGCATCGTGAGATGATGCCATGTGTCCTAGGCAGGCTGAAAAGGTCTGACAGTGGGGTGGCTGACAAAGTTGAGATTCAGAGGTGATTTGGCAATGCTTTGTCATTTTCTTATGGGCCCATTTGCCATGTTAGAGTGTCAATATCAATGCCGACCAATACTGACCAAATGATATGTTGTGCTGGACAAATCTACGGTGGAAACAAAATGTTTTTCAAAGGGGTGATTTGGACTGTTTAGTTGTCATTCACATGGGAAAATAAAGGTAAAATGGAATAAGCCTGTCGACATGGAATAAATAGAGAAAAGTCAAGATATGTGGATGCCAACTAATTTTCAAGAAGCCTTCTCTAAGGGTTGTTTGTTGGGCCGAGTCATGACTAATGGACAAAGCTGGCAGTTCCAGAGGTGACAATCTCAGCAAGTTTTCATTGCCACCACAAAAAGAAGTTGAAATTTTCAGAGGGATGAGAGGATAAGGATGATTTATGAGCTAGAAACAAAGTGATCAAAGACCTGTCAACAAGATCATATGATGCATACTGTCAGGGATTCTCACAGTAAGGCAGAAAATCAAGAAACTATTGCCGAGAAACTTTCAAAAGATAAGGACCCAATATCCAAAAAAAGGATTCTGAAACAAAAATTTTGCAGTCAAGAAATCAAGTAATCAAGAACAAAATCGTCCACTTAAGGTGAACTTGGTCAGAGGGTAGTGAATTAGCAGTTTGGATCTGACAGTGTTTTGATTTGATGGATATGATTTCTTGAATCCATTTGCTGGAAGGATGAGTAGAAAAACATTGAAATGATGCTTTTTCCCATGCACAAGCACCACCAAGAAAGGTATTTTAATTATAAATACAACTAAGTGTTGTCCTTAGTTGGTGGAAAGAACAAAAATCTTATTATCTTCTAGGAAGATTTTGAGATGATGAGAATGATTTTTGAGCAATGTCGTGCAAGGAGTTACACTGAGCTCTATGATACCAAATGGAATTCCTTTGTGAGTGAGTATGCTTATAGTCAGTGGAGCCTCGAAAGTTGGGAGGATAGTCAGTGGAGGCTTGAAACTGGTTTTTCATCAGAACAATCCCTGCATGACTCATCCCATGTGTCTCCTCTGCCATTGGTTGGCAAAGGGTTCCAGGAAGGGCCTCTCGGAGGAACAAGAGATGAATAGGGTTGGAGAGGAGGCAGCAGCTAGTCATCTTTGAGATGGCATGGAAGTTGCAATGCCTTCCCTTCACTTTATGTTCCTCTAGGAGTCCCTTTTCCCACTTTCTCTAATCTTGGGCATGAAGGATGGAGCTCCTCTTTTAGTTTAGGGGCTAATTTACTTCTTGCTAAGGATCTAAACCCTCTTCTAGAAGGGAAATTCTTTGTAGAGCATCAAGGAGCATTTCACGGTCCATCTAGGAGTGTTACTACTTATCAAATTGCCATTAGTTTCATATCCAAAGTCATACTATATATTCTAGTTGGTTAGTATTACTGAATCATGCAGTCGATACACACAAACAAGTTGGTATGAACAGTCTAGTCGGTTACTGAAGAAAGCAGTCACAAAACGCAGTATTCATCGAGTTGTTTACCGAGTAATTTTTCATGGCTACCAAGTGGTAAAGTTAACTCACCGAGTTGCTATTCACCGAGTGAAATGTTTTACCAGATACATTGAACCTGGACATGCACATGAAAACATGTTACAACATTGAGGCACATCTAACCATTTTTGCATTGGGAATTGCACTATGAGATTGTGTATGATTACAAGGTCAATCTAACCAATGAGATATTTTGTTTAGTTATTCATTCGAAGAATCTTTTGTAAGATCAAAGTAATGAATCAGATCACCACTATAAGAGATCTATTTATACAACATGATTTTAGGGTTAGATATATGAGATGCAATAAGAGATAACAGAGTGTATGCATGAAGGAAGACTGTTACAGAGACACAGAGAGGTCACTAAGAAGGTTATCAGTGAATAGTCGAAGAATAGAGTAAACAGAAGGTTTTACCGAGTTTCATTATGGGTTACCAAGGTATGCTACAAGCTAGGTAATCTTATTCAGAGTGCATAGAATCTGCTTTAGCATTTCAAATGTAAAGTTACAGATATTTGTAATGATTTTATTGTAATATTTTGAAGTTGTAAGAGAAACCTTTAATAGGGTAAAAGACTCTAACCAAGTCTATAAATTGTAAATCCTTTAACCAGGTGCTACACTTATATAGTGTTGTAAAAATCCTTTAGTAAGGTAGATCTAACTGATCTTGATACTCCTAACAGGGTAAGCTATCAGAAATAGCTAAATGTAGCTCTAACCGAGCATTCTTTATTATTGCAGTAGTGAAGTTGTGGGTGCCATCCCCACCGCAATTTTTCTCTCCAACCAAGAGTTTTTGCGTACCAAAATATGTGTGTTATGGAGTGAATCATGTATGATTGTTATATGTTGATTTTAGTTTTATTTTATGTTACTGCACTATTCTGTTTATGCATAATAGTAAGGTTATTATCAGAGAAAAGTTTTGGACTACTGATTCACCCCTCCCCTCTCAGTACATTAGCTTTCTATATTGGGCCTAACAATTGGTATCGGAGCTTGAATCTTGGAAAAGGGTTTAACTACCTAAAGACAAAGATCTTAGCAATGGAAGGCTACAAAAAATCTCAGAGGATTTTGCATCTTCAAGAAGAGCTGGATAATGCAAATCAAGTGATTGCAGACATGCAGAGGCAAATACAAAAATATTTGAAAGTAAGGAGAAGATTATCTGATGACTTGCAGGATTCTCAAGAGCTAGTAGAACAAATCGAGACATCATCTGAGAATAGTATATCTGAAGAGACTGAAGAAATGATTGGAATGTTGAAAGAAAAGAACAAAGCACTAGCTGATCAACTAAAAGCAATGAAAAGAGAACATGAACATTTTAGTACACAAATGACTGAAAATCTAGATGCATTAAGGATAGCTGAGGATAAAGCAAGAGATCTACAAAGAGAGCAACAACAACTTGAAGCTCTAGTATCTGATAAGGATAATGAAATCATAAGGTTAACTGGTATTCAACAAAATATGACTGATCAACTAGGTTATGCACATCATGAAGCAATTCTGAAGAATGATGAAAATCAATCATTGAAACTTGAAGTATCAAGGTTGACTAGTGAACTTGAAACAAAAAAGAAATCCAAAGAATCATTGGAGAAAAGTTATGAAGCATCTAAGATGTTGGATGAGCAACTGAATACAAGAAGACTCTACAAAGATGGAGGACTCAGTTACAAAGGAAAAGACTCTACCAAGAAAGGAATTCATACTACTGAGAGAGGAGAATCATCATAACAAGCTAGAAAAAGGAATAACATCAAAAGAAAGAAACCTATTTGCTACTACTGTGGAAATCAAGGTCATACTGCCAACATATGCTAGATCAGAAAAGGTAAGCAAAGGAATATCTCTAAGTCCATTGGATATTGTTATAATTGCAATAAATATGGTCACATGCCTAATCAATGTAGAACAAAGTATATTAACAACTATTAGATGGTAAAATTCAAAGGGTTTTGTAAAAACTACAATAGATATGGACATAGTACAGAGAAGTGCTGGTTTAAGCAAAAGAACTACATGAAGCATCCACACCGAGCAAACACTGGAGGTTACCGAACTCACATAGATCCTTATCGACAATATGCAGCAGTACCATGGGATTACAGTACAATGATATGGTGCGAATGTTGTGGAAGATATGGACATATAAGTGCCAACTATTTTATAAGATTTGGAATGAACAACCAGAGATCATGGAGAAATCCCAGTATGGCATGTTTTCTTTGTCACAAAGCTAGACATTTAGCTGGAGATTGCAGAGATCAACCAAGAAGAGACACTAAAGAGATAAAAGAAAAATTCAAGATGATTTGGAAAAAGAAAGAAATTATGTCTGATGAAGAAAGCACCTTTCCTATCGAGTTAGGTGCACCTATTTCAAATTAGTCAAGAAAAGGTATGAAGGGACTGCATTCTTTAAAATTTGAATCATAACAATTCCTATTCTATTATGTACAAAATTCAAAATCTGCATAGTTAAGATGCAATTAGTCAGTTTATATACTATACAGGAAACCTATCAAGTCGGTTAATGAAGCTAAGTTGGGTACTCGGTGAAAACAAAAAATGGAGTAAATCGGTAAAAGGTGAACCGAGTGCATTTAATATCTTGACCTAACTTGCACGGAGCCCGATAAGGTATTTTTGAATACTTAAAAATGTTTTCGCAATCATTTTCATTCACCCAAGTTTTTGAGAAGCAGAGAAGAGCAAATCAAAGCGATCAAACTTCATTCAAAGCGAATTTTGAGGTATTTACATCAATCTATTCACACGGTTTAGCTGGTTTCTGATCTAGTCAAATTGCTATTGTCTACCAAGTGTGAAGAGTCAGTCACTTGTAAACCATAAGGATAACTTGTCGAATCTTACCTGAAATCTACCATGGCACGCAAGATCCAAGACCCTGTAGTTGTCCAAAATGTGGAGAAGCCCTAGCTGAAATATTCCCTAACTCCTAAAGTTGCCTCAGAACGGGATGATAAAACTACATTTTCACTCATCTCGAATCGAGTCTTGTTGGTAGAAGATGTCAGATTCTTTACCAAATGTTGTGTTGAGGAACTCGGTCATGTAGAGATTATTGACACATATGATGAACTATGCACTGATGGCAAACTGGATAGCAAATTCAAGCATATCAGAATCAAGGGATTAACTAAAGCCTTGGTCTATCCCCGTGTGTTCAAACCCCAATGGGTTAAGTTTGTATTGAGCAGAGTACATGATGATTTCATGTGGCTACAAGAGCAACCATTCAAGATCATGAAGGAAGTCATTCACCTGATCAACTGATATCCCATCTACGATCATGCTCGTGCACAGAAAATGATATCACAAAAGGAGCTAATCAGTCTAACCAGAGTAGAATCTGATTACCAAGGACTAAAATTGAATAAAGTCATTGATGTTGAACTAAAATTTGCAATCAGAGTTATTGGTTACTGTTTCTTCCAATCTGCAAGGGAAAACAATGTACCATGTGCTGTAGTGGACCTGGCCTACAAAATAGTGAAGAAGGGAATGAAAGTAGACTTATGTGAAGTGCTACTAAAGAACTTGTTTGTGAACTTGAACACAATAAGGAAGCCAAAGAAGAACAACTTGGCAAACACACTAAAGTTTGGTTCACTTCTTGTCTGTATGTTTTTCTATTTTGGGAAGTTCTTTCCCTCACTCAGTAAAGTAGTATGGGAGATACACCAACCTATCACCCATCAGATCAATGACTACATCAAGAAGTTAGGAGATAAATTTAATGATATCATGGATGATCACTTTAGAAAATTCCATGAGAAAATGCACAAAAGGTACAGGATCCCACCATAGCTGGTTGAAAAATACAAGGACAATATATGTTTTGAAGTCAACACTGATTATTGCTATGTAAATGTTGTTGAACTAAGGACTCAATCATTGCAACCAATGGGTTATGAAATTGATTATGATATCACACAACAACAAATTGATGCCTATCTATCATTTCCAAGGCATGAAACTAAACTAAGGTATGGAACCTATGAAGAGGTGAAGGAGAAAGTAAAAATGAGCATTGTAGTTCCTAAGGCTACAAGAAAAGCTACAAAGATGATAAAGGCTTTATCTGAGAAATTCGAAGAAGAATCCTCCTCTACACCTATCAAAGGCAATCTTGCCATTACCGAGGAAGAATCAGAAGCACAAGAGGCTACAATAACATTGAGCATAGAGTTGCCAAAGGGAAAAGTTCTAAAAAGAAAGAAACAGGACATCACAAAGGCCCTACTGACTCCACCAACAAAGAGACCCAACACCAGAGCATCAGTTGCATCACCGAGCAAGAAACAAAAGATTGTTTCCATTCCTAAGGTAGCTAAGACTTACAAGAAATATACTCAGAGACTCATTTTGGCAAAAGAGTCGAGTGATACAGAGTCTGATGATGCAAACAAATTCCAGGTTGTGAAAAGCAAAAAGGTAGACATTCACAGTGTTGAAAACTTTTGTGCCAATCTCAAAGAATACAGTGGATTTGTAGGATTCAGATATGTTAAGTATGAGTCTAGGAATAATGATGAGAAATGATAGATTGAAGTTGTCATATGTACACTTCTAAAGTTTCAGTTAGCACCATTAGAACTAGCAAAGTCACTTCCGAGTGAACTCTACTCACAGATTGACAACAGATGGAAATATGCAATGGATTCGGAGAGACAAATAAGAGAAAGAAGTCTAGTCCATCTATTTCTTGACATGTCCGTAGCTGAAATCAAGGAGCATTTGTCCACATACAATTCAAAATTTCTTGTGAAACAAAGAGCCTTAAAATTGATGAATGGGCTATATATTGATGTGGAAAATGAAACTAAAGCCAAGTGGCAGGAGATCTTCAAACAAAAGGATGTCGGTGAACAATCTCAAATTGAAATTGTTGATGTCACTGAGCAAGATCGAGATGTCACCGAGCAAGGTCCAGACCCAGTTGACACTATACAAATTGATGAAGATGTAATGGATGAAGCAGCACCGAAGCAGGAAATGATTGAAGGCACCACTTATGCAAAACTTGTCTCTAGTGAATCTATCTTAGAACAAGTTCAGCCTTATCTATCGATGAAGCCACCAGTCTCAACCAAAGCTCCCAAGGACACCGAACAAGCTACCGAAGGCAACAAATCTGAAGCTGCAGGTGCCACAACCAAAGATCAAACGTCTCAAGCACAGACAAGCACTGCAAATTTTACAGTTGAGACCCCTAGCACTGAACCACCCAAAGACACTGCAACTGCTATAGGAACAGAAGTGTTGCATCTACCAAGTAACCTACCAAGGGTCAACAAGCCTCACAAGAACTTGTCTTAGTGCCACTGACCAAAGGAAAAGAGAAGAAGGTGAGAAAGCATGGTTTTAAATTTGACTTATCTAAACTGATCCTATTGCCCAATGTAGACACTTCCAAATTAAAAGGGCAAGCACTCACTGAATTCGGTGAACTATGCAAAGCAAAGGCCAAATAGGAGAAGCAACTGGCCATACAAAAAAAGAACAAAGTACTTCAGAAGGTTAGGACACTACTCACAGAAATGCTACCATCAGCAATAGTGTCAACCGATGCAGCCATCCATATTCAGTTGGATGAACTCCTTAATCAGATTGAAATATCTGGAGTTGATGCATCTGAGTACTTAAGCAAGCTCAAGGATAAATGGCTTACAACAAAAATGATAGAGGAAGTACACAAATCAATTGCTGTTGGAAAGGTAAAACTTGTCAAATTCATTGCTGAGTTGTCCCCTCAACACAAGCAGATTCTTTATTTATTTCAGAAATTGTGTACATTTTCTTTATTTATTAAAGATATCAAAAATAAAACTGATTCAATTGAGAAAGAGATCACTGATCTCTCATCCAAGTTGACCACTGAGCCTAATTCAGTTTAGAATTTTTACAAAAAGCTACAACAGCTCATGGCTCAACAATTAGAACTGAGGAATGAAGAGAATAAAATTAGGATGGATATAATGACCCTTCAAACATTATTCCTTCCTCATCTATCATCAGTACAGGAGTAGCTCAACCAAGCTACAAGCTTATCAACTACACAAGAGGGAAGCATTCTTGATGGTGTGACATCACTCTTATCTGATATTCAAGCACAAAACTCCCTTATGGAAAGTCTCAAGGACTCACTCTCAGTCGCCCTCACCGACACCCGGACCAAGTATAAGACTATTTTTGATCAGTTACCACCTCCAGATGGAAATTAAGTTTTTAATGTTTGTCAAAAAGGGGGAGTAATATTATGATACTACATAGAGGAAAGCCCAACAAAGGGGGAGTAATTCTACACTTGGAGAGTAGTATAGTTTTGATAACACAATTTTGAGTATTGTATACAAGGGGAGTATACTGAGCAGAATATATAGAGCATTCAGAGCACACAAGTACAGAGCAGAACCGAACATGCAAAATTCAGAGTTATGTATAGGATAATGATAAGGGGAGTATATCTGCATATACTATTTTATTGACTATTGTACATATTGTCAAGTATATAGTTTTTGAGTTATGACTTTCTAAGTAGTTTTTGTCAAACATCTCAACTAATGTCAAAAGGGGAGATTGTTACTACTTATCAAATTGCCATTAGTTTCATATCCAAAGTCATACCATATATTCTAGTCGGTTAGTATTACTGAATCATGCAATCGGTACACATAGAGAAGTCGGTATGAACAGTCTAGTTGGTTACTGAAGAAGGCTGTCACAGAACATAGTATTCACCGAGTTGTTTACCGAGTAAAGTTTCATGGCTACCGAGTGGTAAAGTTAACTCACCGAGTTGCTATTCACCGAGTGAAACATTTTACCAAATACATTGAACCTGGACATGCACATGAAAACGTGTTACAACATCGAGGCACATCTAACCATTTTTGCACTGGGAATTGCACTATGAGATTGTGTATGATTACAAGGTCAATCTAACCAATGAGATATTTTGTTTAGTTATTCATTCGAAGAATCTTTTGTAAGATCGAAGCAGTGAATCAGATCACTGCTGTAAGAGATCTATTTATATAGCATGATTCTAGGGTTAGATATATGAGATGCAATAAGAGATAACAGAGTGTATGCATGAAGGAAGACTATTACAGAGACACAGAGAGGTCACCGAGAAGGTTATCAGTGAATAGTCGAAGAACAGAGTAAACAAAAGGGTTTACCGAGGTATGCTACAAGCTAGGTAATCTTATTCAGAGCACATAGATCTGCTTTAGCATTTCAGATGTAAAGTTGCAGATATTTGTAATGATTTTATTGTAATATTTTGAAGTTGTAAGAGAAACCTTTAACAGGGTAAAAGACTCTAACCAAGTCTATAAATTGTAAATCCTTTAACCAGGTGCTACACTTATATAGTGCTGTAAAAATCCTTTAGTAAGGTAGATCTAACTGATCTTGATACTCCTAACAAGGTAAGCTATTAGAAATAGCTAAATGTAGCTCTAACCAAGCATTCTTTATTATTGCAGTAGTGAAGTTGTGGGTGCCATCCCCACCACAGTTTTTCTCTCTAACCAAGAGTTTCTACGTGACCAAAATATATGTGTTATGGAGTGAATCATGTATGATTGTTATCTATTGATTTTAGTTTTATTTTATGTTATTGCACTATTCTGTTTATGCATAACAGTAAGGTTATTATCAGAGAAAAATTTTGGAGTACTGATTCACCCCTCCCCTCTCATTACATTAGCTTTCTATATTGGGCCTAATAGGGAGCATCGAGGGTGATAGTGAAATGACTCAAAAGGTTTTGTTTTTACCAAAATATATACAGGTTTTGGAGATTGTGAAGAATCACAAGTGGCCTTGTAGGCTTGTGATAGGTGTCTCCTCTGGCTCGAAGCTTATTTTCTCCCTTGTATCTATAAAATGGAATTCAAGCCCATGAGAGGAGGTCAAGAAATTTAGTCCACAAGTTTGGATCTAAATCCTTGGTCATGAACAGTGAGTCTAGGTGAACAAAGTAGACTGTAATAAGAATTTATAGAGAAAATAAAATTGGTCTTGTGTCATATTTTATTTTAGGTTCTTGAAGGAGTTATATGTAAGGTGATTTGTAATAGAGAATAGCTTATTAAATGAATGAAAGGACAATTCAAATTCATTTTCTCCAGTGTGTGACTCTGTTATGTTTTGAATGAGTAAGATCAAGGGTTTTTTTCATTCGTTGCATTGTTATGGTGTATGCATTTTCTATCTTATTCTCTGACATAAGGGGTTGGTTGAATTGCTTACATAGAATTTGCAGACTGATGGGGCTTATACATGGATTGCGATAAGTATTTTTGGCTGGGAAAGGTAGATGAGATACATTGCAAGGTAGTGTTATCTTTAGACTCTCAACTATTAGATAAAAGGTTCTATTATATTTTTATCTTAGGTATTGCAATTTCAGTTGCCCAATGAATAAGACACTGGCCATGGCTTGTAGTTATTTCCAGTAACAGTTCTTTACTCATAATTCATTGACAACTTGTTGTGAATTGCTAATATCAGAATATCTTTTCATTTTGTATATGTTGTTTCTTGTCAAAAAATGTCTCATGCTCCAAAGCAGGTCGAGGATCATTGAGAGATAGCCACTTTATAGAATTATCCCTCTTTGTTGAGCCCATCTTAAAAATGACACCTTTTTCTTTATTTTAATGTCGTCTGCAAGCATGGTACAGAGATTGTGGGTGCATTAAGGGATCACCCTCTTAGGTTTTGCAGAGCTTGAAGTGTAGAAGGATTAACAAAATCCTTGTTATATGTTGGTCCAAGTCCCCAAGTATTCTAAATAGACTAGAGTTGGCTTCTCCATGCATAAATTCAAGGGCTCGACTTGGTTTCTGCCTCCATCGCAATGTAAAACCCCACCATGTGAATTTTAGGGAACCAACATCTACAATATATATGACAGACTCTGATGGTAACCTATGCATTGTGTGTTATGTTTATGTGGTTATCATGGATGCTTATATATGCATGTATTTATTGTGATGGATGTATTTTGTGATGTAGGATGTGATGGTATGTGATGCTATTATGGATATGATTCTATATTATTGATGCTACTGTTGTGTGTGATGTAGGATGGGATTTATGTGATCATGGATATGATTGTATGCTATGTAAGTATGATTTGTTTAGTTAATGTGGGTGATGTAGGATGTGATGATTGATATGTGATGATGCATTTATGATGTTTTGTATGTATGAATTTATGGTATTGATCTATTTATGATGCATGAAATGCTATTGATGATGATGTATGAATATTATGTTGTGATGCACATGTTATGGATGATTATGTATACATGATCTATGATGATTAATGTGGAATGATTATATGATGTCTTATCCTAACAATCTATCTAAATGAAATTCCATGATATTAGAAAAACCTAATGGAACAAATGAAAATGAATATTAAATAACATAGACTAACAAGCCTATATTATGACCCTTAAATGAATGAACTTAATGGACTATTAATACTAGCTATATGGATAAAATGAGTGCACAT
This sequence comes from Cryptomeria japonica, assembly GCF_030272615.1. Taxonomy (NCBI): domain Eukaryota; kingdom Viridiplantae; phylum Streptophyta; class Pinopsida; order Cupressales; family Cupressaceae; genus Cryptomeria; species Cryptomeria japonica. The sequence continues at coordinate 60,832,232 of NC_081409.1, forward strand.
TAAAATGCAAGACGAACAATTAATAGAATGGACCCAATAAGGAAACATAAAATGAAATGGATGATAATGAATGCCAAACTAAATGTCAGACCAAAAGTGAATGAAATGAGTCTAATAAAGGCACATTGAATGAAATGAATGATAACGAATGCAAGACTAAATGAAAGACTAAAAGTGAATGAAATGAACCTAAACAAAATACTACACTAAAATGAAGAGATATGAATGCATATGGATGAAGCCTAATGATGGCCTAGGATATGATGAACTCAAAAGGTCAATTGCAATATAGTCCTATCTAGGATAGATGAAAGACTTAGACACGTGTGCATGATGTTTGCCAAAAGATTAGGAAGAAAAAATGATGGGGAATGGGATAAGAAGAGAGGATGATGTGAAATGATGTGAGGATAGAGATTGAGTAGGAGATCCTTAATAGGAACTACCATGTAGTGAGCACTTATTTTGAACTAGCACTATTCAAGATTCCCCAAGGTTATAAAGAACCAAGGCACATTTCATAAATAATGCATGGACTAACTCAATAAACATAAAAAGTTAGTCTAGCCTCTCATGGAATTATAGGGGATTCTAAGGGAAATGAGGCTAGAAAAACCACAAGTAAGAGATATGCCCTAGTGTAACTTGAGACAACCAAGATCTCATGAGGGAACAACATGGGACATAGCTCATAAACACATATAATAAAATACTAGAAAAAGAGAAGCATGCCCCTAGTGTTACTAATTACTGCATACCATAACATAAAGGATCATGGAGAAGGTAATAAGGTGACACTAAGAAGCTCAAATGACTAATGATGGACAAAAGGTCCAAAAATTTAAATGAGGTTACAACACATATCTCATATATCTTTTGCCAAAGATTGACTAGTGGATGGGGATTGATTGGTCTAATGTGAGGAAGGATACATCTTACAAAGACTGAAGATGACAAGATTACCTACAATAGATCTGGCTTGAGAGTATCAAGAGACATGAACCACAAAAGACTCAAGGAACCGATTGTTGAAGCACCAACTAAGACACGAACATGATCCAGATAAGACATGATCAACTAAGACAAAAGGTGTAATATAAAGAAATAAATATACATATGAAATCTAAATAGAGACATGACTGGTCGAGATATATATGACTGAAAAATTGACCAATATATTCGATCGATTAAATAAAGTTATAAATTGGGATAGCAGGACAACATTACCATGTTTAATGATTAGGAGAACACTTGGATAACAATTGTAGATGCAGATGGAAGAGAGTTATATTTTGAACTTGTAGTTCTTGGTTTTGGTGAATGGTACTCCTTATGGTTTCTTCCATTCATCAAGTGGTATTAGATTAGGAGACCCACTATCCCCTTTCCTTTTTATCATTATTGTTGAAGCATTGGGATACCATATCAAAGGTGCAACATTGAAGGGGAGTTGGTGTGGAGTTAGAGTGGCCCTAAATTTAGAACTGATCACTCATTAGTAGTAACCAGGGAGGAAAAAATAGTGATCAGAAAGGTCCTTGACAAATACTGGTAGGCCACAGGAAAATGCATAAACTGGAAAAATTTGGATGTATTCTTCTTGAATACTGCACCAAGGAAATAGAGGGACATTGCTAGGATTTTTAATTTGAAGTTGGTGAAACTCCTAGAGAAATTTTTAGGTCTTCCTCTATTCGAAGGCCTTAATCGATTAGGGTTGTGGAACTAGTTGATAAGTAATCGTATTGCTAAGTTTGAAGCTTGGAGAAATATATGGCTATTATCTATAGAGAAAATCATCATGTTGCAAGTTATCTTGGCTTCTTTTCCCAATTATGTAATGTCATGTTTAAGACTACCCAAGAAATTCTATGAGAGCATTGAGAAAATCATGAGACAATTCTTTTGAAATGGGAGAAAAGACCAAAGAAAAATTCAATTGGTTGTGTGGGAAAATATTTGTCATTATAAGGAGGATGGGGGTTAGATTAAGAAGGCTACATGTCATGAACATGGCCTTGGGGTCCAATTTGTTTTGGTAAATGGATAATTGCAACAACTAGAACTAGGTGAAGATCTTTCATAACAAGAATTTAGACTACAATGACCTTGCTCGCATCCTCTCAGTGTTATCCACCTAAGCGATCAATGACCTAGAATATTTTGGTTTCTTGCAGAGAGGTCATTGTTAAAAATATAACTTGGAATCTCAAAGATGGGAGAAAGGCTACCTTTTGATCAAATTTCTAGAATGAACACGAGATTTTAGACAAGTTGGTAGATTGGGATGGGGGTGTGTTGATGGACAAATGGGGTTTGAGAGTTAGGGATTATTTGGAGAGCATTTGGATTGGTGGTCAGGTGATCTCAAGATCAAAGTTTTTGTAGGAGGTTGAGGCCCCAAACAAGCTAAAAGATAAATTTGCATATATTTTGGATGGTAGATCAATCTGGTTATTTGAAGGGGAAGATGAAATAATTTGGTGTGGAGGTAAATTAAGTAGATACTTGGTTAAGATGGAATACAGTCCCCAATATCCATGAGAAATTAAATAAAGTTTGTCAACCCATTTAATGTACGAAAGTAAGATTCTACCCAAAAATGGGGTCATTGTGTGTGTAATGTTGCAAGGAAAAATCTTCAACGAAGAAATTTTTTAAAAGATTGGTATTGCTGGTCTTGATAGATGTTCCTTGTGTAAAGAAGTTGAAGAGATGACAAATCATCTACTTCTAATCTATAACATGATGAAACATCTCTAGAGAAAGATCTTTAAAAATATTGGATTCCAAACTCCTCTTTGTAAGGAGGTTTGAGGTGTGTTTTGGTTCCCCAAAATGCACTTGGTGGGGTTTTTGCACTACCCTAGGGGAAAAAACCAAGTCGATCACTCGAATCATGCATGGAGAGGCCAACCTCCAGATCATTTAGGATACTCAGGGACTTGGACCAACAATATAACAAGGATTTTTTTATTATCCTTCTACACTTCAGGCTTTGCAAAACCCGGGAGGGTGTTCTCTTAATGCTTCTACAATATCCGCACCACACTTCCAAGCGACATTAAAATAAAGCAGATGGTCTCACTCCTAAAAGGGGGCTCAACAAAGAGGGAGAATGCTATAGATTGGCTAGCTCTCAGTGATCCTCAACTTGCTTTGGAGTGTGAGATGACTTTTCGACAAACAACATCATACACAGAAAATGAAAAGATATTTTGATATTATCAAAGGTATAGCAAGTTGTTGATGAGTTATGAGTAAATAAATGTCATAGAAAAATGACTGTAAGGAGCGATCAGTGTCTTATCCATTGGGCAACTGAAATTCCAAAATGCAAGATAAAAATGCAACATAAACCTTATTCTAATAGCTAAAGATCTCAAGATAACACTACCTTACAATGTATCTCATTTGTCTATCCCAACCCAAAATACTTATCGAAATCCCTGTATAAGCCTCATTAGTCTGTAAATCCTATCTAAGCAGTTTAACCAATCCCTTAGGTTAGAGTGCAAGATAGAAGAAACATGCATCCCAACAATGCAACGAACAAGAAAAACCCTTGATCTTACTCATTCAAGAACATAACGGAGTCATACATTGGAGAAAATGAATTCAGACAATACTTTCATTCATTTCATAATCTATTTTCTATTACAAATTATATTACATATAACTCCTTCAAGAACCTACAACAAGATAAGATGCAAAACCCATTTTATTTGCTCTGCAAATTCCTATTATTGCCTACTCATTTCACCTAGACCTACTATACATGACCAAGGATTTGGATCCAAACTTCTGGACCAAATTTATCAACCCCTGTCTCATGGCCCTAATTTCCCTTTTATAGAAACAAGGGAGAAAGAGGCTTTAGGCCAGAGGAGACACTTGTCACAAGCTTATAGGATCTCTTGTTACATTGTTACAAAATATTTCTCATAGTCTCCCAAAATATTTTCCATGTTGGTGGTCATGATGAAGTAGAACTAAAATTCCTAACTGTATTTTGGTAGAAACAAAAACCTTTTGAGCCATGCCATTATCACTGTAGATGCTTCCAAATGGATCGTGAGATGCATCATCTTTGTTACATAGAGAATTCCCCTTTGGGAAGGGGAATTAGATACTCACAAGAAGTAAAGTCACCCCTAAAATAGAGGAGGAGCTTCAACCTTCATGTCGAGGATTAGAGAAAATGGAAAAATAATCTCACAGAGGAATATAAAGTGAAGGGAAGGCGTTGTTGTAACTTCCATGCCCATGCTGAGATGATCGGCTGCTGCCCCAATCCCAACCTTGTTCTACTCATTTTTCTCTGTATGGCTCCTTCTTTAACCCTCTGCCAATGAGTGACAAAGGAGAGACAAAGGATGAGTCCTGCAGGGTTTGTTTTGATAAGAAACTAGTTTCAAGCCTCCATCAACTATCCTCCCCATTTCCAAAACTCCATCGACTATAAGCATACTCATTTCGATAAGAAATCTATCCAGTATCATAGAGCTCAGTGTAATTCCTAGCATGGTACTACTCAAAGATCATTTTCATCCTATTCAAAACCTTAAGAGAAAATAATGAATTCTATGTTCTTTCTACCAATTGAAGACACCACACAACCGTATTTATAATGAAAATACCTCTCTTGGCGGCATTCATGCATGGAAAAAATCATCATTCCAATGCTTTTCTACTCATTCTGCCAACAAATGGATTCAAAAAATCATATTCATCAAATCAAGAACATCGTTAGACTCAAACTGCCAATTCACTGCCTTCTGACCAAGTTCACCTTACGTGAACGGTTTTGTTCCCGATTTCTTGATTTTCTTCTTCACTGTGAGAATCTCTGACAATACACATCCTATGATTTTGTTGACAGGTCCTTGATCACCTCACTTCCAACTCATAAATCATCCTTATCCCTTTCGTCTCTCCTAGGATCTTGATTTCTTTCCATGGTGGCAATAAAGATTTTGCCACCTTGGGAACTGCCAGCTTTGTCCTACTAATATGACTTCACCCAAGAAAACACCTCTCAAATCAGAATTTTGAGAATCGGTCAGTATCCACTTGTCTCAACTTGTCTCTATTTATTCCATGTCGACAGGCCTATTTCCTTCTGCGTTTACTTTCCCGCATGAACAACAATGAAATAATCCAAATCACTCCGTTTGAAATTTTTTCTGTTTCCACCATTGATTTGTCCAACATGGCATATCACATGATCACCATCACTCAATACTGATATTAACCTTCCATCATAGCAAGTGGGCCCGTTAAACCTTGACAAAGAAATGCCAAATCATCCTTGAGTATCCGCTATGTCAGCTGCCCTGCTATCGGAGTTGTTTGACCCACCTAGGACACGTGGCATCATCTCATGTTGTCGCGGTCCTTAATCTCCCTGCATCTTTCATCATGGGACTGCGAGGGTCATTAGATCTACTTGTCCATTATGTGCATCTTACAAAGTCCGCCCAATACTTGTCATTATCCTTCGAGCATCTAAACTGCTTGAGTCATAACATCTTCGTCTATTCAAAATACGTGCAAATTCATGCGACCTTTAGTTTCTCAGTATTTAATCATGGAAATATAAGCCAAAATATCAAAGTCAGACTTAGGGAAAATGAAAACCCATAGAAAAATTAAAAAGGGGGGCCCGACCATAATACAAAAGGCATAAAAATGTTGGTAGAAGATAACACTTAGGAAAAGAATGTGGTCCCTTTTTGATGATGAAACAAACCCTCATGCTTAAAAATAAAAAGGTAATGCGAGTTTATAATAGGTTTGAGTTTTTTAAAACAAAAATCTCACCCAAGAACATAAAAACCTGAAAACCCTAAACCCTGAGGGCAAAAACAAAGAGCAACAATGATTCAAAATGACCAAAATCAAGTCATGAACACTAGATTTTTGCATAGTCATTTTCAGGACTATTAGTGTGTTTAATGCTTGGCCTACTTTATATAAAAGTGTATTTTTTTTTGTGGATTTGGTTATGTGCCCTATCCATCATCATTTGGGAAATTTAGAAGAAGTGAAACCACAAAGTTTTCTAGGACAAGGAGATGACCCAAGACCGATTGCTAATTGAGATTGAGACTAGTATTGTCAAAGTTGTTAGTAATGTTGTTAGAAACGAAAGTTTGAAGAAGAGCGAATTTTTTACTTCGGATGATTGATTGACTAAGTCTTGGATGGGTCTTAGTTTACCCCTATTTATGGGCCAAGCAAGCTTTTTTTTCTTCCAATCCAAGGAATGATGTGAAGTGGTAACCCCCAGATGATAGGTGGCTAAAGGGGAATTTTGATGGGCTGACTGGGGTAATCTCAGTCCAGCTAGAGTAGGGTGTGTGGTAAGGAATGGTGAGGGTCATGCCATTTAGATTATCAAGGCCAGATTTGGGACCATATTAAACAATGAGGTTGAATTTCATGCATCTCTTTTGGGAGGTAAGGCGAGTAGATCTTTACAAATCAATAAATTTCATCTCAAAGTCTACTCCCAAATTATTTTTAATGCAATCAAGGTTCCCCAATGCCAATTTGTAAATTGGCAAAATTTTTGGGGCATATTTTGGAGGAAATAAAGTGTTTTAAATAATTTAGTGTGTCAATTGTTTACCGTGAAGAGAACAAGATTGTCGATGAGGTGGCCAAGGTGGCAGTTGATATGTGCATTGAGGTGTGGATGATATTTTCATTGTCAGAGTGGTGCGGGGATAAGTGCCACCATTAAATTTCATAATGTCTTTCCTATGTCCGATTCTTAGATGGCACAACTCCTATGATGGTAGGGACACAACTATTCTAGCTCCAAAATGGGGTTATCAAATTCATGCTATTGACATTTATGAAAAATCATATCCGTTGTTTGCATGAACAATGGTGTGTAATGTTCATGTTACTGACATCCGTAGCATGACAGTGCCATTTTTGGATCCAGGATGAGATGTGAAAGTATGGATGTCATTAGATAGCTTGTGTGGAATGGTATTTTTGATGAATACTAAGAGAGGGGGTGAATTAGTATGCCAAAAATCTTTTTACTTAAACACTTTGTAAGACTGATAGTAAACTAGTAAAACAATTTAGCAGACAAACTGGTTAACAAACTTGCAAACCAAATAGTTAATAATGCATTCACCCATAGAAGCACAAACACCATAACACAAGAGATTTTGACGTGGAAACCCAAATGGGAAAAACCACGGTGAGATGGATATCACAAGTAACTATCTACAGAATAGGAACCAGACCGGTTAAGGTCAGACCGATTAAGGTCTTACAATGTTCTTTACCAGAACAGATCCTATTAGGAATCTCAATCTCTGTTAGGAGATAACTCCGATTAAAGACTACCTTGCTAGAGGATTTTAGATCCACAGATGTGAACCACCTTGTTAGAGGATTTACAAAAGACTTTTGGGCCTACTCGGTTAAGGGCTACAGACTTGTCAAAGATGTGAGTAATCAACAAGTGTTTGATCTAGATAGTAGCATAGACTGCTTGGTTAGATCCTTGGTAGCTCATTCCTAATGCTCTCCAACATTACTTTAGTCTTCTGCACATTCATATTCTCTCCAACTCCTCAATCACCTTAAACCCTAGCAACAACATAAACTTTCACTATATCCACATCAACAACTTAAAACCCTAGACATGATGTCCTTATAAAGGAATCTGATTTCATGTCAGCCCAATAAGATTGCATAACAATCTCCTAGGTTCAATGAACCTGGACATACTTGGTACCATGACACAAAAAGTACCGTTAATGTGTCGGCACCATCAAACAATCAGTGGATGGTAACTCATCACAAAATGTCGGTTGGTAACTCATCACAGAGTATTACCGGTTCATACAAAATGTCGGTTGTCGGTTTGACAAAAATGAAGACTAGTAAAAATGTGTTATGTCGCTTTAGTCCCTCATGCCGCTTGGTATCCATGAACTGCTTGGGGTCAATATGCCGCTTCAGACCGGGAAACACATTCTGCAAAACATCAATAGTCTAAAGACTATAATACAACATACCAGTTGGAACAAATACCGGTTGTGCTCAAACTCATACATATAAAGAGGATCTTAATGCAAGTGTGTGTCCATCAATGACAATCACAACATAAACATCAAAAATGCCAACAATCTCCCCCTTTGGCATTGATGGCAACACTTAGGAAAATAAAATTTTGACATCTAAGTGTTTTACAAAAAAATCATGCCATTTGCAAAATTGCTCCTTCTAAGCATATACACTATCCCTTTGACAATACAATGTATAACAATTTTGCATATAGAGCATAAACATTGAGATATTTAGAGCATATAATCAAAATTTTGATTACCAAATACTTCTCCCAAATATAATTCTTCTCCCCCTTTGCCAACAATGACAAATTACAACCCTGTTTCCATTTGATATTAGAATAATAAAAGTTTATGACAATAAGGAATGATACTTGTCAAAAATAGATTTAAAATCCTGCAAGAATTGTTTCATCGACAAAGACCAGGACTCAAGTAGGGAGGTGGCTACTTCCTTTTCTGTTTGCATCTGGGAGAGCTGTTCTTCCATGGCATCAATTGTGCTCATCTCCTATGTAACTATTAGGGCATCCAGGTTCAGATAGCACTTCTAAAGAATTTGTAGTCATGGGAGTAGAACCAGTTGTAACTCCTACAAATCTCTAGACCAGATGTTGATCTCTTGCTCCATTTTTACTGACTAGATGTGAAACCAGTGAATGGTTTGCCCATAAGTTGTAAAGGAATCATAAGGTGGCTTGAATGTGCTCATGTAGGACTGCAAGTCCGTTTGAAGCTTTTGCTTCTAAGCTAGCACATCATCATAGAATAGATGGAGTTGGCAGATCTTGTTGAGTAGTAGATTCCCCTCATATAGAGCGTCCCTTATATCCTTTTGGTCTTTCTTCAGTTCAAATCAGAGCTCGTTCAACTTCTTCACCAAAGCTATATTAAGAGCTTTTTGATGCTCCATTTTGACATTTGCCTCTGCTGCCTCTTCTAGACTCTGCACCTGATCATCCACTACTGTGCATAAGAGCTTAAGTTTAGCTAGTGATGAATCGGTGTTGGGAAGATTTGTACTAGGTATCAAATTGGTAAGAGTGTCCATAGCTGCTTCAATTACATCCTGCTCCTTCTTCCTTCGAATAATTTTAAGGTGCTCTTGAGCAACCTTGATGCTCTGCATTAGCTCTGTTTCACTTGTAGACTGGAGATCGATAGGACTGGTGAGATCAGCTGGTTAGCTTGACTCCTGGTTGCCTTCAAAGTCTCCATCTGGGTGCTCTTCTTTTCTTCTCCTACCTTGTCCTCTTCCGCTTCCTTCTTCTCCGCTTCCTTATCCTCCTCAGCGTTTTTCTTTTCTTCTTCTTTCTTCTTCTCATGTTCCTTATCTTCCTCTTCCTTCTTCTTCCTCTCTGCTTCCTTCTTTTTCTCCTGTTCCTTATCTTCCTCTTCCTTCTTTTTCTTTTCATCTTCTTGCTTCTTTCTCTCTTCTTTGCCCTTCTTCTTCTTCTCCTCTTCATCCTTCTTTTTCTTCTCCTCTTCATCCTTTTTCTTCTTCTCTTCTTCATATTTCTTCTTCTTCTCCTCTTCATCTTTCTTTTTCTTCTCTTCATCTTTCTTTTTCTTCTCCTCTTCATCCTTTTTCCACTTCTCTTCTTCATCCTTTTTCCTTTGCTCGACCTCTTGCTTTTCTGCTCCCTATCTGTCCTCGGCTTGCTTGTCAACCTGTTTAGCCTGTTGCTCTTGTCCTGTTGCCTCAGATGGTGTTTCCTAAGTAACATCCTCTACATCCAAAGCATCGACATCAATGGTGTCAATCGGTTCAACAACTAGATTTCCTTCATCATCAAATACTTCATCCGGTTTGGATATATCCGGTTCTTTTTCAGCTTGTCGGTTGGCTAGACGTACTTTGTGTGACTGGACAACGGTTCTCATAGATAGATGAGTGTCTTTTTTGACATCATCAACTCTACCTTCTAACAACCAGAGTCTTCTTCTTCTAGTGAAGAAGAGTCCTTTATTTTGATCAATAACATCAAATAATTCAGAATTTGACAGGTCAGGAAGGTACTGTGCAAAAACTTTCTCCCTAATTTCCTGTTCCTTTTCTATGGCAATGAGTCATCTATTATCTAATGACATATATAAAGAATTCAATGTCTGAGATTTAATCTCTGAGGGCGACCGGTCATTAACACATAAGTATTGAATTATTTCCTTTTCAACCGCTTCCTTTTCATCATCATTAAATTCATCAAAACACTCAATTAAGTCATGTAGCACTTTTCTCCTAATATTCTTTATTGTTCTTTGACAATGTGTCAAAGGTTTACAGGAAGAGATATCTATATTTATCAGTGCAGATGATGTCGGTTCATTCTTTGTCTTCCTCTTTGCTTGACGTGTTTTCTTTGGCTTTTCCTCAAATACAGTTTCTTCTGAGTCTGGGGAGGTATTAATTGTCTTCCTCTTTCTCTCGAACACTTTAGCCAGTGCTGCTTCCAGTTTCTTCTTGGCTGGTGACCGCTCAGTCACTTTTGGAGTTGCAGTAGTAACCGGTGCAAATGCTGCAGGCACTACCTTTGCCTTCTTCACTACAGGTTCTTTTCCTTTCTTTGCAAAGGGTTCCTCAACCAGTGTAACCCTTTCCAGATAGGTTTTGGTCCTCTTTGCCTTAGGATCAAGAGGTGAGGCAATAAGGGTAGAGGCATACCCTTCCAACATATCATACATCACCTCATAGCCCATTGGCTCCACTTCTTCCTGTCTAGGCTCAACAACCTCCATGCATTGATCCACCTTGATGGTGAAACAGATATCATCCTCATATTTCTTGACGATGTCACCTGATATCTTCATTCTTTGGCTCATTTTCCTTCTGAACTCATCAAAATACTTGTTCAGAACATCAGGGTAACCAGTTCTAATTGCTTCAATGCTTTCCTTGATTTTCTTGGTCACCGGTTGGTCAGCAAACCATGGGACATCTCCTACTCTTGGAAAGTAGCCTTGGAAATAGAAGAACAATCCAACCAGTAGTTGCCCAAACTTGAACCTTAGTGCATTATCCTGTTTGATCGAATTTAGATTCAATAGGAGTTGTCTCTACATACCGGTGCACAGATCAAATGATGCATCCTCCTTTATCATCCAGTAAGCGGCATTTACCACTGTAGCAGATACAGAGTTAATTCTCCTAGCTGAGAATGTCCAATATCCAATCACCATACATGTGTACTTCACCAGATCATCCTTGATTGAATTGACTGTCATGCCTCGTGAGTCGCTCACTGAACCGGTGAGCTTGGACATTTCAATTTTGCTTACCGTCCTTAGGGCTGGCACTTCCCCTGTGTTGTAGAATCTGGTGACTGCATGAATTGCCTATAGCGTAATGTCATGAGTTCACTCTAGGTACATCTTATCACCATGGACTCTGCTCAAAATGATCCTTATATGATCCTCTGTGAAATCCTCTAGGAAGTAAATAGCATTGTGGAGCTTCTTCTTCTCCAAACTATTAAACTCTGGTTTGATCTTCTTATCCTTGCCACAAAATAAACCTAACTAGGAGTGGATGGCTAGAGACCCTAGGTCTTCAATCTTGCAATCTATGTAGTTAGAAATTCCCTCTTCTACTATCACACCAGCCGGTACTCGTGATAGGGCATTATACTTGGACTTTCGTTGAATAAAACTTGCAGACTCGACAGATGCACTAGAACTGGTATGAGATGCGGAAGCCATGATAGAAATTTCAAGAACTCAAGAAATACCTTTTGAAACACATGAATTTAGGGCTTGCCAATTCTATTGGCATATGCACACTCCAATGAGACATTGTATGTGATTAAAGGGTTTTCTCATTGATGGCAACCTTGCAATCCTATGGCACCGGCAAGACATCATACTGGCAAAGCATTACACCGGCAAGATAGTGCACCGGCATCAGCAGATCACTCTACACCGGCACCGGCACAGAAGAAAACATGTATACCGGCACAGAGGCCGACAGGATTTTTGTTATATAATATTTGTTTATTATTGTAAGCTGACTTGGCAAATTTTAAAATGAATCTTATATATAAAGGAGATCATTGTAGACATTTGTAGGAGTGATGTGAAAAAGAATTAAGAAAAATATTAGGCAGACCTAATGTACGAAATATAGGTCAAGGGTATATGTAAAGAACAGAGTAGGAACCGGTACTAAATCTGGCATTGAAGATGCTATTGTAAAGTAGTACAAGTTATTGGATTAGTATAATCCTTATTGTAAGTCAGTGTGACTTCCCATTGAGCAGTGACCTCTAGGTAGTTGGCCTTCCTGCATGTGTAGGCCCCTATTGTAAGTAATATTCTCTTATTGGCCAGTGAGTGAATATTGTGGGTTACAAATCCCATTGAGGTTTTTCCCACACCGGGTTTCCTCATTAACATCTTGTGTTATGGTGTACTTTTCATGTGGATGTTCTTGATTCTATTTATTGCATTATTTCTTGCATACCGCTACACTGTTATCTTATGTTCTGCATGTTTTAAATTAAGAAATTCCATTACTGGTTAGATAATAATTCACCCCCCCTTCTCAATATCTGTGGGACCCCTAACAAATTCTCCTTCACTTCACACTCTATTAGTTGCTGAATCACCACTTTGTGTTCTGCACTTGACCGTTTACAGTTTGAATTTGAATCTCCTTCGCGGTTTCTCAATTTCTCAAAATCTCAGCTCAAATCGCCTTTTCGTCACTCTGCTCTTTGAAAAACTTTTCTTCGCTTGAAAACTAATAGTGAGAAATGATTTGAAAAATCCTTTTAATCATATTTCTCACCTACCACAATTAATGCTCCTTAATTAGGGCATAAACCCTAATTTGCCTTTTTACCATTTCCGGTCTTCTACCAGATGACAGGTATCACATATCGGTTAAGGTCTTTTACTGGTGTAAACCGAGGGTTTGAAACATTTCGCCGTTTGCTCCCCCTAAGCTTTTCTGAAGCTTAGTTTGCCGGTTCCGTGATTTCCACACTAGGTGCAGAAACCGGTTCCTCTTGTAACACCGCTGGTTTCTTCTTCCAGGTTTTGTTCATGTCCGCTTGAACAGTGTCAACATCAATGTTTCCTTTCAGAGTGATCGGTATATCATCAAATATGTCCTTTCTTGATCTACAGAATTTGGCAATGTGATCCGGTTTGTTGCAGTGATAGCAAACCAATCCAGGTGCTCTCCAAGGTCCATTGTTCATGTTTCCATTCTTCCTTTTGCATGTTGTAGCAGTGTGACCATGACCATGACATACCATACAGTTTTCTCTCCATCTGGTTGCCGCTTGATAGCCACTACTTCTTTGCTGATGATTGAAGGCATTAAACCAGTTGTGATTCTAGTTCACATAAGGTTCAGGACCAACTCCTTGGGTCCTCTGAGGATATCTTCTAGTGTTATTCATAACAGACCTACATTCAGATGCTCTATGCCCATACTTGTTGCATGCATAATAGTTACCATCAAAACTATAGGATCTAGGCTTATCATTTAGGAAATAAGGAAAATTGTTGTAAGCCTTACTCTTACACACATTTGCAGTATGTCCTTCTTTAAGATAGTTAAAGCAAACAGGTTTAAACTTTTACTTACCTTTATCCTTTGATGTCAGTTGTTTCTTTGATGTTCCAGCATTTGTACTATAGGTCTCACCTTCCTCATGACTGGAATAACCAAGTCCATTGGTGTTCTTGACCGGTTTGGCAGATTCAAGCTTTTTCTCTAGCTTGACAGTGCTCTTGTTGAACTTAGCAAGTATTTCCTTTGACTCAGAGAGTTCTTTGGAAATAGCAACATTTGTTTCCAACAGGTTTTCATTCTCAGAGATGGCAATGTTCATTTCTCCTTGCATGTCTTCCTTTTCCACTTTGCTTGCATGGAGTTGAGCAGTTAGGGCATTGATCTCTTGTTTTAGCTTGGAGATCTCATCATCTCTTTCTCTCACCAAATCTTCAGCTTTCCTCTGGTTTTGAAGCTCTTGACACATCCGGATAGTTAGTCCTTCCAACTCCTTTCTCAAGTTGGAGTTTGATTCATTCAACTTATTTAATTTTGCAATTAGGGCTTCCATGTCTGCTTCATCTGAAGAACTATTTTCAGATAGCTCCATCATCTTTTCTGCATGTTCTCTTCTTTTTGTTTGAGATGCCTTGTATTTGACCATAAGATCATCATAGGATTGCTCAGACTGAGTGAGCCGGTGGGTAAGTTCCCTCAAAGTGTATTCCCCCATATCTATTCCCAAGTGGTTAAACTTATAGAAAGGTAGGCTCTGATACCAATTGATGAATACTAAGAGGGGGGGTGAATTAGTATGCCAAAAATCTTTTTACTTAAACACTTTGCAAGACTGACAGTAAACCGGTAAAACAATTTAGCAGACAAACCGGTTAACAAACATGCAAACCAAATAGTTAATAATGCATTCACCCATAGAAGCACAAACACCATAACACAAGAGATTTTGACATGGAAACCCAAATGGGAAAAACCATGGTGAGATGGAACTCACAAGTAACTATCTGCAGAATATGAACCAGATCGATTAAGGTCAGACCGGTTAAGGTCTTACAATGTTCTTTACTAGAACAGATCCTATTAGGAATCTCAATCTCTGTTAGGAGATAAGTCTGATTAAAGACTACCTTTCTAGAGGATTTTAGATCCACATATGTGAACCACCTTGTTAGAGGATTTACAAAAGGCTTTTGGGCCTACTCAGTTAAGAGCTACAAACTTGTCAAAGATGTGAGTAATCAACAAGTGTTTGATCTAGCTAGTAGCACAGACTGCTTGGTTAGATCCTTGGTAGCTCATTCCTAATGCACTCCGGCATTACTTCAGTCTTCTACACATTCATATTCTCTCCAACTCCTCAATCACCTTAAACCCTAGCAACAACATAAACTTTCGCTATATCCACATCAACAACTTAAAACCCTAGACATGATGTCCTTATAAAGGAATCTGATTTCATGTCGGTCCAATAGGATTACATAACAATTTCCTAGGTTCAATGAACCTAGACATACTTGGTACCACGACACAAAAAGCACCGTTAATGTGTCAGCACCATCAAACAATTGGTGGATGGTAACTCGTCACAAAATGGCAGTTGGTAATTCATCACAGAGTATTACTGGTTCATACAAAATGCCAGTTGCCGGTTTGACAAAAATGAAGACTGGTAAAAATGTGTTATGCCGCTTTAGTCCCTCATGCCGCTTGGTATCCACGAATTGCTTGGGGTCAATATGCCGCTGCAGACCGGGAAACACATTCTACAAAACATCAATAGTCTAAAGACTATAATACAACATACCGGTTGGAACAAATACCGGTTGTGCTCAAACTCTTACATATAAAGAGGATCTTAATGCAAGTGTGTGTCCATCAATGACAATCACAACATAAACATCAAAAATGCCAACAATTTTAAACAATCAATGAGTGTTGGTAGATGTAGTGCTATTTGAGACAGATGCATTAAATAATATGGAAGCATCTATTTGTTTCATGGCCAAGAAGAGGCAAATGGATTTGTATGGAGATGTTTTTGAGTAGAGGATGATGGATATTTTCATGGCATGGGTAGGAGTGGTGTTTCATGCTATTTTATTGGTGTTGGGGGATGATTATTTAGGAAGAAACAAGTGTTATAGAGTATACTCAAATGTAGCCTCAATGTTTGTTGTAATGCTCTTGGATGCGAGTGAGATAGAAGTCATGGTGG
This sequence comes from Cryptomeria japonica, assembly GCF_030272615.1. Classification (NCBI taxonomy): domain Eukaryota; kingdom Viridiplantae; phylum Streptophyta; class Pinopsida; order Cupressales; family Cupressaceae; genus Cryptomeria; species Cryptomeria japonica. The sequence goes on from NC_081409.1 coordinate 60,848,061, forward strand.
AGAGGTTGATGTCAAAATTGGTTTGGAAGAAGTGGTGTGGGAGTTTGAAGGGATACTTGTTTTGTGTCATTCATGGAAAATGCTTAATCCCAGATGGCTACTTGCAACCAAAGCTAGATGAGGCGGATGATGGCCCATTGCAAATTTTGATTGTCTAGATTGCTTGGATGGATGTTCTAGCATGGTGTTGATAGGAAAGAACTTGCATTAATTTTATGAAAGGTTGTGTGCAAGGAGTGGAGGTCAGGGACCGTCATTGGAAAATTCTTTAGTGGAGGAGGTGGATGAGCATGAGGATGTTGTGATAGCTAATGTGACCAGGTGATAGGGGATGGGTGCAGGTTTGGTTTGTTTTACCTTTTTTAGGTTGGATGATTACACACACTGTCTTGTTGTCTGTCAAAGACAATTTTGTATATTTGTCTTTGATAGATATAAGAGGAAGCAGGTTGTTAGGCTTGTGAATATGTGAATACATAATTGATACATTGTAGTGTGAGCCATTTTTTATGAGCTCTTCTCTCGTTGGGAATGCTTCTAGTAGAAAGTTGTCCGTCTGGGTTTGTCCAATCTAGGTTTTCTCCTAGTGTAACTTGTTTTTTAGATCGATATATAGGTGTGGCTTTGAAAGTACTACATTAATATATTAAAAAAATAATGTAATATATCAACTATAAATAGGTTCAAATAATTATGGGAACCCAAACAATAACTAATACACCCTGAATAAGTATTTTACAGACTATAGTGTTCAAAATACTAACACTAACCTTCCCCCTTATATTTAAATGTACATGATAACTAATGTTTCTACGCTTGCATCTCATGTGTTATTAAGATAATTAGCAAATAAGAATGAATCACTAATTCTCAACTAATTAACAAACAAATGAACATAATCAATGAAAATCAATACAAAATAAGAAATGAATTCAAATAAATGAAAATCCCCCATTCTACATCTTTGCTTAAATTGTGATTCTCCAATTTGAGTGGTTGATGGCTCTCAAGTATTGCACAAATTTCCTGCATACAAATACTTTGAAGACTCTGATTCTGTAATTCTAGCTTGAATTGAGAAAATGATGTTGAATTTATAGATTTTCAACACAAACGGGGTGAGAAATAGAACTCAAGTGTTGATTGATAGATAACTAAAATTGATTGATCAGTGAACTAGTCATGATTGATTTGTTAAATCAATAGATTGATTTGTTAACAAAACTGATTGGAGAGTGAACTCAATAGATTGGCTAGTAAACTCATTTGATTGATTAGTGAACTGAATAGACTAGGGAGATGACTTAATTGATGGACTAGTCATAAAAAGTTGATTTTGAGTTAAAAAAGATGATTGATGAGTTAATTAATTAGACAACTGATTTGATCAATCAGTTCTGATTTAGCATGTGTTGTGGGAATTTGAAATTGAATTTGATTTTCATTTTCAATTTGGATTTGAATTTGGTCATTCAAATGCTGAAATGCACATGAAATTAACTGAAATTCAGATTTGGGAAATGAAATGAAAATTGAAAATATGAAATTAGATGAAATGATATGAAATTCAAATTTGGGGAAATGAAATGAAATTAGATGAAATTAATTGGAATTATAATTTGGGGAATTAGAGGAATTTAATTAATTAATTTAAATAATTTAAATAAAATTATTTAAACTTAGGATATTGAAATAATTAAATAATAAAGATTATTTAACTAAGGAAAAGTTTCTAATTAATTAAATAATTGAAATTTAATTAATAATTGAGATATGGTTAACTGATTAAAATGATTCGAGAATAGAAATATAATAATTATAAGTGTTGAATGTTGGTATTTTGGATATGTTGATATGGTTTTGTCATTGATGTCAACACTTGTCATCGCTTGTCAACACTTATCAGCACTTGGAGATTTTGGTTATGTTCACCGACAATCAGAGACTTATGCACAGTCACCAGTATTTGGTTCACCGGCAGATTATATTGTTCACCGACACTTGGAATGACTCGGAGACTACTTGGTTACATCGAAGATATTATTCGATCACTTGGTTTTGGCGATTTGGTTATTTGTTTATTCAGGTTTGCATATTTGTTGTTAGCGACAAATAGGTCCAGGATAAGCACCAGCATACATATCTATTACAGATCAACATGACACGTTATGGAGATGATTTATTAGTATTGTAAATGCATTGAGCAGACATCATGCATCGGATATTGATTTATTTGTAATTGATTTTATTGTAATATCTTTTAGTGAGCCGACCTATTCAATTGGTCTTAGGTTATGGTATAAATATAAGATCTCATTTGTGAGATTGATATGCGATTAGAAAAAGGGATTGTAATAAGGTATATGTGAAAATAAGCAGAGCTATACATGCACACATTATTTGAAGGTTGAAGGAAGGTTTTTGTGAAGGCAATCAAAACTAAACCGGTACTGAATCCAGCATATGAAGATGCTATTTTATGTAGTACATTATTATTGGATTTAACCATCCAATTATAGTCAGTGTGACTCTCATTTTTTGATTGAGCAGTGAGCTCTAGGCAGCTGGCCTTTCTGCATGTGCAGAATCCATATTGTACACACATACTATCTGCAGTAGTATTATTTGATTGTGGGTAAGGCTTCCCATCGTGGTTTTTCCCCTTATAGGGTTTCCACATACAAATATTTGTGTTATGTGTTGTGGATGTTATTGTCTTTCTGTTTCATGCATTAATCTTTACCGGTATTGCAATTAACTGATATAACTGTCTACCAACAATAAAGTTTGGTTTATCGGTATTAAGCATTAAGTTTTGGTTAAGTTAATTTTGGTTGAATTTATTGGACAATTGATTCACCCCCCCTCTCCATTGTCTCTAAGACCTAACAATTGGTATCAGAGCCTAGTTCTCTTTTGGTGGAAGTTTAACAGCTTGAGGAGATCCAATGTCTTCTAACTATTTCAAGAAGGATAGTCCAAAACTTGATCAAACTATCTATGGCATATGGAAGATCAGGATGGAGACATATTTGAATTGCATTGGAAAGGACATATGGGATGTTACAAAGAATGGCTATACTGCTCCTACTCAAGGTCAACCTATTCCACCTAACTTGGCTAAAGATGAGGAAAATGATTGCAAAGCAAGAGAAGCACTTTTGAGCACATAATCAGATCAACAAGTCATGGGATTGTCAGATAGATCTACTGCTAAAGCTATTTGGGACAAACTGGAAACGTTGAATGAAGGAGATTCCACAGTCAAAATTGCAAAACTTGAATGCTTCCGGGTCAGGTATAAAAGTCTGAAAATGGAAGAAGAAGAAAGAATTTCCGCTTTTATGAAAAGAGTAAATGAAATTGTTTTGGGTATACAATGTTGTGGAGTAACCTTAAGTGAAGATGAGATTGTTTCTAAAGTTTTAAGAGCTTTGCCACTGGCATATAAAATAAAAGTTACTGCTATAAATGAATTGAGAACAATGCCTAATGCATCAGTATCTAGAGATACTTTGGTTGGAAAACTTTCAGCTTTTGAGCTTGAGGAATTTGGTCTTGTTACTACTATTAAGATAGATCTAGCTTTCAAGGCATCATCATCAACTGCAACATCATCATCATCATCTGATAAATCTTATTGGAAAGCCTTCTATGCAAGATAACTTGAAGAACTTGAAGCACTATTTACTAGGAAAATGCCTAAAGGTCCAATTGAAAGTAAGTATGAAGGTAAAGCACCCTTTAAATGTTTTAACTGTAATAAGATTGGTCATATGGCTTCTAGATGCCCTGATAGACATGCAAGATTAAGAGAAGAAGCTAAAAGAACATATAAGCCTAACCTTGACTATCAAAAAAACAATTTTAAGAAGAATAGAGACAAATCTTGTTATTATGCTGATGAAGGAGTTACTAATGATTCTAATGAGGATCCGGCAGACAATGGATGGGATTTTGTTGTTATAGCAGAAGATCAACTGACACCTACTGTTCAACCGGTAGAGCAGGCGCTGGAAGGTAAAGTTGAAGATAAGGATGAATGGATTATTGATTCAGAATGTTCACATCATATGACTGGTGATAAGAGTAAATTCTTAACCTTTCAGGAATACAATGGAGGTCTAGTAAGATTTGGAGATGATAAAGCTTGTTTGATCAAAGGAAAAGACACTATATCTTTTGATGGTAAGCACAATACTGATAATGTTTACTATGTTGAAGGTTTGAAGCATAATCTTTTGAGTGTTGGTCAATTAGTTGAGAAAGGATTTCAGTTCCAATTTAAGAATGGTAAATGCAAAATCTTAAATAGAACTAGTTTGGAAATTGCATCCAGTAATCAGACTAGAAGTAATATCTTTCATTTGAACAAAAATAAGAAAGCATGTTTGATTGCACATATTGATGAAAGTTGGTTATGGCATAAGAGACTTTGTCATGTAAATTTTGATTGCATTGTGAAAATCAGTACTACTAAGGCGGTAAGAGATTTACCTAAGATTGTTAAACCTCACAATCCGGTATGTAAGGAATGTCAATTTGGAAAGAAAGTTAGAGTAACTTTCAAGAGTATTCCAGAAAAGTCTAACAATGTTCTTGATTTAATTCATACTGATTTATGTGGTCCATCAGGAACTAGAAGTATACAAGGAGATAGGTATTTTATGCTAATCATTGATGACTATTCTAGAATGTGTTGGGTTACTTTTCTCAGGGAGAAATTTGAAGCATTTGGCAAATTCAAACTATTCAAGGTGATGGTAGAAAATGAAACCAACAAGAAAATCAAATGTTTGAGATCACATCAAGGAGGTGAATTCACATCTAAGGAATTTAATACATTCTGTGAAGTGAATTGGATCAGAAGACAGTTATTAGCACCACAGACACCCCAACAGAATGGAGTTGTGGAAAGGAAAAACAAAAATATCTTGGATGCTGCCAGAAGTATGATATCAGAAGCAAATATACCTCATATATACTGGAGAGAAGTGGTCAATACAACAGTTTATACATTCAACAGAGTTCACATCAGAGGTAAAACCGGTAAGACCCCACATGAAGTATGGTTTGGTAATACTCCTACTCTTAAATATTTCAAAATATTTGGAAGTAAATGCTATATTAGAAGAAATGAGTATATTGGCAAATTTGATCCTAGAAGTGATGAAGGAATATTTCTTGGTTATTCATCTAAGAGCAAGGCATATAGATGTTTTAACAAGAGATTGCAGAAAATTGTTGAGAGTGCAAATGTGAAGATTGATGAATAGTTTAGAGGAAATTCAAGGTACACAGACTCTGAACCGGTATTAGAGATAATCACAAATGAACCTACTGTGAATACATTGGTACAGAATGGTGATCCAGTTACACTAGCATCATCTGGAGATTCAACACTCACTGAAGAACAACAACAAGAAAAAATACCCCAATATGTAAGATTGAATCATTCTAAAGATCAGATAATTGGAAACAAATTTCAAGGAGTTATGACTAGAGGAAGTTTGGAAAATGAAGACGTATGTCTTATTTCTCAAATTGAACCTACATCAATTAATGAGGCATGTGAAGATAAATATTGGATTAAAGCTATGGAAGATGAATTGGAACAAATTGAAAGGAATAACACTTGGTCATTAGTTCCTCGGCTTAAAGACAAAAATATAATTAGAACTAAATGGGTTTTCAGAAATAAACTTAATGAAGATGGTAAGGTAATCAAAAACAAAGCAAGACTACTATGTAAGGGATATTCACAGAAAGAAGGAATTGATTACAATGAAACCTTTGCACCGGTAGCTAGAATTGAGGCAGTCAGACTTTTATTGGCTTTTATAGAACACAAAAACTATAAAGTATATCAAATGAATGTTAAATGTGCATTTATGAGTGGAGATCTTGAAGAAGAAGTTTATATTGAACAACCTGATGGATTTTCTTTGACAGATAACAAAGACATGGTTTGTGGGTTAAGGAAAGATTTATATGGATTGAAACAAGCTCCTAGAGCTTGGTATGCTAGATTGGACAAATATCTTTTGAATCTTGGTTACCCTAAAGGTAATGCTGACATCAATCTATACTACAAAGTGACTAATGATGACATCTTCGTTATTAAAGTTTTTGTTGATGATATAATCTTTGGAGGAGAAGATGGTTTGTATAAAGACTTTTCTAACAAAATGCAGCAAGAATTTGAAATGTCTATGATTGGAGAGATAAAATTCTTATTAGGATTGCAGATTTCATAGACTAATAAAGGTATATTCCTATGTCAATCTAAGTACTTGAAGGAATTACTAAAGAAATTTGGCATGGAAAACTGTAAACTGGTAGGCACACATATGATTACAACTGATAAATTATCTTTGAAGGATGAATGAACACCTGTTAATCCGACTAGATACAAGTCTATGATAGGAGGTTTACTGTATTTGACACAAACAAGACTTGATATTATGAATGCAGTATGTATTGTTTCAAGATTTCAGAGTAATCCTAAAGAAAATCATGAATTAACAGTAAAAAGGATTTTCCAGTACCTACAAAGCACTACAAATCTTGGTTTATGGTATCCTAGAGATGAAAATTTTGACTTATGTGCATACACAGATGCTAATTAGGCAGGAGATGTGGATGACAGAAAACGAACCACCGGTGGAGCATTTTTTCTTGGTAGCAGACTAATTTCTGTTAGGATTCCCACAGATACTGAGAGGGGGGGGGTGAATCAGTATCTAACCAGTGAATTGAATTTCTTAACTTAAAACATGTACAGAATATTATAAAAGTGTACCGGTATGCAAGAAATAATGCAATAAACAGAATTAAAAGCATCCACATGAAAAGCACACCATGACACAAGGATTTAATGAGGAAACCCAGTGTGGGAAAAACCTCGGTGGGATTTGTGACCCACAATATTCACTTACTGGCCAATAAAAGAATATTACTTACAAGAGGGGCCTGCACATGCGGGAAGGCCAATTGCCTAGAGCTCACTGCTCAATGGGAAGTCTCACTAACTTACAATGTGGATTATACAAATCCAATATCTTTTACTTCTTTACAATAGCATCTATAATGCCAGATCCAGTACCAGTTTCTGCTCTGTTCTTTACATAAAACCTTTAACCTATATTTCACATAATAGGTCTACCTAATATCTTTTTCTTATCTCTTACAAAATGTCTACAATGATCTCTCTTATATATAAGAGTCATTTTACAACTTGCCAAGTCATCTTAAAAATTTTTTACAATAATAAACAAAATATAATATATCAAAAATCCTGTCGGCCTCTGTGCCGGTATGCTTCCTTTCTCTGTGCCGGTGCTGGTGGTCTGAGTGCTGGTGTAGAGCTTGATCTTGCTAGTGTCAGTGTAATGCATTGCCGGTGTAATGCCTTGCCAGTGCCATAGGATTGTAAGGTTGCCATCAATGAAAAAACCTTCAATCACCTACAATGTCTCATTGGAGTGTGCATATGCCAACAATTTCATGGTTGAGCAAGAAATAGAGTTGCACAAGTCTATCAACAGCAGAATCAGAATATGTTGTAGCAACAACTAATTGTATGCATGTATTATGGATCAAACAAATGTTGAAGGACATAAAGGTAAAATGCAAGGAACCTATAACTACTTACTATGATAATATGGCAGAAATTGATATATCAAAGAACCCGATATTCCACTCTAAGACTAAACATGTTTCTATCAAATTCAATTTTCTAAAAGAGAATTTTGAAGCAAATGAAGTGAAATTGGTTTATGTGAATACTAAAGAGCAGATTGCAGATATTTTTATAAAGCCTTTGCCTAAGGAGACTTTTGAATGTCTCAGAGAGAAACTTGGAGTCCTACCTCCACCGGTAGAGACTTAGAAAGTTGATATTTGTCATCAACCAACAGAATTAACAGAGAAATCTTTTTCCAGCTTTGATGTGGAGAGCTACTTCTCAGGGGGAGTAGTTGATATAATAAGTTAGTATTTTGTATTTGAAACTGGTCTTTGTAATGCTTTGGCAATTGAGGTCAAAGGGGGAGAGATTGATATGGAAAAATACATTATCCCTTGGGGAGAGATTGTTACTTTGGGAGAGATTGTTGGAGAGATTGATTACTCTATGTATCTCTATTTTCATTTCTGGTTAATGATCTCTTTGGGAGATTATTGGTTTTTGGTTTTTGGCAATTCTGCATTAGCACTTTGATGGTTTTTCCATCTTGTGTTGCCATCAATGCCAAAGGGGGAGATTGTTGGTATTTTGGATATGTTGATATGGTTTTGTCATTGATGTCAACACCTGTCATCGCTTGTCAACACTTATCAGTAGTTGAAGATTTTGGTTATGTTCACCAACAAGTCAGAGACTTATGCACAGTCACCAGTATTTGGTTCACCGACAGATTATATTGTTCATCGACACTCGGAATGACTTGGAGACTACTTGGTTTTGGTGATTTGGTTATTTGTTTATTTGGGTTTGCATATTTGTTGTTACTGGCAAATAGGTCGAGGATAAGCACCGATAGGCATATCTATTCCAGATCAGCATGACACGTTATGGAGATGATTTATTATTATTGTAAATGCATTGAGCCAACATCATGCATCAGATATTGATTTATTTGTAATTGATTTTATTGTAATATCTTTTAGTGGGCTGACCTATTCAATTGGTCTTAGGTTATGGTATAAATGTAATATCTCATTTTTGAGATTGATATATGATTAAAAAAGGGGGTTGTAATAAGGTATATGTGAAAATAAATAGAGCTATACATGTAGACATCATTTGAAGGTTGAAGGAAGGTTTTTGTAAAGGCGATTAGAGCTAAACCAGTACTAAATCTAGCATATGAAGATGCTATTTTATGCAGTACATTATAATTTGATTTAGCCATCCAATTGTATTCAGTGTGACTCTCATTTTGTGATTGAGTAGTGAGCTCTAGGCAGCTGGCCTTTTTGCATGTTGAAAATCCATATTGTACACACATACTATCTGCAGTAGTATTATTTGATTGCGGGTAAGGCTTCCCACCATGTTTGTTCCCCTTACAGGGTTTCCATGTACAAATATTTGTGTTATGTGTTGTGGATGTTACTGTCTTTCTATTTCATGCATTAATCTTTACCGGTACTGCAATTAATTGATATAGCTGTCTACCGACAATAAATTTTGGTTTACCGGTATTAAACATTAAGTTTTGGTTAAGTTAATTTTGGTTGAATTTATTGGAAAACTGATTCACCTTCCCCTCTCAGTTGTCTCTGGGACCTAACAATAATTAGAAGTGTTGAAGGGCAATGATTAGAAGAAATAGTTAGTTTAATGAAATAATTAAAGAATTACTTAATTAAATAAATGAATAATTAGTGTAGAATTAACGAGACATTTTTAGGTGTCTACATTTTCCCCTCTTTGACACAATGTCAGAATGACATTGTTTCAGAGAAAACGAAAAGAAAATTGCCCTAGTATACCCCAATGATACTTAGGGTATAAATATGCCCCCTTGGAAAAAGTCAGAAAATTTTGGAATGAAGACTAGTTTTTCAGAAATGTGCTAGATAGTGATAATATGAAGTTTGAAATGGTTTCGATCTCGTTTGCTATGTCTAAACTACGTTGAATTTGGAGGGTTCCATGGGTGTTATGTTGAGAAAAACCCTAATTTTGATCTTATAAATTGAAGATTGGTATTGATTTGAGCTCATTTGCACTATTTTGTTTTGCAAGAAGTCCTTAAAAATATTAGTGCTTTCGGCATCCTTGGAGTGAAACGGTAGGTCACAGAGGAAGGCTGCATTTATTTGAGTGAGTGTGGTCTTATCAGAGACCTCCTGACACTGGCGACATGGTGATTTGTCATGATTTTTTGCTAGTTTATATCTATTTTTTCCAAAAAAATTAGTATTGCATTTGACTGTCGATTTTGCCGCAATTGACATTAGTATTGCACAATTGATGTTAATGTACCGGATTTGATATTTTACATCGCACTTGCTTCTCTTGATTCACATTTAAAAGTTTTACTTCACAATTGATAATTGTGTTTTACATTTACTAAAATTAATTTGCATTTGATAAAATCATTACGCATTTGATAATTTTACTTCGCAGTTGATACAGGTATACCACATTTGATAGTAAAGGCAATTTTTTCTTACGCGTCTTGATAATTTGATGATGTAACTGATTCATTTTTATGTTTTGCAAATGCAAGCACATTATCCAGTACTTCTTGCTAGACAAATGAGGCCAAATCATCTTGATCAACATCATGGGTTGGATCCAGAGGATACCGCTTTGTTACGACAGGTTGGATTGTATTACATAGCACATTTGCTCGAGGTTACGACCAACAGGGCCATGATTACTACTTTGATTGAGCAATGGAATTTAGAGACATGTTGTTTTCATCTATTGATAGGTGAGGCATCCATCACACTTGAGGACATGTGGCATGTCTTACACATTCTGATATTTGGTACACAAGTTACTTTTGATCTTCATGATGGTGTTTCTGCTTTGTGTACATTGTTCGAGTGTGAGGAGTAGGATCTACATATTCATGGTCATTATGAGATTCGTTGGGATGGTTTTTATTATGATGATCTCACCATTGTTCTTGCTTGCATTGTTGCTAGATTATTGATCCCCGATAGATGTACCCATGGTTTTCTTGTTGGATGGGGGCGAGTCATACATGATATGATTATTGATAGACATGTGTTTGCTTAGGGTCCTTGTCTTCTTACCACTTTGTATTATCAGATGTATGGGATTGTTTACTTGCAGCAAAAGTTAGTTGGATGTGGTATTAATTTGCTCCAAACATGGGCTTGGGAGCACATAGCTATCTTTCGTCCTGCATTACATATTGATTTAGAGCCAGATCAGCGATATGCTTTCGGGTACACTGTTGGTGTGAGACATAGGGCATCGGGTAACATCTTGTATTGGCGTCATCGGATTGATATCTTATAGTATTTCTCATGGAGACCTTATCTTACTTGCCTCGGTTGGACTGATGATGCCCATTATCTTCCTTTTTGTCGATAACAGAGATATCTTATTGGTTGACACGTGGGTGGTCACAGGGTTATTGACATCCATCTTCCTAACTATGTACTCTGACATTTCAGGGAGATACAGGGTATTCCAGATGTGACATCTTATTTTGCTCGCACTACTTGAGATGTTGGTGATTGGGGTACTTACGTGCAGCCTCATGTTGTTATTGTTGAGTTTGATGCTCTTGCTCCTATTTTATGGGGATGGTGTGTTGGTGTAGCGGATCTAGGGTCCATAGAACAGTATAATGTATGGTGGATACAACACAGGCCTATGCCTTTGACAGTTTCGATTGGTGCTCAGCAGATTAGACATGGCATCGGTCCCAGGGGGATAGGGAGAAGTGGGGGTAGAGATAGAGGAGGTGGCGATGGAGGTGGTATAGATCTGATAGCAGTGGTTGTAAAGAAGGTGGATAGTAGAGAGGAGGATGTGGATATTAGTGGAGAGATTGCATCTATGAGCAGTTTTGATGAGGGCGATGAGTCGGGATCGGGCTCATCTAGCAACGATGGGGATGAGGGTGGGGATAGTGGACATGATGTTGAGATGCCCCAGGCTGTGGAGTCTAGAGGTGTGGAGAGAGGAGATGAGGAGGGATTGAGAGATCAAGTTAGGCGTTTAGAGGACCTGGTCACTACTTTGTGGCAACAAGGGATGGAGGATAAAGATCAGTATCGACAGGCAATGGAGGAGTTGACTACAGAGAGGGATTGGATAGCTGCTGAGAGAGATCAAATACAAAGGGAGAGGGATGAGGAAATTAGGAGAGCTCAGATCACCATGGATGCATACGATTAGTTATTTGGGTTGGTAACAAAGGCACGAAGCCAGGCAAATAGATATTTTCTTGTTGCACAGGAGGCCACTTATTATAGGCAGGATTATGAGAGAGCTATTCCTGAGAGTCAAAGGGAGCCTAGTTTTAGTGATTTCATGGGGAGGAGATCGATTCGTTCTACCTCTCGACAAAATAGTAATGAAGGAGTGATGGTTCTACCTAGGGCACCATCGGGATAGATTGGAGTTAGGCGAGATGCACCTACTGATAGAGGCAACATAGGTTGAGAGATTTGATATTGATGTTGATGTTTTTGATACGATGTATTTTGTCACATTTTTATATAATATATGATATGCATTTTTGATGAGCTATTTGATGATGAAATTCATGGTCTAATGTTTCTTTATTGTGTTTTATGTTATGGTGATGATGAATGTAGTGTGAATGTTGTATCATACAGTGATGTGATGTACCTTTATTTTGCAATGTATAATGGTTGATGAAATTCTTATTATAATGCAATGGACTAACATTATGAAATGATATATATAAAATGTCATGTGATGATGTTTATTATTATTTTTGTGTATTAAAATAGGTTTTGAAAAATCATGAATTTGGAAGAATTGTTAGTTGTTATACGTAGAATAGGTATGAAATGATCAATCAATTGAATCAACCTTTGTTTATTCTAGAAATAGATATGATAGATTTGATTTGATAAAATTTTGATGAGAAAGTCTTCATTTCTTTATTCATAGTGCAATATATTATCATCATTGAGCCCTATTATGTAACAATGGAGCTTATTACACTAGGGTATGAGGAACCAAGATGTATAGATATCTCACTGCAAAGAAACAAACACGTAGAAGACAAGGAATGAACCCTCCATTCTGGGAATTACTCTAGGGGTCGAGGTATGTGTGGCATTCACAGGATGAATGATGCTTTCACAAACACTCACTAGAGAAATTTCCCCAGAACTTTATTGGTTCAAACCACAAACAGCAAACAAAGAAAAGGATCATGCCCATCATGGCTCCTCTAGTCACTTTTTGGACATCCTTGAGTAGCTAAAAGCAATGATCTTCACCAATTTGATAAAAAGAGTCAACCAAAATAGACAAAAATCAACAGTTGGACTGACTGTGCCTTTGCTTCGATATGTTTGATGTGATTTTGATAATATCTGATTCAAAAGTTTTGGACCCCATTTAAGACTGACCTTCCTACTTTCGAGTGTATCGATTCTGTTTAAGAGAAGATGTTGATCACATTGATAGTTTGATAGTGATTTGATAGATTACACAGTTGATCAACTTGATTGCAGATGTTTTGACAAGATGGTTGTATCTTTTGTTTAACTTCGTGCGAAGTGTTTGTTGGATATCTACTAGGGTGTTTGATTCTTGTGAGACAATTTATTGCAAGTTTTTGATGTTTTTGGATTTTTAGTTTGTTTTTTATTGATCTTTGATGTTTTTCATTAATATTTTTCAGGACTTTTTTTTATTTTTAAAACTTTTTTCAGAACTTTATCTGATTTTTAGGGTTTTTTCATGACTTTATCTGATTTTTAGGGTTTTTTCAAGACTTTATCTAATTTTTAGGGTTTTTTCAGTTATGCCCCCAAGTGCAGACCTATGATGATAGCATGATGATGCATATGGAGACAATGATTTTTTGATATGAGTTATGCTAATGCAGGATGTATGACAAGAATCCAGTTCCTATTTGAACAATGATGAGTGTGCATGTCTTTCATTCTGAAATGCACTAATTGGATTAAAGGTGCGAAATGTTTCAGAGATAGGAGTTCAATCCATTCTCAAAAGACTTAGATCATCCAACCTAACACACAATGTAACCAAGATTTATGAATGGAGGCACGAAAAACTTCTCCATCAATTCTTGAAAATTTGATCTTCTTTTGCCCATGTGTGTGCAATTGAGTTTATTCTGACTCTTATAACTATAAAAGACCCTTGGAATCCTATGTGGCTAGCTATGTGAGTTATTTTGACTTCAAAAGCATCCTAGATAGAGCCTTGCTGCCAGCAAGCTTTTAGGGCTCTGACGAGGTTATACACCATAATATCTCAAATATTACTCCATTGCCAGCAGGCATCCATAGCCTTGATGGAGTTACTTGCATGTTCCCATAGTCAAGATTTTATTGCACATGATATTTTAGTTATATATCATTGTTTATTTTTCCTTGAGATGGATATTGGCATAGCATTATTTTTTCTTTTTGTCATTTTCTTGCCTTGACTTGTAAGTAATGAAACCTACTTAGGTATGACAATTACAACGGTGCTGAAGCAAAATATTGGATTTTTCACTAGCCACATGATCAACTAGGTCACTTAGAGATTTTGATTAATGTGTGATATATCAATTGATAGATTTTGGGTAACAAGACTTGATAGTGAAACTTCTACCCAACCAAGGATAAAGCTTAATCACAAGGTGACGTTGGAGATGAATGACTATAGACCTCCTAAAGACTTCATGAACAAGTATCTAGGAAATGAGACAACCTTCATTCCTTTCAGTGCAGACAGGTGAATGAATTAGACAATCATCTTGACTTATTGATGCAACTATATGAGAAAGGAATAATGATATGCAATGTTGTAAAGAAATATGCAAATGCAGTACTGAAAAATTGAAATGAACCCATCCTTAGATGTAATATCTTTTTAGGTGCATATTGTTGATGGGATGAGGGATTATATCTCCCTCCATTATTTGCAAATGATAAGTGTTGTTTCCAATTACTTTTGTTATGACAAAGGACATAACCAGTTAGGCTCAAATTTTCCTGGTTTTTCATGTTCAGTGAGATTCCTTTGATTTTCTTTAAGAATAATATCTCCTATTTCGAAGCAATGTGGGTTGAGTCTTTTTTTGCAGCTTCTTCTCATTCTGTTTTGATATCCTTGTAAATGATTCAGAGCGCTTTGTCATTTTTTTGTCTAGGAATTCTAATTCTTGCAAATGTGCTACTCTATAGTCTTCTTCTGAGATAATGTTTTTCAGAGAGACCCTTAGGGATAGAAATCCTACCTCGATAGGCAAAATAACTTCTACACCATAAACCAAAGAGAATGGCATGGTAGCAGTTGTCGTGCGAACACTAGTTTGATAAACCCAAAGAGACGGATTCAGTTGGAGATGCCAATCTCATCCACTGTCGTTGACAACTTTCTTTAAAAATTTCAAAATAGTTTTGTATGTTGCCTCATCTTGACCATTGCTTTGGGGATAGTAGGGTGTCGCAAAACATTGTTGGATGTTAAATTGTTCGCAAATCTCACCCACTTATTGATTTTTGAAGGGTCATCCATTATCAGTTACAATGCACATGGGTACTCCATATCTGCAAATGATATAGTTCAAAATGAATTTAGCTATTTTCTTTCCTATTGTGAAAGTCATCGAGATTGCTTCAACCCATTTTGTGAAATATTTTGTAGCTATGAGGATAAACTTATGTCCATTGGAGGAGGTAGGGTTTATTTTCCCTACAAGATCTAATCCCCATTGTGAAAATGGCCATGGAGATGTTATTGGCTGAAGATCTTGGGCAGGTGCATGAATCAAGTTCCCATGTATTTAGCATTGCTTGCATCTTTGGACATACTTGTAAGCATCTTTATCCACTGTAGGCCAATAATAACCTATTCACAACACTGTTTTTGCTAGAGCAGGTCCAGAAGAATGTGCACCACATATGCCATCATGAACTTCTTTTAAGGCGATTTGTGCATCCTCAATATTAAGGCATCTGATTAAGGTGCTATCTAAACTTTTTCTATACAAAGTGTCAGCAATAATTGAATATTTTGATGATCATCAGATGAGTGCCTTCCTTTGATTCCTTGAAAGATCACGAGGTATATATTGATCATGAAGGTATGCATATATATCTCTGTACCATGGGGACTCAACTCCTAGTATCATACATACATATTCAATGGATGGTATTTCATAAGCTGGGACAATGAGTTGTTCCACTTCAAATTCAAAGTGAGTTCCATAATTTGGCATATCCATGAGAGATCCTACTGTTGTCATTGCATCTACTACCTTGTTTTGCACCCTCGGTATCTATTCAAATGTGACTTTGGTGAAGTGTTACTTGTATTCTTCCACCAATTATTTATACGTTGTTAGATTATCATCTTTTGTATTGTAATCATCATTGACTTGATTAATAGTAAGCTGTGAGTCTCCAAAGACCTGTAGGTCCTTGATCTTCCATTGTAGTGTGGTGCGTAGTCCTACCATTAGGGCTTCATATTAAGAAATGTTATTGGTGCAAGGGAGGCTAACCTTGAATGATTTGGGAATTGAATATTGTTGAGGAGTTATGAACATAATTCTCGCTCCTGCTCCATGATTTGTATGTGAACCATCAAAGAATAATTTCCAGTGTGTTTGTGCTGATAGTGCAAATATTGATTCATCTAGAAAATCTATCAGCATTGGATGATTATCTTGTAAGGGTGCTTCTGCAAGTTGGTCTACTATGATTTGTCCTTTTATGGATTTTTTATTAACATATTCAATGTTGAATTCACTAAGTATCATGACCCACTTTGCAAGTCTTCTGGTTAGTGCTGCTCTTTTCATTAGGTACTTGAATGGATCAAATTGTGCAATGAGCTATACTTTATGACTCAACATATAATGTCTCAGTTTTTGTGATGAAAAAACTATTACAAGACATACTCTTTCTATTGGTGTGTAGTTGAGTTCATAACCAATGAGTGTTCTATTGATGTAGTAGACAAATCTCTCTTTTCCTTGGTCATCATGATGTGCTAGGAGAGCACCTAAGGAGGAGTTTGTTGCAGCTATATACAGGAGTAGTGGTTTCCCATGCACGTGTGAAACCAAGATCGGTGTGGATAAAATATATTCTTTTAGTGTCTTGAATGCCTCTTGGCATTGTTGTGTTCATTTGAATGTAACGCCTTTCTTTAAAAGATGTTGAAATGGTTGACACTTTTCTGCCAATTGGGCAATGAAATGCCTTATGGACTGTAATCTGCCTTGCAGACTTTTGAGTTGCTTGAGCGTAGAAGGTGATGGAATGTCAAAAATAGCTTTCACTTTCTTTGGATCTATTTCAATACCGTGATTGGATACAATGAAGCCCAAGATCTTTCCGAATGTTACTTCAAAGACACATTTTTTTGGATTGAGTCTTACATTGTATTGCTCAAGTCTATCAAAGATATTATCCAATATGTCTAGATGACTATCCCTTGTGTTGGACTTTGCAAACAAGTCATCTAAATAATCTTCCATGATCGTGTGTATCGTGTCATGGAATGAGGTGGTCATTGTCCTTTGATAAGTGGTACTGCATTTTTAAGGCCGAATGGCATCACATTCCAACAATATGTTCCCCATGGACAAGTGAATATTATTTTAGGTTGGTCTTGTGGTGTAATTTTGATTTTATTATAACCAGAAAACCATCCATGAGTGATAGCATTTCATTTCCAGCTGTCAAGTCCACTATGATGTCTATGTTAGGGAATGGAAAGTCATCTTTTGGGCAAGCCTTATTAAGATCTCAGAAGTTAGTATAGATCTTGATACCTCTAGTATGCTTGGATATCGGGACTATATTTCAAATCCATTCAACATAGTTTATGGGTCTAATGAAACCCACATCTAACAATTTTTGTAGCTCAATTTTGACTAACAAGACTATGTGAGGGTGCATCTTCCTGAGCTTCTACCTATATGGTTTTACTCCTGGGAGCAATGGAAAGTGATGTAAGACCAATTCAAGGTCTAATCCAGGTATATCTTCATAAGACCATGCAAAATTGATTGGTCTTTCCTTAAAGAATTTGATAAATTTCTCTCTTTATAATTGATTTAGGGATTTTGCTAGGTGAATGTTCTGAACTTTCTCAGAATCACCGATGTTGATTTCCTCAGTTTCTTCTACCAATAATGTTGATTATTCTTTATCAATAGGTAGAGCATCCATTATGTGTTCTTCTTTATTATCATTGTCCTAATTAGGAGAGGAGCTTGCTTCTCCAAAATATGCAGTTCTATCTAAATCCACTGCAAAGCCAACTTTGTGATCACTATAAGGGAATTTGTCCCTTGCACCCAAGAATTCAGCTATGGCTTCATCATTTTGAAACCAATTTAATTAATTCTTTCCTTCTTTCCCCCAATCAATTAAATATGGATGTATAAGGGGTAAGTCTTTGTATCCTGTTGTCATAGAAGATCTTGATATCATGCATACTTGGTTATGACCTGATGTGTCTTCATCATAAATCGATGGTGGGTTGTCTTCATTATCAGATGGAAATTCATAGTCATGAGAATCTGTGACCCTTTCTACATATGCTTCACTTTCTGATTTTGTGTCACTCATCTGCTCTTGTTCTTGTAACTGAGTTTGTTGTAGATCAATGGATCTTCTTTTTATCGCGGATACCCTTCTTAAGCCTGGTATCAGTATTTGAAGTCTTTCTTCATCTAACTCAGATGGAGGAGATGAAGTTGTTTCCCTTGGCAAAATTATTGATAGTAACCAAGGATTTTCCTCATTTGATGGTGTTAAGCCTATATCTGCTATCATGTTTGCTTGTGCAGATGTTTCAAGTACTATACTGCTAGATGTCTCTATGCGAGTTTCTTGTATAAGTTGCCTCATGTCTATTCTATGATAGGAGATATTGGTGCTCTCTTTATTTTTTGAAGTGAAGATGAATACATTCTTATTGATGACGGATTCTGAGGTATGTATTATGAGGGTAAACTAGGCTTGTGTAGTATATCCAATGTACATTGTCTGGCTTATGTTATTTGTGGCACATGTTTATATCCAAAGCCTTGATTCTTTGGGTTTTGATGTGGCAAAAAAGATTCTAATATTCCATGCTTTTGTAGTCCCAATCCTGTGGTGCCATCATACCCATGTTTTTGTAACATCTTGAAGTCATTGCCATATTGATGTAGAGGTAACCTAGGTATTGTCATGTCATCTTCTTCTCTGTATATCTAGTGATTGATATCTTCATTTAGAGATTCTTCTTGTAAGTCTCCCCATCTAATGAAAGAGAATGAATCTGAGTATTTCATTATCTCCTTTCCTTTATCTTGCTTCATTGTTGTGTTCTGAGGCTTCCCAAAAGACCTGGGAGAAAAAGATGAGTGTTTGTCATCTGAGGTACTCGAAATGGAATATTATCCACAACCAACTTCATTAATCTGCAAAGAAGATGTGGTTGGTGTATTTTTCTCTGTTTCTCTAATTGATAATGATTCCATTTGTAAGTGAAGAGGGGCTTCTTGATTTTTTGGTACTTGATTGTCTGTGCTTTCCCTTAAATAACTACAATGTTGAAAAGGGTTTGGGTTACCATGGACAGTGATCTATATGCTATTGTATGGGGACTTTACACATTGGTAAAAATTTGATGGTATTGCTTGCATTGTATGTATCCATGGGTGACCTAATAGCACATTGTACCCCAATTCTTTGTCTAGGACTTGAAAGGTGATGTTTGTTGTAGTTGGTCCCACATGTACTGGTAAAGTCACTACACCCTTAGAGGGGCATTTCTTGTCATCATAGGCTTTGATATTGATTTTCTTGGTAGAATCAATATAATGTTCAGAATATCCTAAAGCTTTGATCAAATGTAGTGTACATATATTAAGGCCAACTCCACCATCTATAAGTACTCTTCGAACCTTTTTTCTATCAACCAAAGCTTCCAAGTGCAAGGGATCATTATGCATGGGTCAGTTTGTAGGTACATCCTATTCAGTGAATGCGACCTTTGAAGCTACCAAGTTTCCAACCATGGATTGGAATGTGTTCTCATCAATATCTCTAGCAACAACCAAATCTTATAAGGCTTTTTCCAAGACTTCCTTATGAGCCGACGATATGCGAAATAACTCAAATAATGAAATTTGGGCTGGAGTTCACTTCAACTGATCCACCATATTGTAGTTGCTAGTTTATGAAGTGGGATTTGAAGGCACCCCTTGTATTGTGATCTTTGATCTTCTAGTGATGACAACACAATCTCTTCTTTTAGGGTCCACTATGATTGTAGCTACCATTTCATCTCTTGTACTTAGTGTGTTTATGGCATAGTCAAATGCGACATTCGTATTATTGATAGTATTGTTTTGTGCATTAGAACTAGAAGCCTTTCCTTTGTCATGTTTGACAAAAGGATCCTTAAAAATGATATGATATGTGTTTGGTGCCTTATTGGTATCCACAATAATGTCACCTTCACCAATGAGATCTTGGATGAGGTTCTTCAATTTGTAGCAACTTGCCATATTGTGACCCTTATTCCGGTCATAGTCGCAAAAATCATTGTCATTCCACCAAGCGGGCTTAAATGGACTTGGTTCATATGGCCTAGCTTCTGGTAAAGTTATGGCATTTCTTTGTATCAACTTTTTCAGTGTTGATTCAATAGGTTCACTGAGGGGTGTAAAGTTTCTTTTGGGTGCGCCTATCCTTGGTGGCCTTAGATTGTTTGATTATAGTGCATTGGTGTTGTTTGTCTGAGACTAGTTCTTATTGGAAAAATCAGCTGGTCCTATTGGGAAAATCAGTTGGTCCTTGTACAGATATTGTTGGTTGAGCTCTATTTACAACATGTGCATCAACAACTCCATCGTTTGTGACATTTTTGTTCCTAGACCAAAATTTTGGCCTTTCATTGTTTGTACTAGTGGTCGGTCCACTATCCTTGTGGTGTTTAAATATCCCTTGTTCTAATAGGCCTCTCTCATATTTGATGCATTTTTTTGTTATATCTTTAAAATTGTTCAGGCATTGCATTTGTAATGGATATTTAATTGGAGGCATAAGATTTTCATTGAAAATGTCTACTTGCTCTGCTTTAGGGATGTGATTAAGACATCTTCTCTATAGACCTCTCCATCTTTGCAAGAATGTGGCAAAATTTTCACCTTCTTTTTTCTTTATTTCATATAAATCCATTAAGGTAGTTGGATTATCTATGTTTAAGGCAAAGTTGGATATAAATAACTCATCCAATTCTCCCCATGAAGTAATTTTGGGTGGAAGTTGTGAAAACCATTCCAATATTGTCCCTCCAACACTTTTGGAAAATAGCCTCATTAACTATGTATCATTGTGAGCTACTTCAATACATGTCGTGAAGAACCATCTGATATGATCTCTAGGGTCACCTTTCTCTTTATACTTTTTTAACTTTGGAGTTTCAAAATGTGGGGGAAAGGGTGGCATGTATAACTTGTTAGACAGTTCAAATAATTGGAAGACAAATGGGAGGAGAGGTGAATCAGTTGCCACAGATTACTGGAACCATTATCAATTAAAAGTTTAATACCAAAACCCAAAACATTAATACCAGAATAGCACTTAAAATGATTAAGCATAAACAATAATCTCAGAATAAATACCATCCACATGACACCAAGATTTATACGTGGAAAACCTAGTAAAGGGAAAAACCATGTTGGGAAGCCTACCCACAGTCAGATAATACTTCTGTAGTAAGTATGTGAATTACAATTGAGGGGACTACACTTGCAGGAAGGCCAACAACCTAGAGCACACTGCTCATCACAAAAGGAGCCTCACTGACTATATAGAAATCCAGACTACAATCTAGAGAAGTGTTGAAATGTAAAAGGTAGCATCTCCTATGCCTAAGTATAGTACCGGTTAAGCTCAATACCAGAGGAGTAAATCCTCTTACATAAACCAAATTCGATCTCCAATGGTCAACCAAATCCTCTGCTTGAATGATATTACATTATTTGCACATTACATATCCATTTCTCATTCCTATGATGATATACAATAAGATCTACCAACCCTCGACCATAAACAATTAGGTCAACCACCCGACAATAAATCAATTACATAATTACATTTCATGTTGGCCTTAGACCAAAAAAGTAATATTCAACACATAAGACATCTCAGAAACACATCGAGAGGTCCAATCAACATGTTACATTAAAGTTGATCCATAACCTAGATCAACCGGGACCCAGTATAGGTCTACATGCTATAGCAATGATCTCCATCTACCAAGTCTCGAACATGATCACAAACAACATCTTGAAACTCCACCAAAAACTGCACCAACACCACTTATGCAATCCATCAAAGATCTTCATCAAAAGCTATGCCGGTGAAATGCTCGCCAGAACCGGAAGCCAAGCTTCTAAACAAACATAATAATATCTAATCACCTGACCAAAAACCAACTTACTGAATATGAGCATGAGTATCATGAACAAGCCAACTCCATAACCAAACTATACTGGAGCCTACTGGATCATGCCAAATCCAAAACAACTAGAAACCACTCAACCTACTAGGACCAGAAGGGTGTCGGTAAAGCATCCAAATAACTAGTGTTGGCATCAATGAAAAAACATCAATGCAACACATAATCAATTCCTCAATATGGCCAACAATCTCCCCCTTTCACATTGATGGAAACACTAGATGTGAAAAACATCCAAGTACCAAGAAATGCCAAACAAGTCTCCCCAATGGAAGACAACCAACAATCTCCCACTCAAAGATATAGCAATGAGGTTCTAAAACAAAGACCAAACTCCCCCTATGAATCGTATCTCTATAAAGCTTTGAATCTATCCCCCTATCAATATCTCTCCCCTTTTCTTTTTCTTTTTCACATCAATATCTCTCCCCCTTTGACATCAATGTCATAAATCTGACAAAAATATCAAAGAAAAAACATAAACCATTGAATCACAAAGGTGACTACTCCCCCTAAGTAGTAGCATCGCCACATCGGTGTCATAATGAATAGTATCTCTGCTAATGCATACCGGACTGATGCCAAACCACATCAATCAAGTCTCTACTAGAAGGGCAAAAACTCCCAATCTGTCTCTCAAGTACTCAAACGATTCCTTGGGCAAAGGTTTAGTGAAAATATCTGCAATCTACTCTTTAGTGTTCACATAAACCAGTATAACTTCATTTGCTTCCACCTTTTCCTTCAAAAAGTTCTATTAATAGATATGTGCTTTGTGTTAGAATGAAATATCGGATTCTTTGATATATCAGTAGCAACAGAGTTATCACAGTGAATAACTACCAGTGCATCATAATCCACCTTTATATCCTTCAACATTTACTTCATCCATAAGACCTGTGTACAGTTAGTAGCAGCAACAACATACTTAGCTACAACGGTAGATAATGAAGTACATGATTGTTTCTTTCTGATCCATGAAACCAACTTATTTCCAAGAAAGAAAGTTCCACCGGAAGTACTTTTTTGGTCATCAACATCTCTAGCCCAATTAGCATCCATATATGCACATAAAGTAAAGTTATCATCCTTAGGGTACCACAAACCATATTCTGATGTACCTTGCAAGTATCTAAAAATCCTTTTCACAGCACTCTCATGATTCTCTCTAGGATCACTCTAAAATCTTGAAATAATACAAACAACATCCATTATGTCAAGCATAGTTTGAGTCAAATAAAGAAGACCTCCAATCATAGATTTGTATCTTGTAGGATTTACCAGTGTAGAAATATCTTTTCTTGTCAATTTCTCACTTGTAACCATAGGAGTACTTACCAATTTAGAATCTCCCATACCAAATTTATTCAACAATTCTTAGCATACTTAGTTTGTCAGATGAAAATACCTTTGTCAGTCTGAGTAATCTGCAAACCTAAGAAAAATTTCATCTCACCAATCATAGACATCTCAAACTCTTTCTCCATATTCTTAGAAAATTCTATGCATAACTTATCTTCACCTCCAAAAATAATATCATCAACAAATACTTCAATAATCAATATATCATCATCAATGATCTTATAATATAAATTACTTTCAGCACTACCCTTAGTAAAACCAAGCTTCAAAGATATTTATCCAACCTTGCATACCAAGCTCTAGATGCATGTTTCAATCCATATAAAGCTTTCCTTAACTTGCAAACCATGGTTGTATCATCTGATAGTGAAAAACCATCAGGTTGCTCAATATAAACTTCCTCATAAAGATCCCCATTCAAAAATGCACATTTAACATCCATCTGATAAACCTTGTAGTTTTTATAAGCAACATAGGCAAGAAAAAATCTTACAGCTTCAATCCTAGCCACAGGTGCAAAAGTCTCTCCATAATCATTTCCTTCCTTCTGAGAATATCCTTTACAAACCAATCTAGCCTTATTTCTTATAACTTGACTATCCTCATTCAATTTATTCCTAATAACCCATATAGTTCCACTAACATTTTTATTTTTAGGTTGGGGAACCAAAGTCCATGTGCTATTTTTCTCAATCTAATCTAATTCTTCTTCCATAGCTTTCAACCAATATTCATCTTTACATGCCTCAATTACTGATACCGGTTCAACTTCTGAAATTAAACATACCTTATTATTTGTTTGTCTTGTTCTTGTCATTACTCCATTTCTCTTATCCCCAATGATCTGATCTTCTGAATGATTTAATCTCACATACCTAGGATTCCTCTGACTCTCTATTCCTCTTCCCTAATCTTCAGTTACTGTAGAATTTTCTGATACTGTCGGAGTAACTGGGTAAGTGAGCTAACAAGTTTCATTGTTCAAATCCTTTAACAAGGTGATCCATTTCATTTGGATTCAAAAATCCTCCACTGAGGTTACTCCTTACAGGGTACTACCTTTTACAGGGTATAGCTTTTAACTAAGCTTTGGGATCTTTAACAGGATTCGCTCCTAGCAGAGCATTTTTGTAGATCCTAACTGGTCAGTTATCTATTATTGTAGATATTTAAATTGTGAGTCCCATCTCACCGTGGTTTGTACCTATTTGGTTTTTCCATGTATAAACACTTTTGTTATGGTGGATGTCTTACTTATTGTGGATGTTGTTATATCATTTTTGATTGCATGCATATTGTTTATCAAACTTGATAAGTTTATTCACCGGTCAATGTTTAAAGTAGCACTTGTTTTGGTGTCACTGATTAACCCCCCCCTCTTAGTGCTTTACAAGTCCATCAATTGGTATCAGAGCCTAACTTCCTTAAAGCCTAATTTCTTGGAAGAAAACCGTAAAGATATCATGGGGGATATGAGCTACTTTGAGATGGATAGAGAGCTTGAGACTAGTAGGAATGAGCTTGAAACCTTAAGGGTCAAACTAAGAGCTACTCAAATCAAAAGAAGAGAGCCAACTGAACAAATATTAGAAATATCTGGTAATTGTTCTTCAGATGAGGCCAATATTGATGCTTTAGCTGAGGAAGTTGAAAAACTAAACAGTGAAAAGCTAAATCTGAGGAGAGAGCTAGAAGGTCTTACTATCCGCATGCGTCGGGAACTAGAAACCAGAAGAGCTATTGAAGATCTTATCAAGGAAAGAGATCATGAGATTGCCAAGATCAAGTCAGAGAATGCTACCTTGCATGAGCATTGGAATACAGAAAAAGAAGAAAAAGAGAACTTGCAGCTAGATCTTGAATTAGCATCATCTCTGAGAGAGAACCTATCAAAACATAATGAAGATCTCACTAGATAGCTCACTGAGGCAAATGGGAAATTGGAGAAGTTCTACATTGATGGAAGAACAAATTCAAACACAAAGGATGAATGGTGATACCTCTGGACTTGGTTTTCACACATCTAAAAAAGGTGAATCCTCTAGTACCAAGAGCAACACTCTTAAGAACAAATCTACTCCTAAGGTTAAAAAGCCTACCGGTAAGAAGGTATTTAAACCTATTTTTTTTGTTTGCCATAAACCTGGTCACACTGCAAATGTTTGTAGAGACAAAGCTAACAGAAATGAAAGCTACAATACTAATGCTAGGTATGTGTCTAATAAATTTGAAGGTCATTGCTTCACATGTAAAATGTATGGACATAGATCAGTTGAATGCAGATATGGAGCAAACAAACTTGTATCACATATGCATCCTAGACCAAATGGCAACTGGATGAGAAATTTTGACAACCAGGTCAACATTAACTGGAAAAGACCCTACGGCAACCGGTTTAGTCCATTGAGATGGAGAAGGTAACAAATGTCATTTGCACTATCTGTAACAACTTTGGTCATGTGGCGATGAGCTTTAGAAGAAGAACTGGGAGAGGTAATGTAGGACCTTGGAAATCATCTGGTATGGCATGCTATCACTATCATAAATCGGGACACTGGGCAAAATTTTGTAGATCCAGAAAGAGAAAACCGGTCAACTCTTCTAAAGATCAGAAAGCAAAGCAAAAGGTTAATGTTGAAGAAACCAGAGAGAAAATGAATCGAATATGGAAGAAGAAGAGTGATGACTCATTTGAGAAGAAATTGTTCCTTCACCTAGTATGGAGAATTCTCCACTGGTTAATTAAGCCCTTTCAATATGGCTAAGGGGAATTTAATGATAGAACCACCTCCGGACCCGTTGAAATGAATCAACAGTAAGAGAATTTGAAAGCATGAAATTTTGATAATTTTTTGTCAATCGGTTATCAACCGGTTTTTTTCCTTAAGCGATGTAATTAGGGTTTGTAACCCTAATGAGCGAGAATTTAATGTAGTAGGTAAAAAGAATAAAATCGAGTTTTCACTTTGTTATTTTTACCCTAACGCTTTTGAGAAAGAACTTTTGAGCATTTGCAGAGCTAAGTAAAGACTATTAGCTGATTTTAGTCGAAGTTGCATTGAGATTTGAGTAATCAAGCTGATTTGAAGGTTGGAGAAGATAGAACTGGTATGCACTTGGGCATTCAACTGGTAAAAGAGGTAGCATGCATGAAATAAGGTATTTCTTTGAAAAATCTTGCTTCAAAATCTAGTTTATCTGAAATGGCATCGTCTTCTAAGTCAGTAGAGAAATTGATGATAACGTCAAAACCTATGGAAGTTATAAAAGAAGAAAAGATTGTGTGTTATAATGCTTTGTCACAAGTTCCTAGTGGTGTCGTAGTAAAAGGTGATTTGTCCAGCTACATTGACTGCAAAATTGAGGATTTAGGATCACTGTCAATATATTCTGAGTTGAAATCTCTTTGTGATGAAAACATAAAGATTGAAACATAATATATTAGGGTTTATGAAAAAGGTTTTCATAACGCAACTTACTTTCTTGAAGATTTTGAAGAAGAGAATATTTGAATTATCTTGAGTCGAGTTCATGGGGAGAACATGGGGAGTAACTGGTTTTTACTCAACCGGTTAAGTATCTCAGTTGAGACGTATTTTAAAAGATACAGTAAATACTCTAACCGGTTCAACCTCTGATGGTCGTGCCTTCTCTATTAACAATATCAGAGACCCTATGGTAAAATTGGCAGCTATGGTTATAGGCGATCACGTATTCTACTCTAGCAGAATAAATAATGTTCCATCAGCAGCAGTGCATACGGCTTACAGGATGATACCTGAAAATTTAGATTATGACCTCTGTGAGGCCATAAGGAGCCAATTATTTTTAAATCTGCAATCTATCAAGAAGGACAATTGTGTAAAATTTAAATATGGATAGTTATTGACTGGACTATTCTTTTATTTTGAAAATTTCCTATCGAGAATCGATGATCTTGAATGGTCCAAGGATCTACTGGTATCAGCCCAGATTAAGAACAATATCAAGGTTGTGAAGAACACCTTCTTTGCTACAATGAACAAATAATTCAATGAGTTTCAGAAGAAAATGAGCATGATATTAATATTGCCTAAGGATGTGGTAAAACATTTTGCTAAAGACATTATTTTCACAATTACTACTGATTTTTGTTTAATGCAGGAAATTGAGCCTAGAGAAGAAGAAATGGAAGATATGAGTTATGAGGTTAACTATGACTTATTGATCGGTTATGCTAATAACCTGTTAGCATCTCCAAAGGATAAAAAGAAGGCAAATTTGAATATTGTTGAAGTTCAGACTGCACAAGCTGGAACCAGTATTGTTCCTACCATGAGTGGTAAAGGTAAGAAGAAGAAAGCTGAGGATGCACCTCCAGTGATGAAAAATACAAGAGTGACACAAAGTGTCCAAACCAAAAAGGAATCGACATCTAAAGTTTATGCAAAGAAGGAGACTGCATCAAAGAAAAGAGGTTGAAAGTTAATTCTTCAAGAAGAATCTGAAGGAACTGACACTGAGGAAGAACCCAAGAAGATGAAAGCTACTGGTAGAGTAGCAAAGCAAATGATGGAAGTGTCGAAGGAAACTGCACCTATTTCTATTTCAAATTGCAAGACTGAGACTACCTTTGAGAAAAAAGTGAAGACATTAGGGAGAAACAGATTTGACAATGTCAAAGAATATTTTGATTCTTTCACTGAAGATGAAAAGGAGAAAATCATTCAACAGGTAATCAATTATTTGTGCCATTACAATAGATTATTGTAGACACCTAAAAATGTCTCATTAATCATGTACTAATTATTCATCTATTTGATTAAATAATTCTTTATTATTTAATTAAGCTAATTAATCTGCGTTGGCATTTCAATAGAAGGAGATTGTTGATATTCATTAAGGATATTGAGAAGGTTGTTGGAGATTATTGATATAACTGAAAAAGGATGATAACTATCTTTATAACATTATTTTGTCATTGATGTCAAGAAATTGATTTTCTGATTCAGTATAATGTTGCCATATCTTGAGGAGATTGATTTGAAGAGAATTAAGTGGTCGGTAAAAGACATAGAAAGAATGTGATAAGAAAGGGGAGAAATAAGTTATTCAATGGGTAACTATTACTGAGTTAGACAATGATGAGATCATGATGTTTAAATTGTTTTGATATCCTACAAAAGTTGTTGATTGTAAGGTTAATACTATACTATGTCATCGAGCAAAGAACCTAGTCGGTAAACCCTAAGGTTATCGATATCGGTTAATGAAGGCGGAATGTATACCAAGTAAAGTTTAGTATTTATTGAGATGCAACTGAGTTATGACAGATCGCACTGGATGGATAAAAGCATTATTTAATGAAGGACAATGATAAGATGGAGTTGATTAAATGATTGGTATGTCGTGCATGAAGTTTGTTAAGGATCTATGGCAATGGAAGATCCGCAGGAAGATCTACAGCGCAGATTGAACCGCAATAACCTTGTGCAAGTTCCAAGAAAGGAATGCAAGTTCCAAGGCGAGGTAAAACATTTTCAGATCGAAGGATGCATTGAACCTAGTCAAGATTGAAGATCTGATGGCGAAGATTGATCATGGGAAATGTGATCAAGGAGATTCAACGGTTAGCAAATTGTTTATAAATAAGAAATTGTTGATGAACAATGTATGCGGGCAAGTGTAAGCATAGGGATGCTACATAGTGATTACCGAGCAGAGAAGCTTGAAGACTTGTTTGAATAATAGAGTAAGGAGCCCAATAGAGGGACAAGATAAGTCCTATGACAAGATTGTTTTGAGCAAATAAGAATCTGCTTTGGCATTTCAGATGTGAAGTTGCAGATATATTTTATTACTGTTATTTTGTAAGTGACAGAAAATCTCTTAATCGAGTGGACTTAACAGTCTTATTTGTAAACCCTCTAGCAAGGTAACATTCTAAATGAGTGTTTGAAATCCTTTGACAAGGTCACTTCTAACAAAGTGAAGATCCTAATAGATCTGAGGGAAATCCCTTAACCGGGTCACATCTAGCAATGTGTTTGTAATCTTTACCAGGATTTTCTTTTAACCGAGCATACTCTAGAAGAGTATATTTCTTAGTGGGTCCGAAATCCCACAATGGTTTTTCCCTATTTGGGTTTCCACGTTAAGTTTGGTGTTATATGTGTTATGATGATTATGTGTTTATGACTTTGCATGTTTAGCAGGTTTTGGTTATATTGTTGAAGTATAAGTTACCGAGGTTGAATCTGCTGATTTTATGGAAGATTAAGTTTGTATGGTTCACCCCCCCCTCTCATCTTGTTAGCTATTGGCATCAGAACTTTACAATCTGTTTCTTCTATTTCATATTTCTTCATCATCTTACTAATTATTCTATTTCTTATGCTATCATCATTTAATCATTTTAACCATTTGCTAATGTTAATTAAAAATTAATATTTAATTAATTCTGATTAATTCCTTCAATTTAAATAATCTTTATTATTTAAATAAATTAATTCTCAATTTCTTATTCTATCATTATTTAATCATTCAACAATTTTCTAAATATTAATTAAATATTTATTATTTAATTAATTATGATTTTAATTCCTTTAATTTAAATAATCTTTATTATTTAATTAAATTCCATTTCTAAATAATTAAATAGTTTCTTTAAATTATTTAATTAACTAATTATTTCCTCGAATTCAAATTCTAATTTCATTTCTTCTAATTTCATTAATTCTTCTAATTTCTTCTAATTTCAATTACATGTGCATGATTTCAAAAATCTAATTGAAAATCAAAGTCAAGTTCTAAATATATTCAAATACTAAATTGAATTTAAAATAAATTCAACTATTTGAATAAATCTCATGCAAAGATTAAATTGAAATTCAAAGTTAAAGTGCAAGCACATGCTAAATTAATTAATTCAATCAATTAATTAATTAAATCATTTATCTCTCCAATCTCTATTTTCATCTTTTAGTTAGCTTTTTCTAAATAAAGTTTTCTTTGTCATTCTCTTTATTTCCTCCAATCATTCTTTTTCGTCCTTCAGTTAGCTTTTTCTCAATCAGTTAACTCCTTCAATCTATTCAATCTATTATGTTTCACCTCTAAATCAATAGTTCAACTATCAATTTTCATGTGATCTCACCCGAGTTTCTCCTCTTGATCAATTTGTTTTACCTTTCAATCAATCATCTCCAATTTTCTATAAATTGAGTATTCAATCTCTATTTTCAACAATCACGAACTTTGAATCTTTGTGTCATTTGCAGGTTGCCAGCGCAATATCTGAGAGCCATCATACCACAGAGAAGAGAAGAGCAATGGAAGTTATACGCAGTCACGGAATAGGGAGTTTTGATTGTTTTAATTTATAATTCCTATTTTGATTTGATTGTGTTATTTCATTGTCTGTTTGTTAGAATTCTTTGATTAGATAGGGATTCGTGATTTCCCTTTGCTTCTAATTGATATACTTTGGATATAGATAAATTTTTATATACAACATTTTTGGTGAACCCAATGTGAACAACAACTAATTAGCCTTCTCTGTTTTCTATGTTATTTTTGCATATTGTAAGGATTTTTTCCTTTTTTGCAGGTTTTGCACGGATTTCAAAAAAAATCTCTTTGTCATGCATTTGTGGTTGCATCATTACACAATTACATAGATAGAGCTACACAATCAACTAGACAAGATTACACATTTGCGTAGAACCCATCATGTAATCGCCCTTACAAGATCAAGCAGTCGCCTACACAGGAACACACTTTCGCTCTGAGATTATTACGCATTCATTTTGAATATTTCCATTCTGATAATTCTATTTTAATTCCTTTTCTGTTCTCTGCTCTGTTTAATCCTACATGAAATTGGGTAAATCTGGAAATAGATTATTTTTATTGCATATTTTTATTATAACAGTTTATGGCACGTAAGGTACAATTCAAGATTTCAGGTGCCAGAAGGACAAAGGAGCAAAGAAGACAAGCTAGAAGATATCAAAAAATTCTCAAAGTAGAAAAGAAGATACAAGATTGGGAAGACCAACCAGCCATCGATAGATACACCAACTTAGTTCTCTAATATCGAGTGAAATATGATTTGATTAACATTGAATGGATGATGAGAGATCTAGCTAGGACCTCACAATCTGTTTTGTAGGTTTTTGATCAAATTTAGTTTCAATTTTTTTTGTGTGTTATGCCTGTGTATGATGCAATCGCCTTGTTATCATCACACAAGCGACCTATTATTATCACATATTCGCTCTGTCAGGATCACACATTCGGCCTGACAGAATTACGCAATCGCCTATTCATGGTCACGCAATCACACAGGTATCATCACGCATTCATTTTTGTTAATTTTGAGTTCTTTGTTTTCTGTTGATTTGATTTTAATGCTAATCATTTATTTGGAGCCTGTGGCAAATTTACAGATAGGATCAGATTAGTATTAGATCAATTGCACTCATACTCTCATACTTCATCTTTTGGTGCTTAAAATCAATAATGGTTAAAATGGACATGCATGCATAACACTTCAGTTTGGCGATTAAAATTAAAATTGGCTAAAAATTGGCATGCATGTATAACACTTCGATTTGGGCTTAAAATCAACAATGGTTAAATTTTAACATGCATGCCTTCACATTTTAGTTTGCTGTTTAAAATTGAAATGCATATGCGTATTCAACACCTCAATTTGGGCTTTAAAATGAATGTGAATCGGGATATATATAGATTAAATCACATTTAATTTTCTTAAGGAAAAGAACTTTTATCATGTTTGGGGTGGACCTACTATTGCATTAACTAACTTTCCACCTGCCTTTGGGGTCTTGGGAGAAAGGAAGAAGGTGACAACGACACTTAGATTTATTTTATTCCACATAGAGAGGGGAATCTTTGACTGGAGATTTCATCACCCCACAGAGGTACTTCAAATTGGGATACGTTGGGGATATCATCTCTCCCAGCATACTCTCGAGTGAGTTTTTTGAGCCGTTATAGAAACATACTAGTTAGGAAACTAGAGTGTCGAGTGAATTTGACATATGTGGGGGCCTTCCCTGCATCGATAAGCTCAACTAAAGTCTTAAGTGGCTTGCTCTGAGAATCCATCATTGGATCAGGATCCCTCAAAATTTTACAATAAGAACCAACTTAGTAGCCCAAAATCCTACATTTAGTGATTCCTGGAGTGTAGATCATACCCCATAGATACTCCTCATGTACCTTGCATTATGAGACAGAAATCCCTGGGTGATAATATATTCAAATCTTTGGGGTAAGAGAGACTGACATGCCTGAGAAGTGTGCATCGTGGACTGGAGCTAGCGCTGCTAGACTCTCTATCTGTCCATCTTGTTTCAGTATTTTGCTACGGGGGGCCTCATTGAATGGTGTCCACTTTCCAGCCTAAGATTGTCTGTTATGTCTTTTTATGTATCATTGTAACAGAACATTATTGAGTCACTTATTTGGGCTATTTCAGGCCCTATCTTGCCTTTCTCTGAATTCACTAAGATTGTTTGAAAAACCAGTTCAATCAGCTATACCTACCTCCAAACAATTTTTCTCAGACTTGAAAAAACACAACACTTTTCCTACACACGAAACTATTGAAAACAAAGTCCATTTTTGAAATGTCAAAACTCAAAGCTTTAACACAGTTGTGACCATAGGAAGTCCTTGCATAGTCCTCATTTATGTCCTTAATATCATCCAAAGTCCTTGCATAGTCCTCATTTATGTCCTTACTATCATCCTAAGTCCTCATTTACATCCTCACTATCATTCTAAATCCTTGCGAAGTCCTCATTATCATCCTCATATAAGTCCTTGTCTAGACCTCATATACGTCTTTCTTAGTCCATCATCATTTACAAAGTCATAGCATGTGTCTTAATGGGTCTCCTCGGTGATGGTTTTCTCCCCTTCGAGCAATCTAATCTAGTGCCAAACGATAGTCAACAAGAAATCATTGAAGGTCTAGCTAACTTAGCCTGGGACTCAAGGAGAAATGCACCCCAGTATATAGGAGTCGAGTACGAGATAAATATCGAGTATAAAATTGCCCATAGGATTGATAAAGAAATTATTGCAGAACGTTTAAGAGAAGACTTGGAAAAACTTGCACTACAAAAAGCCTGAAATATTCAACAAGTCTCGCGTCAACATCCCCAATAAAGAGTCTAGTCTAGTTTTGCATACCTCATATCTACGTCTAGAGTCTAGCATTAGTTGTCGTCTTGCATAAGGTTCTAAAACCACCCTCATATAGAAATCTTAAATGCCTATCACAAGGTCACACAAGGCAAAAGGTACAATGTGATAACTCAGTGATGAATAGTGAGTACCAAGCCAGTACTGAGAGGGGGGGTGAATTAGTACAGGCACAAAAACGTTTCTTGAACCAGTTTAATTGTAGACTGTAAAATACTGGCAATCCCTAACACTGGTCCAAACCAGATTACTACTGGTTAAACATAGTGCAACTATGAAAGACATGAACTGGTCAATCTTCTTAGCTTTTTCATACAACCTACTCCCCCATTTCCACTTTCTCCTTATGCATAAACAAATAATCTATCATCAGAGATACAATAACTTGCTAGATCAACATGATCCACCGCTTGACAGAAAACAACAAAGCATCACATGAAAAAGACATCACATATGACACACATATTTTTCACATGGAAACCCAACTAGGAAAAAACACTGTGGGGATGAATACCCACAAGCTGTTTTGAACTCTTTAGAAGTATGCTCTGTTAGAAGCCTAGTCTGGTTAAAGACTGTTACATCAGGTTCTATTAGGAACCGATCCTGTTAGGGATCACCCGGTTAAGGGATGGCTATAATACCCGGTTAAGGGTTAAACCTTATTAGAGGTTACCTTGTTAGAGGATTTTATGAGCTCAATGGCTTTGAGTCACCCTGTTAAAGGATTTACAACAAGTTGGTTAAAGCTGCCCTGTTAAGGGATTTTCCAACTGTTGAAGTGATTAGAGATCAATAGGTATTACAATGATCTGGTAATAGCACTCAATGCCAATGTAGATCCACTTTAGTTCCTTCCTTCTACACACACACTATGTAGCAATCAATCCTCTGAATTGGTCTGGCAAGAATCACGTATCTCTGCACATAGATACACACACAACATTTGCCAACAACCTCAGTATGAAACACCACATCGACCTTATAGGAAACAGATAGGTCGGTAGCATGAACCCTAAACCCTAAACACTTAGGTTGAGAAATTTAGTCGATTCAATCCTGACCATTGAACACTTTGCATTTGAATACAATGGTCTTGAACAGATCTCAAGATATTCTCCATCGTTCGTTCTTCACCACTTCTCAGAGGTGATAACCCATCACGTGTTCTCCACCGTTTGGAGAGACTTTGCACATTCCCAAGGTAGATAGGATCAATCTCCTTCATGCAAGATCCTTCATGTGCACGAGGCTGACGTGGCAACATGATCTGCTCTCTATTACAATGCTAACTCATCACACAATGCCATCAGTTGAAACACACAGGCTCAAAACACTTCAATCAGAAAACCTGAAGCTAAGACTACCAATCAGTAGTTATACCATATGAACCCTAGATACAAAACATTCCTTATACTGGTTCTGGTTCACAACATCATACCAGTTCACTTGGACAAGCATACAGCTTCACATTTTCACATATGTCGATTCATAACATCATACCAGTTCTCTTTGTCAATTGCTTACCTTCAATAATCCTGTTCACTCTTCATCATCTTACCAGTTCACTCTTCAGCATATTACCAATTCTCTTTCAATATATTGACATCAATGACAACACAATATCATCGTGTCAACATATTTTGCACATATGCCAACAATCTCCCCCTTTGGCATTGATGGCAATATACAAAGATATCTCTCTTTCTGCATCACATCTTCTCCTTAATACTGCAGATATCTTTTCCACTTCACATCTTCTCCCCCTTTGACAATAATGCCAAAGTGGAGGCACAAGCTTCCCTGTTCTACTATGCTGCTCCCCCTAAGGAGTAGCATCCTTCAACACATCAATCCTGAAAATATATAGCAAAGTAAGATCTGACTGATGTGGAGCACAAACCTTTACATTACGTCATGAAGGGGCATCGCCCCTAACTCACCTCTCAAATAGGCAAAAGTAGCCTTCGGTAGAGGCTTGGTGAATATGTCTGATAACTACTCCTTATTGGAAACATGTTCCAATACCACCTCTTTGTTCTGAACCTTTTCCTTCAAGAAATGATACTTGAGTTCAAAATGCTTGGTTCTAGCATGTAAAACCGGATTCTTGGATATGGTAATTGCACTTGTATTGTCACAAAATATACTTACTGGTTCAGATACAGGAACTTTGAACCCATTCAATACATGCTTCATCCAAATAGTCTGGGTACAGTTCATAAAAGCTACAACATACTCTGCTTCTACTGTAGACTGAGAGATACAACTCTGCTTTTTACTCATCCATGAGACCAGTCTACCACTGAGAAAGAATGCACCACTGGTTGTGCTCTTCTGGTCATCTACATTACCAGCCCAATCAACATCTGTGAACACTTTCAGGTTGAAATCATTATTGTATGGATACCATAACCCATAGTCAATAGTTCCCTTCAGATATCTAAGAATGTGTTTAACTAGCTACCAAGTGGGATTCTCTTGGGCTTTGCTGAAACCGAGCGGTAATACCCACTGCATGTGCAATATCCGGTCTGCTATACACTACATAATGCAACTTACCAATCATTTATTGGTATTCCTTCTCATTTACCAATGCTGAGTCATCTTCTTTTGATAGTTTACAACCGGTCACCATTGGTGTACCAACCGATTTACTATCTTCCATGCCAAAGGTCTTCAACACCTCTTTGACATACTTGGACTGAGTAATAAAGATTCCATTTATTATTTGTTGAATCTATAGTACAATGAAGAACTTAATTTTCCCTATGAGTGACATTTCAAACTCCTTTTTCATCTCATCTACAAAGTCATGACTCATCTTGTCATCTCCACCAAAGATTATGTCATCAATAAATAATTCGCAGATCAGAATCTGATCTCCTTCTGATTTCAAGTAGATATTGCTATCTTCACTTGTTCTTTCAAATCCAATCTTCACAAGTTGGGAATGCAAGCATTCATACCATGCTCTTGGTGCTTGCTTTAGTCCATATAAGTCTTTATGTAGCATACACACCATATCACTATCTTCTGATAGGGCAAATCCATCTGGTTGCTCTATATACATTTCCTCTTCAAGTATTCCATTTAAAAATGCATATTTTACATCCATTTGGTATACCTTGAATCCTTTAAAAGTTGCATATGCAAGAAGCATACAAACTCCTTCCAATCTTGCTACTGGAGCAAAGGTTTCACCATAGTCTTCTCCTTCTTCTTGGGCATATCCTTTACATACTAGTTTGGCTTTGTTCCTTACCACTATGCCATCCTCATTTAGCTTATTTCTGAAAACCCATTTGGTTCCAATGACATTTTTATGCTCCGGTCTGGGTACCAAAGACCATGTACCATTCTTTTCTATCTGGTCAAGTTCCTCCTCCATTGCCTTGATCCAATCTTCATCTTTATGTGCCTCTATGAATGATTTAGGCTCAAATTCAGAGATCATACATGAGCTTTCTCTGACCTTTCTTCTTGTAAGAATTCCTGCATCTTTGTCTCTTATGATCTTCTTTGGATCATGATTGAGTTTGACATACTTAGGTATGTTCTTAACAACTTCCTCTTATTTTTCTTCATCATCCTCATCTTCATCAGCATCTACTGGTGTAGGAACACAATTGCTGGTAGTGGGCTGATTTGCAACCGATTCCCAGAAGGTTACTACCGGTTCATCTCCTACATGCTCTCTGTCGGTTTCCTCTGATTTCTTAGAGTTTTCATCAACCCTAACATTGATTCTTTCAACAATTCTCTGAGTCCTATTGTTGAAACATTTGAGAGCTTTGCTCTTAGTGGAGTACCCTAGGAATATTTCCTCATCACATTTAGCATCAAATTTTCTCTGATGTTCACTCCTTTTGATATAACATTTACTACCAAACACTCTGAAGTAACTTACCACTAGTGTCTTACTCGTCCAGTACTCATAAGGAGCCTTATCCTTTCCTTTCTTGATGAGTACCCGGTTCATTATGTAGACTGCAGTGCTCACCACTTCTCTCCAAAAGGTGTGAGCGACATTTCCTTGGATCAACATAGTTCTAGCCACTTCAACCACAATCCGGTTGTTTCTCTCTGCTAGGCCATTCTGTTGTGGAGTCCAGAGGGCAGACAGTTGCCTCTTGATGCCATTCTCTTCACAATATTTGTTGAATTCACTAGAAGTGAATTCCCCTCCTTGATCAGTTCTAAGGCATTTGATTCTTCTACCACTTTCCTTTTCTACCAGTGCTCTAAAATCTTTGAACTTTCCAAAGGCTTCAGACTTGTCCTTCAAGAATGTGAACCATATCATTCTTGAGCAATCATTTGTAAGAATCATAAAATACCTATCTCCCTGCACACTCCTAGTTTTCATAGGACCACACAAATCAGTATGCACAAGATCAAGTAAGTTGTCAGCAGTGAAAGATTTATCTTTGAAGGTTGAGGAAGACATTTTCCCCAGTTGACATTCTCTACACAAAGGATTTTCTAGTTTTCTCAGTATCGGTAGTCCTCTAACTGCCTTGATCTTACTGGCCTTTACTATGTTATCAAAGTTTACATGGCAGAGTCTCCTATGCCATATCCAGCTATCATCAAACTTAGCCATAAGACATGTACTTATATTTGCATTCAGCTGAAATAAGTTACCTTTGGTCTGCATACCGCTAGCCATCAGTTCACCATTCTTTCCTTTGATTTTGCAGACTCCATTTTTGAATTCCAGAGTGAGTCCACTATCATTCAGCTGGGCAACACTCAATAGATTGTGTCTGGGACCTTCCACCCAATACACATTGTCAACACTGCTCTTTCCATTTAGAGAGATGGACCCTCTGCCTTTGACCATACATGGTGCATCATTACCAAAACGAACCACCCGACCATCATACTCTTCCAGAGATATAAACTTGCTCTGGTCACTAGTCATATGGTGAGAACAACCACTGTCAATGATCCACTCATTGGAATTATCAAAGCGGGAGACAAGAGCCTTTTTGTCTGACACATGCTCCTTGACTACAACAAACACAATATCTTCATTTTCTTCATCTTCTGATTCCTCATCTCTGACACCTTCATCAACTACTACAAAATAGTTTCACTAGTTTCCTCCATTGAATTTCTTGAACCTTTCCAGTTTGTCCTTGTTGTCACCATTAGGACAGTTTATAGCGATGTGTCCTATCCGGTTACAAGAGAAGCATTTCAAAGGAAGCTTACCTCTGTATTTGTCAGTTCCCTTAGGAAGTCTCTTGTTAAGAAGAGCTTCAAATTCCATCAGAATCTCCTCATCATCTATTTCTCTGCACTGTCTTGGTTCATCGCCGGTTCTTGCTTCTTTTCCTTTTCTGGATGGTGCAGCAGATGCTCTAAAAGCTGATTCGGTCTTTTGAACACTACCATGAAAACTATTTAGCTCATAGGTTGTCAACTTTGTAATGATGGAGTCTAGGGATACTTTAGTCTTGTCTATTGATCTCAACTCTTGAATAGCAACAACCCTTATTGCATAGACCGATAATAAGGATCTCAAAACTTTGCTAACAATAGTTGAATCTTCCATTTTACCACCTGCACTCTTGATATCTCCAACAACAGTTTTGATTCTTATTCCATATTATTGAATGGTCTCGCCTTCAACCATCCGCATGTCTTCAAACTTCCCTCTAAGTCTTTCTTCCTTAGCTTGTTTTACATGCTCATCACCGCCATAGATATTCTCAAGAGTATCCCATACTTCTTTGGGATTTTCTTTATCCTAGACATCAATAAACTCAATGTCAGATAAACTACTGATTAGGGCTTCCATGACTTGCCTATTCTCCTGAATCTCTCTCTTTTGGTCATCAGTGAGATTACCGGTAGGGATAACATAAACATTCTCAACATAGCTCCAATGTTGAGCACCCATGCTTCTGATGTATATCTTCATTTTGTCCTTCCATATTTTAAAGTTATCTTTGTTGAACTTTGGACCTTCTCTCTTCATCATTACAATAGGATCTTTCCCTCAAGTGGTTAAGCTTACAACACAGAGGACCTGGAGGATGCTCTGATACCAATTGATAACTCAGTGATGAATAGTGAGTACCAAACCGGTATTGAGAGGGGGGGGTGAATCAGTATAGGCATAAAAACTTTTCTTGAACTGGTTTGATTGCAGACTGTAAACTATTGGCAATCCCTAACACCGGTCCAAACCAGATTACTACCAGTTAAACACAATGCAACTGTGAAAGACATGAACTGGTCAATCTTCTTAGCTTTTTCATACAACCTACTCCCCCATTTCCACTTTCTCCTTATGCATAAACAAATAATCTATCATCAAAGATATAATAACTTGCTAGATCAACATGATTCACCACTTGATAGAAAACAACAAAGCATCACATGAAAAAGACATCACATATGACACACATATTTTTCACGTGGAAACCCAACTGGGAAAAACCACGGTGGGGATGAATACCCACAAGCTTTTTTGAACTCTTTAGAAGCTCACTCTGTTAGAAGCCTAGTCCGGTTAAAGACTGTTACATCAGGTTCTGTTAGGAACTGATCCTGTTAGGGATCACCCAGTTAAGGGATGGCTAGAATACCCGATTAAGGGTTAAACAGTGTTAGAGGTTACCTTGTTAGAGGATTTTATGAGCTCAATGGCTTTGAGTCACCCTGTTAAAGGATTTACAGCAAGCTGGTTAAAGCTACCTTGTTAAGGGATTTTCCAACTGTTGAAGTGATTAGAGATCAATAGGTATTACAATGATCTGGTAATAGCACTTAATGCCAATGTAGATATGTTTTAGTTCCTTCCTTCTATACACACACACTATGCAGGTATCAATCCTCTCAATTGGTCTAGCAAGAATCATGTATCTTTGCACATAGATACACAC
This sequence comes from Cryptomeria japonica, assembly GCF_030272615.1. Taxonomy (NCBI): domain Eukaryota; kingdom Viridiplantae; phylum Streptophyta; class Pinopsida; order Cupressales; family Cupressaceae; genus Cryptomeria; species Cryptomeria japonica. Next base: position 60,888,729 of record NC_081409.1, read on the forward strand.
AACATTTGTCAACAACCTTAGCATGAAACACCACATCGACCTTATAGGAAACAGATAGTTCGGTAGCATAAACCCTTAACCCTAAACACTTAGGTTGAGAAATTTAGTCGGTTCAATCCCATCCATTGAACACTTTGCATTTGAATACAACGGTCTTGAACAGATCTCAAGACATTCTCCATCGTTCGTTCTTCACCGCTTCTCGGAGGTGATAACCCATCACGCGTTCTCCACCGTTTGTAGAGACTTCGCACATTCTCGAGGTGGATAGGATCAATCTCCTTCATGCAATATCCTTCGCGTGCATGAGGATGACGTGGCAACATGATCTGATCTCTATTACAATGCTAACTCATCACACAATGCCATCTGTTGAAACACACAGGCTTGAAACACTTCAACCGGAAACCCTGAAGCTGAGACTACCAACTGGTAGTTATGCCATATGAACGCTAGATACAAAACATTCCTTATACCGGTTCCGGTTCACAACATCATACCGGTTCTCTTTGTCAGTTGCTTACCTTCAATAATCCTGTTCACTCTTCATCATGTTACCGGTTCACTCTTCAGCATAATACACAATATCATCATGTCAACATATTCTACACATATGCCAACACAATGGACCCGAATAACAACTTGTCAGTAAACCCAACTTGGAATATGGACATATCAGCTAGTCAACAATTAGGTTCTCAGGCTATGTCTACATTACATGAACTACAACAACATTTAACACAAGAAAAAATTGAGTCATCTCAACAAGATCCACATGTCCTTATGATCGTAGTGTTAGGTCCAGAGACAACTGAGAGGGGGGGGGTGAATCAGTTTTCAAATAAATTCAAACCAAAAACTACTTAACCAACCTTAATTCTTAATACCGGTAAACCAAACTTTATGTCGGTAGATAGTTTATCAGTTAATTGCAGTACTGGTAAAGATTAATGCATGAAACATAAGGACAATAACATCCACAACACATAACACCAATATTTGTACGTGGAAACCCTATAAGGGGAAAAACCACAGTGGGAAACCTTACCCACAATCAGATGATACTATTGCAAATAGTATGTGTATACAAATGGGGTCTACACATGCCGAAAGGCCAAGCACCTAGAGCTCACTGCTCAAACACAAATAGGAGTCACACTGACTACAATTGGGTGGTTAAATCCAATTATGATGTACTGCTCAAAATAGCATCTTCATATGCTGGATTCAGTACCGGTTTAGTTCTGATATGCCTTCACATAACCTTCCTTCGACCTTCAAATGATGTTTGCATGTATAGCTCTGCTTATTCTCACATATACCGAATTACAATCCTTCTCACATTCGTATATCGATCTTACAAATAAGATCTTACATATATATCATAACCTAAGACCAATTTTAGTAGGCCGGCTCTAAAAGATATTGTAGATGGAGGAAATGGGAAACTAAATCATGGATTTAGCTTCTTCCAACATCCAACAATGAAGTACCTGCAAAACACACACATGCAAATTGAAATATAAACTAGAAACACACATGTATGCAACAAAAATTCACTCCATTGCACTCCTATTCCTCAAGATTTCACATTTGATATATTTGCTCTCAGAAGAACTTATGCAAAAAGCTATGAGGAGATGGAGATTTGAGAATGCAAAGATAGTGGATAAGATGTCAAGATATTGGAATGCAAACTGACATAAGTTCGACGCGTAAAGATGAGATCCCCAAATAAGAGAGGGGGCCTTGTTTAAATAGATTTTCTCCACACAAGTTCATGTTGTGGGATGAATATGAGATACTGCAAGATGGGTGGTATAGGGAAGATGAGTGGTAAATGGAAAATGGTAAGTGGTAGGAGGGGATATTAAAGGGGTTTTTATTAAATAAATAGAGAAATGTATATAAGGTGAATGCATGAAGGCGTATAAATGAATATGATAAATGTTTTATTTAATAAATTTAATGGATAAATGATGAGATATTAATAATAATATAATAAAAGATGGAAATTATGAATAATGAATTATGGAGAAATAATAATGTAATAATAAGGACTTGCCCGATGTTCAAAGAAATTTGAAATTAAACAAGGACAAATTAGTGGAAATTTTTATGTGTCTACATTTTGCCCCTGTTTGAGACAATGCAACCTGTCGCGTTGTTTCAAAGAAAATGATCAACTGATATATGCCCTAGAGGTGTCTTGGTAAGGGTGATGATTATTTGGTTATGCCCCCTCGAGAGATTGATCGAACAAATTGATGGAGATTGGTCTCTCGATAGATTGTGGGAGAGAAAGATTGGATGATTGATATTGAGCAAGTAATTAGATTGAGATGTACATTTGATGGAAATGCACAGTTGATGAGGCGTAACTGAACAATTGATGGAAATGAACAGTATAGCCAGGTTGATAAGCTGATTGAGCTGATTGAGCTGATTAAGCTGATAGGGATTGATGCTAGTGCAAGATAAGGTGATCCAATGATTGATTAATTGATTGATTGACTCCAGGGGCATTAAGATTGCACGAAGCACGTTGGTTGAAAAAGAGATTAAAGATTCAAAGACATGCATCAGTTGGATAAAGTGTTTGATCGATCTCACTGCAATAAGAAGAATGAAGAAGATGATGAAAGAAATGACGAAAAAGATAGATGGAGGATGAGAAGAGAAAAGTGATGATTATGAAGAATGATGAGAAATAGGTTATGAAAGGTGATGAGAATTATTGTGCTTTTTTAGTGCTTGTATCATCATCGAGCTTATTATGGCAAAAGGCAAAAAATCATTTGGATATAAATTAGATCCAAATGAATCAGTCACTCCAATTGCGAGAAAGTAAACATATCAAACAGTAAAGGAATGCCTCAGTGTGTATCAGACCAATATGTCCTCGATGATCTTAAGCGATCATGTCCTAAGATGTGTCATCATATTCCTAAGGAACATCCCTCAAGTAGAAAACAAGTGAACATGCCCCATCCTCGCCTTTCTAGTCAATGACATCCTTGAAATAAAATCTCTAGTCAAAGACATCTCGGAAAAGCTAAAAGACATGTCACCAAAAAGGAAAATAAAAAACAATAAAGAGAAAATAATCAAACAATATGTTTCATGTCGAATGTTTTTTTTGTTCACAGTTGATGGGTTCGGGTGTATAAGTTGATCAGATGTTGTTCTGTTTGCTCAATTTAAGTCTCGTCCTGTCATGAGTCCGTTGAAGTTCCAAAGCTGCATGCTTGTCCGAAGTGTTTGTGTCATCGTAATGTTTATTGCATGTTTTTGGAGTTTTATGATTTTTAGGGTTTTATGAATGTTTTAATTTTTAGGGTTTCTTTTAGGAGATTTTATGATTTTTAAGTTTTTTTCAGGAGATTTTATGATTTTTTAAGGACATTTTATGATTTTTAAGATTTTTTAGGACATTTTGTGATTTTTAAGATTTTTTCAGGACATTTTATGATTTTAAAGATTTTTTCAGGACATTTTATGATTTTAAAGATTTTTTCAGGACATTTTATGATTTTTAAGATTTTTTCAGGACATTTTATGATTTTTTAGATTTTTTCAGGATATTTTATGATTTTTATGATTTTTTCATGTTTGCCCCTTGTGTCTAGCAAGGTAAAAGGGATTTTGAGTGGATGAATGAATGAATACGACTTGAATGGATAAGCGAATGATGGAGAAAGCTTATGTGATTGTCAAGGACTATCTCAGAATAGGGTAGCATGTTAATCCAAGCTCAAGGACTGGATATAGCAATAGAAAGCAAGGGTATGGTGTAACTAATGTCATATGGTCCAAAGAAATGACCATGTCAAGAGGTTTGTTACATTTTATGTCCTTAGTTCGGATCAAGATCAAGGGATAGACTTGGCTAGGAGGTAGATAGTATACGCAATTCGAAGGGTGATAATGAAGGATAGGAGCTTAAGGGTGTGGATCAAGTACAATAAATATGACACACAAAGCCTGCAAAGGTCCTTAACCTTGTCAAGATCAAAGGTGGAAAAAGGGATATGGATGGATATAGAGTGAATAAGGGATAATGGAGGATGGGGGATAATAGATGGATGCACACATATGTAACTTGCCCCCAGTGAATAGTGTAAGAAGATAATGGATTATGCATGATGCCTGTTTGCCAGGTTTTCATCATGGTACTTACTAGTGGATAATTTTTTTTCTCTTTACTTTTTCTGATTTTTCACTTTTTTTTCTTTTCTTTTTTTTTTTTTTTCTCTTTTTTTTTCATCTTTTTCAATTTTTTTTTCATTTTGACTTCTTTCTTTCATGTTTTTTTTTTGTTGACTTTTTTTGAACTTTTGAAAGATAATAGATACATGATAGGAGATATGACTCAGGAATCAAGTTGTTCTCTAGATAATACCCTTGAAAGATGTTCTATAACAATCCATGGCTATTGAAGATATGCTCAAAGATGTCAATAGGATGATGGTAAAGGGAGATGAAATGGATGATAAGATGGAAAGGTTATACGGATTTATGCAAAGGATTGGATAAGAGGGATGGAAGGATAGAACATAGGTGTTGGATAATGGATGGGATGTTGGAAGAATTGTGCATGGCTAGATGGAAATGCTGGCAAGATCAACATTGGCACGCACCTTGAGGGGTGGTGGGCTAGTGGAGGAATAGTGGATTTCGAAGTTTCTGATTTTGATGGAAAGGTTGAGGTGGATTTTAGGACACAAGGAGCCAAAATGGATGTAGGAGGTGAAATAGGTTTTAGGATAGTGGATGTGGGAGAAGCTGGGGTAGCAAACTTGAATGCCAATTTTGATTTTTCTTTAGTGTGCAAGTCTTGTACGAGTGACTTGGGAATCCACATGGTTCTTAAATTGTCATTCTTTTGTGATACTTTAGAATGCATTTCCCCAATGTAAGACTTGGGAATCCATACACATTTTGAATTTTCTTCTTTCTTTGTGGGCCTTTGTGGCCTTTTGAAAATTTCTTTCTTTTGTAGTGTCTTGGAATGCATTGCTTCTATAAGCACCTTAGGAACCCATATGGTTTTTGAAATTTGTTTCTTTTTCTCAACGGGCCTTTGTGGCCTTTTGTATATCTCTTTTTCTTTTTGGATCACATTTTTATTTGTTTTTACATGTCGATTAGATGGGACATGTTGATCCTTAAATGCATGTGGATTGTTTGACTTGTGACTTGTATGCTTGGCATCCAAATTACTTGGAGAAGAAAAAAAATGTGTAGATGGATAGGAATGATATGAAGGTATTTTGGATGGATGGAAGGTGCTTGAAGATGTGTACCTTTGTTGATCTCGCATAAGGGATGGAGGGAAATAGGGACCTAAAATAGATGGAAGGGGTGAAGGGGAAGTCGTGTATTTGGATTTAACTGGATAAATGTAGGATTTATGAGGGATACCAACATCTTGAGAGTGAGCAATGTAGCCATTATAATCAAGATTTTCTTTTATATCAGGGGGTTCTAATATACCCTGTTCATGAATGTCTAATCGTTTTCTTTGATAATGCATGCTTTGGAAGATCTTTTAAACAAAGCGTTTCTTCTTACTTTTGATGCTAGAGGCAAGTCCACTTTGAGGTGGATGTGTCTTGCAAGGAATGATAGGATAATGTGAGGGCTTTATGGGAATGATGGAATATCGAGGCAAACATGGAGAATTATGACAAGGGAATAAAGGGATACTTTGACCTTGACATGGAAGAGGACCATTGGATAGAGTAGGAAGGGTGTTTGACACTTCATTTTGAGTAGGACCATTTGAAAAGGTGGAAGAGGCATCATGATCTTGCTTAGGAAGTGGATTAGGAATAGGATTTGGAAGGATGCTTCTCTCTTGAGATGGAAGGGTATCGTCTTGGAAGAAATAGAAAGGTAAAAGGGGATCATCATGGGATTCTAGGGAGGTAGTATCTTTTTCAACCATTGGATGGGATTGGAGAGTTTTGGTGTCTTGATCTTGATTTATGATAGAACTCATTTCTTCATTTTTCATATTATCCTCTTGACATGGAGCCACTTCTAAGGAAGGGGTAGTATTTGTGATATGCATGGGGGATTCTTGGAAGGTGTTCATGTTTTTGCATGATGGGGAAGCATTTTGGATGGGGCCTTCTAGAGTGGGTATGATTGGAATTGGAGTGTATGATGGCATAGGATCTAAGATATCTAAATCATATAAAGGATTTGTATGAAAAAAATGATTAGCTTGAATTTGTATTGTGGATAGACCTTGAGGGTCAACAAGAGAATTTTCACCATTAGGTTCATTATTTGAAAGAGATGGTATGGATTGTTGTTGAGAATTTTTAGGAGATGAAGGCATCTTGGAAGAGATGGAGGCCACATATAGATACTTGCTAGACATAGGTATATTATTTTGATCATGCTTAGGAGTAGTGCCTTGTTTCTCTGTAGATGAGTCATTAGGATCTTCAATTTCAATGATACTATTATCAAGTAGGTCTTGAATCTTATGTTTTAATTCCATGCAATCTGAAGTCTTATGTTTGTTATGTCTATGATATGCACAATGATTACTCAAAAATTCACATCCCCATATGGTCTTGCTAGGCAGTATGATAAGATTGTGCTCAAGAAGCTCTTTCAAAGACGACTCAATAGATTGCCCCAATGGTGTAAACTGTCTATCTAGGGGATACTTAGAATAAATGTCTTGTTGTCTTAGTGAAGAATTCATGTGATCTTTCTTGAGATTTGGCTTTTGATTTTCAATTATTTGTTGTTCCACCTTATATAGTCGTTTTAGCATTCCTTGAAGTTTGTCACTGTTGATATCATGAATTTGTTTCTCAAAAGGGGTCATTGATTTATTTTGTTGAACTTGAATGTCAGATATTTCTATCTTGAGCTCTTGAATTTGTTTGGCCAAGGTAGCCATGGAGATTTATTATAGTTCTGATCTTTGACCTAGGACAATGTATGAGACTCTAGATATGATGCAAACCCTAAAGTGCAAAGGGGGAACTATATGGTATGAGTGAGATTAGGATGTGATAAGGATCAATGTAAAAATGTAATCTATGTGACATGATTGAGATGGGAATGTGATAAAGGATTGATGCAAAATGCGATCAATATGATAGGAAAGTGATGTGCAACTAAACCCTAAATGGCATATGGGGATGTTTGATGCAAGGAATAAGGATACTCTAGGTCTGAAAAATATTTGCAATGTGAGGTTTGAGTTGCGCTATGATATGCACCTCAAGTGATAAGGGGGATTGATGATCAAAATTTGATGTCAGACCTAAGATGAGAAATCCTAAGTGCAAGCAATGTTTTTTTGGGGGGGGGTTTTTTCGGATTTTTATTGTTTTTGGATTTTGATATGCAAATAATAATGAAATGCTAGGACCAATGCTGAAATGACCTAAGGCACTTATGGAAGGTTTAAGGTTATGTCCTAAAGGAATGATGGAAGGCTATGCAAAGATTATGGGTATTATGCAAGGGTACAACCTAATGGTGGTATGCAAAGCTATGCAAAATTTTGTTCTAGGAGTGGTATGCAAGGATGAAAGGTGCAACTAGGTGAAGACTATGCAAGGATCTAAAAAGGGTATGGGAAACTAGAATGATGTGACTATGTGAGGACCTAAAAGATTAGAACTTCAAAAGCGATGTCTCAAGAGATTTGAAATGATTGTTTTTAGAACACAAGTTTAACGTTTCAAGGACAATGTTGATTTACAATGTGGATGGATACTTCAAAGCTTATGCCAAGGTTTTTGTAAAGTGTTTCAATTTCAAGTGTGGTGGTGATTGTGAAATGTTCTTGTTTGTTTGTGCACACATTCAGAAAACATGGCAGACATAATGTTTGTTTGATTTTGCAATAAAAACACATTCAAGAACAATCCTAAGGCTGGCCAGGACAATAGTTGTTGAATCTCACTTGGGGGGTTACCCCGAGCTACGCAATTCAGAGCGGATACTTAGATGCTTGACCCCACTGGCTCCACCCTCGGCACTCACTTCTCTGGGGCAGCCAAGCATCAGTCCCCATGAAAACTCCCCGTGGCGAACTTTGTATCTCTACTAAGAACCGTAAGAATGTGAGCCGCTTCAAAGGTCCGACCTCCTGTGTCAACAACTAGAAGGTTTTTGGCTTCTAACACAAAAGGTGTCTAATAAGGGCATCCGTTCGAGTGGCCATACATGCGGCGGCGTACGCTCCATTAAGGAAGGCTCCTAGCCTATAGAGGTTGCGCTCTATAGGGTTTATGGGGAGACATGCCGTCGGTATGAACTAATCAAAACTCGTTGCTTGCAACTTTCGTCACAAACACATTTATTTATAGTGGTTCGGAAGAGCTTGGCTTTAGCCCATTACCACTTGGGTCGTTCCCTCTCACCAAGCCTTAAGGGCTTCTCGGGAGGCAGACCCTCTAAAAGGTAAAAGAAAAAGAGCCTATTGCTCAAGACACAAAAGACACTGGTTAATTTTAAAGCACTAATTCGAAATGTGATCTAAGCTAAAAAAATCAGACAATGTATTTCAAATCACCATTTCTTTGACATGCATCCTGCATCAAAATGACATTAGTAGTTTCCAAAATTTTGTCTTCAACACATGAAAAATAGATGCCCTACACAAGACAAAAATTCAAAAGATTAATCCCCAAAACCAAAACAATCACACTTAAAAAAAATTAATAAAATAAAATAAATATCACACCCAATAATGAACAACTAACAACTTAAAAATCTAAACTATTTAACAATTAGAAAAATCTAAACTAATTTACAATTAAAAAAAATTAAAAATCTAAACTAATTTAAAATCAACTCAATTAAAATCCAATCTAATTAAAAACTAATTTAATGAAAACTTAACTAAAATCTAATCTAATTAAAAAGGCTAATGTAATGTAAACTTAACTAAAATATAATCTAATTAAAAGCTAATTTAATCTAAACTTAACTAAAAATCTAAATTAAAAGATAAAAACTAAAAGCTAAAAAATAAAAACTAAGACTTCACGTGAACTAAACTAAAAGATATGCTTTTAAAATAAGATCTTAAAATCTTAAGAAAGGCTCTCACGTGGGAAATGAAAGCAAACAGAGAATGATTTCATGGTATGCCCAAAATGGATTTGTAGTCAATAGTAAAAGGAAAACCTGTTAGGCAGATTCAGTTTTTTTGTGCAGACTGATTTTTGCGTGTCAAAAAATAAAAGTGGGGACTTGGTTTGCTAGACAGAAGCTTGAATGCATGAACTATTTTAAGAAATTGTCTCATCGAATACATCAATGGCAGTAAATGTACCAAACAAGAAAAACTTGAAATGTTATTTTTTTTTTTCAAAAACTCCAAGGCAAGCACCAAAACCAGATTGAAAAGGTGTCCAGACTATTTGAAAAGGCTACGAAGACAGCGAATGAATCAAGTTAAATACATATTTGATCACTTTGAATGCAATCTGAATCACATTAATCACGCTAAGTGTTTCAAATCTGCAAATGTATTTGGAAGAATGATTCAAGGCATTGCCATTTCGTGAAATCAAACTATTGCAAGTTATAGAAAAAGCATTCAACAGTATGCTATGAAGAAAATATCCTCTGATGCAAAGTTTTGATTGTGATCAATGCACAAACTGAATTTGTTGGAAGAGTTTTTTGAAAACCATCAAATAATGACTGCAAAAACACTCAAAATGGATTTTGTCAAGAATGCAGTACAATTGTCAAACACAATACCACAACCTTTTTCCATCATTACTTCCATAGTATCAAACCATGGGAGCATAGGAAAGGCGTGCAAACCTTTTATCTCACGGATAAGCACATAAACCATTTAAGGAAAATGTATTCATGATCTGCAAAGCATAGGAAAACTACTTCTATCAGACGAAAACTGGATTACCAAAAGGACATCGGTTGTCCCACTGGGTGTGCCAATTGTAGATGGAAGAAATGGGAAACTAAATCATGGATTTAGCTTCTTCCAACATCCAACAATGAAGTACATGCAAAACACACACATGCAAATTGAAATATAAACTAGAAACACACATGCATGCAACAAAAATTCACTCCATTGCACTCCTATTCCTCAAGATTTCACATTTGATATATTTGCTCTCAGAAGCACTTATGCAAAAAGCTATGAGGAGATGGAGATTTGAGAATGCAAAGATAGTGGATAAGATGTCAAGATATTGGAATGCAAACTGACATAAGTTCGACGCGTAAAGATGAGATCCCCAAATAAGAGAGGGGGCCTTGTTTAAATAGATTTTCTCCACGCAAGTTCATGTTGTGGGATGAATATGGGATAATCGAAGATGGGTGGTATAGGGAAGATGAGTGGTAAATGGAAAATGGTAAGTGGTAGGAGGGGATATTAAAGGGGTTTTTATTAAATAAATAGAGAAATGTATATAAGGTGAATGCATGAAGGCGTATAAATGAATATGATAAATGTTTTATTTAATAAATTTAATGGATAAATGATGAGATATTAATAATAATATAATAAAAGATGGAAATTATGAATAATGAATTATGGAGAAATAATAATGTAATAATAAGGACTTGCCCGCTGTTCGAAGAAATTTGAAATTAAATGAGGACAAATTAATGGAAATTTTTATGTGTCTATAGATATTACAATAAAATTAATTACAAATAAAACAATATCCAATGTGTTGGGACTCATTAAATTTGAGTCAAGTTTAGAGGCCCATTTCAAAATTTTGCTCTGCATCTCCAAATGATCAGAAAATTAGTCAATTTGAATGGCCTAGTTAGAGAGAGGGCAAAATGGAGCCAGTTAATCTTTGAAGGGTAAGGTTTGGGAAGTGTGTCCTATACCTTTCATTTGGCCTATGCAGTGTGTTGCAACTTTCAAAATTCAGTTTGGATCAGTTTATCAGGTACCCATTTCAAGGGGTGAGCTGAAAGTGCATTTTAGGCACAAATGCAAATTTTATTAAGTAGCCTACTTTGAGCTCCTATATCTTTTTCCCTATTGATTGTCATGATGAAATTAAAAATGGAATGAATTCTATGCATAAAAGTGTGCCTCCATGCAAAATTTCAAGTCTCTACCAATCCATTTGCTCAGTTTTCAAAGCTAAATCTGTTTGCAGTTTGTATGTTTTGACAAGTCTTTGTTTCAGCAGCTAGTCAGAGCCCTATTTTGCACAAGTATAAAAGTTGCCTCAGTGAATGTCATGCCAGATTGTTTGTTCCGGGCTATTGTTGGTATGAATGACAAGCTATGTTTCCAGTTTCAAGCTCATGCCAATTTGTTTGATCGGTTTTCAAAAGGGTTTATTGAGCCATCTTTTTTAGTGATTCATACTTTCATTGCCGTATCAGTTAAAGTAGCAATTTTCATGAGCATACCATTTGCACCCAGTCAGTCTTTTGGTCGAACTGAGTGATCTAAGATTTGATATGTACTTCAAGGTACCTATGTCTCAGATTTCAGGGTCTACGGAGATCGTTTGATATTTGTAAGAAAGGCATTATGTGTTGCCTGAGCATTGACTTCATCAGGTCCGCAGTGTTGACAAAGCCAGTTGGTCATTTTCGACAATTAATATCTCTTCACTCGGGATTCGTCTTGAAAAACCGTTTGGTAGAGTTCATGCTTGTATATTAGAGTACACCCCTGTCAGATGGCGAGGTCCAAAAATGTGTTTTGACCGGTTTGAAAATTACGTTTCGCGATTAAATGTGAAAATGTAGTGCCTGAAAGATGCAAAACTCAGTTTGATAATCTGAAAATGGTGTCGATCGATTCCAAAGGTATGTTTAAGGTTTGTGAGGCATTTTAGAGGTCAGTTACATGAAAACAATTTTTTTTTTAGTCGAACCCACTTTGGGGCCCGACCTGGCTCATGCCCGTGCATTAATTTTTATGGCGAAAATTGTTCTTAGTGCATGACTTCATGATGCATAAAGATATGGAATTGCATAGTAATGTTACTATAAATTCTTGTTGAATATTCTAGTCCTGGTATGGAAGAGGAAGAGATTGACATGGTCAATGAGACAATTCCCAATATGGAAAAGATTATAATTGTGGGGAATAGAGAAGTCCTTTTATACTCTGGAAGTAGATAACTTACAGAAGTTTTCAAGCAATGCAATTGACAGGCACTAAACCAAATTCAGCAGTCAATAAATGATGTTTTAGAGCAAATGAAAGTGGCAAATGAGAGAAGACATTTAAGTTTCCAAACAAATGAAGAGTAGATCCTTCACGGCTAATGGTGACCCAAAATTGACAAATATGGACACAATTTCAAATACATTCTATCTAGAGGTGATTAAAAATGCCATAAACAACATCTTCCCCTGCGCTATGGAGAAAGGGTGATGAGGGATGTTCTTCAGCCAATGCAATACCAAATCTTTTGCGTGGAGTGGTTGTTTGAGAGGGTTTTAGAAACTCTAAATCAAAGGCAATTAGCAACTCCTCCCTGCCTGTAGCACGTGGTTGGTGCAGAATAAACAACCCCCCTGTGTGAAGGTGGAGTGGCCATAGGTTCTTGGAGAATCACGTGAGGTAAGAGAGCCTCATTTAACAAACAGCAAATGCAACAATAGCGACTTCCTTGCATGTGGCGTGATGGTTGTTAAAAGACTAAGGCAAAAACTCTAAGGTGAAATGCAATTAGCATGTACATCAAGATAACTCCCTCCTCCCACGCATGTTTTAAAAAAATGTAAAAAATTTCATAAAAATACAAAATGGCAACTCCACGTGATTTTTCCAATGTCCTCCCTACATAGTGGCTGTTGGGAAGCCATGTTTAAAAATGAAGCAAATGCATTGGATGGTGTTAAGGAAACCCCCCTCCTTCAGTGTGACATCCTCCCTGTTATGTGTGCATGGTGGAGAAGGCTGGAAATGGTGGTGGTGGCGTTTCCAATAGACAATAGAAACTTCAACAAAACTTGCCTCTTCTTCTGCCCATGCGTGGAGATATGGGAGGAGAAAATGTCCTGTGGTTTTTGAGCAGCATCAAAACTCCATGCAAAGACATTATGTCAGGTGGAGTGTGGCATGAGTTTATGTCTTCAGCTAAATGCAAATGATGTAATGCCATCCCCTGCATGAAGTTTGGCTCTGACAAGATTTCAAAAACTCGAGCGAATACAAATGGTGAAATTGCAGTCCTCCCTCTGTGTGATGTTAAATGAGTTTTCAAATTGATGCAATTTCAAAGAGGTGTTAAATCCATCATCTCATGTGTTCAGCCAAAGGTGCCATTAAAACTTGCAACAACAAAAAAACGCACAGTTCCAGGCTAAGCATTTATCCCACATTCACTGGGGAATAAACAATTTTGGCATTTATAAGCAAAGCCCCACACAAGTATAGTGTCGAAATCTTGAGGCTTTTGATGGATGGTGTTTAGTGGCCTAGATGGACCCCACACGCACGGGTGCGCTTCTCAAGGTGACCAAAGAGGCTGAGTGGTGACCAGGTGGACCCCATGCATGCATGGATCCCGAGGCGGGCAAGTTTTGCAAAGTAAGAGGGGTAAACTCATAATAATGGTTCCCACTTTTTTGCCACTTTTGACACTGAGATGAACAATTTTAAAATAATCTTCAACTTCCGACAACTATAACTTTTAAACTATTAAGAATTTGAAGATGATCTAAATTAGTGATTTGTAGAATTTTGTCTGTAGATTCTATATATATTTTTTTCAAATTTTTTTGAAGGATTTTTTTCTAATTTTTCCATCTCCCTCGGAAAGTAGTTTTTTACAACAAACTACATTTTTTAAGAGTGATGTGCCTCCCGAAACGCATAACTTTTTTTCTATAAATGATAAAAACTCAATTCTTTCGAATTTTGGTTTGTAACATCAATATTCAAGGCTTGCAGTTGGTTTGATAGTGATATGTTTAATATTTTTCATTTTATTAAGTTTTGAAGTCCGACTAGTCATAATTCAGACATAGGTTTACGTTTGAACAAATAACTTATTCTATATATATCGAAATTCAATTTTATTTTTTTTGTTAGAAAGAAGACATCAATACCCAGAGCTTAGATATTTTTCAAAAAAAAATTGAATTAGTTTCCTATTTTTCCCAATGTGTTGAACAGAGAAGTTCATGTTCGGTGAAAAACCTATATTTGATAAAATTAAAAAAACAAGTTCATAATAAACTCAATATGTAATAAAATTATATTCATTGGAAAGCTTGCTTTGAGGACTATAATACTACATTTTGGGTTGTCAAGATCATTCCATTTGAGCCTTCAACCAGAGGTTTCAAGGCCAAAAATCTGCAAAAAAATGTAGAAATCTTCAGAGAAGTGTTAAAAAAGGGGTTCGAACGAAGGGGGGTTCGAGTGAACCCCCCTTTTTTAGGGGGGTTCGAATGAAGGGGGGTTCGATCAAACCCCCGCACTATAATTGAAAAATGACATAAATGGGAATTAAAGGTGCTTCGCTCGAAAGATGGGGTTTGAGTGAAGTGGGGTCTTTGCTCGAACCCCAAAGGTATTCCATTTGAACACCCCCACTTCGCTCGAATCCCCCGTAAACAAAATTTTCCACTTTCACCAATTTCCTTCGTTGGCAAAAGTGGGAACCAGCTTTGTGAGTTCACCCAGAGCGGATTAACAAGTAAGAAAGTTGAGGAGATCCGACGGTACATGTGATCTCACGAAGGAAAGACGCTCAAAGAATAACCATCGCGAAACAGCGAAAAGCTCAAGAAAATCGAAGGTTAAAGAGTGAGCAAGTTTGAAAGATCCAACGGCTCGTGTGACTTCGTGACCCAAAGATGCAAGCTCGTTAGCCATTGCGAAATGGTGAAAGACAGGTGGTGGGTCCAGGTGGAAAGACAGATCGCAGGTCTCGCTGAGGTGGAGATGACGTGGCGATGACGGAGGCTTAGGTGGCAATGATGTGACTGAAAGGCAAGCAGACAAGTGGCGTACAAGTGGCAGTGATGAGGCGTACACGTGGCGGTGATGAGGTGTCATCTGAGGTGGTGCCCAGTGGACCCCATCAGCCAATCAGAGACCGCCACGTGGCAGGGCGTCAGGGCAAAATCAGGCCAAAAATCAAAGTTAAAATCAGATTAAATATATAGTTGAAACTATATAGAAAATTGAAAAATTTAAATGGTGTGCACATATGAAGGATTTAATTCGCTCAGAGGTCCATTTTTGCCCAAAGTACTAAGTATTATATATCACCGGAAAGCCCTCGAGATAAGGAATCCAATAATGTAGTTAATTTTAACAAATTGTGGATATTTTGGGAGTAGTTTCCACTGGAAAGAAGAAGAAAGTGAATTCAGTTGGAAAAAGAGACACTTGGCAATTTCGGTTGCAGACCTAATCTTTTTCCCTCTCCTTCTTATTCTCATTTTCTTCTCATTGTAAGGGTTCCATAATTTTGGAGGAAGTGCTCCAGTTTTCATGGCTTCTATTTCCAAATTTCTTGACCCAAACTTGTAAAGTTCTATGGATCTTTTCAGGGTATAGAGGTTATGTTGCAAGATAGTAGATCATTTTCTAGTTGCAGATCTTACTTGTGTCAGGCATGAGTAAATTTCCTACATTATTGTCTCTATGTATGTATTTCATTATTATGAATTGAATCCTTAAGGAGGATGAAATTTGTCAATTTCAAGAAGGTTGTGTGATTGTTTGTGGGTATCCTTCAATGAAGGTTTTAAACTCTGTAATCAGTCATGAACAATGGAATGTGTCCCCGGTCTGATAATTTTGTGAATAAATTGAGTAATGCATTAGTATAAGTTATTAATGCGGGAATATCATTTAAGGAGATCTAATTTGTGACTAGGATGCACTTTTGCAGTTCTGTGTATGACTCTGTTGCCCAATGAACAAGGCACTGGTCTTGTAGATTTGGGGATAGTTTTAGATTAATTCAAATTAAAGAAAAATCTATTTCCCTTTATGTTTAGGGGTTTGTGTTCTATTCTTTCCAAGCTCTATTTCATCCTATTGTTTGTACAGATTTAGCCAATCTGTAGTGTTTCCTAACTTGTTGAGCTTGTGAAATGATCTATCTGCCTATTGTTTGATGTAGTCATAAGTGTGTAATGAGTCAATTTCATGCATCAAAAGTGTGTCCCCCCCTAGGTCTAGCAGAACCTGAAGTGCAGGAGGATCAATTAGGGTCCTATGTTATGTTGTCCAAGCCCTGAAGTGTTTCATTGATTGAGATTGGCTTTTCTCATAGATTGATTTGCAAGTGTACTTGGGTTAATCATTTTTTATGAACAACACGATGCATGTTGTCTACTCAATGCATTTACAATAACAACAAAATGATTTCCATAGCGTGTCGTGCTGATCTAGAATAGATAAGCCTGTCGGTGCTTATCCTGGACCTGTTTGTTGGTAACAACAAATATGCAAACACGAATATACCAATGAATAAATCTTCAAGACAAAGTGTCCAGATGATGTCTTCGTCATAACCAAGTGTTTTCCATATCATTCCAAGTTTTGGTGAACAATATATCCTACCGGTGTACCAGATACCGGTGACTATGCATAAGTCACTTACTTGCTGGTGAAAATTGCCAATTCTCCAAATGCCAGAGTTGATAAGTGTTAATAGGTGTTGACATCAATGACAAAACCATATCAACATATACAAAATACCAACACTTAGATGCACTTATACATAGTGATAGTGATAAATATCTCTTGTTGTTATTACAAAATGGGGCAAAATTACTTGAGGATTTTGATGTCACAAAGATCTTACCACTAGGAATACTTTAGGTCAAGATAATAGTCAAATACCTCATATAACACAAATGCAAGCAACGACCTCCAATTTTCCTCAGAATGCACATACGCAAACAAATGTCAGTACAAATGCGAATTCTCAATCAAGTGCATCATCCTCAACAAAAAATGTCAGCACACCAACACAGAACATACTGATAATATCAAGTGTCTCAACACCGATTCAAAAACAAATTCCTCATACAACAAGTGCAACTCAACCTCCCGTTTCCTATTCCATAGGATCGACATATAGTCACTAAAATGCAAATCTAGGTATTACAAATATAACAAGTACAACTCAGCCTAACATGGGCTCACATATCAACTATTTCACAATACCTAATGGAACACATAACACGAGAAATTATAATCATGGTACCTTCCAACAACCTCCTAGTTATGCTACCACAAATCCTTTTGTGGGACATACACAGATACAAGGTGTACCTTTGACTCAAATGGATATTCTGACACAACAGTTACACAAATACAACAATAGGTAACTACTATGCAAACCGACAATGATAAAAAGAGCTACACACTGCAGGACTTATGTCCTTATCCTTTTGATCACACATTGTACATGTCACCTTTCCCATAACATTTTGAAATGCCAAAATTTGACAGATACCAAGGGAAAGCTGATTCTAGAGACCACATTAGAGAATTTTTAATGGCATGCATAGAAGTTGCAATGGAGGACACTTACTTAATGAGACTGTTTCCTAAAAGTCTAGGGGGCCCAGCTTTAGAGTGGTTTTGACATTTACCACCAACCATCACATCTGGGGAGAATTAGTTGAACACTTCATTGCAAACTTTTCACATACAATTGAAACCCCAGTCACTTTAATCGACTTGTGTGTCGTGAAAGAATATGAGAATGAAACATTTGCATCCTTCATACAATGATGGAGGGCTCTCTATAGGAGGTGTAAAATAATTATTCCAGAAATAGAGCAAGTGGATATGTTCACAGAAAACATGATCCCTAAGATTAAATATTCTATACAAATGCAATGTTTAACCATGTTCAAACAAATCATGGAAAAATCTCTACAGTGTGAGAAAGGGCTAGTGGAACAAGGTCTCATTAAGTATGGCAACAACAACAATAATGATAAATCTAAGTTTTGGTCGAAAAACAAAAATGTGACCAACGATGGTGTTGTAGACACCCATACAGTAAACAAAACTCAACCAGTTTTATCTTTAGGCATGAGTCAATCATTAAATCCACATACGGAGAATAACACTGCCTCAACAAATGTAAATGCTATGCAAAACATGAACACAAAGTACCCTGGGGTAAATGCTCCAAGAAGGAATTGCACACCTTTAGGAGAACCTATAGAGTCAGTGCTCAAAAAGTTAATACAGACAAGCATGATCACGTTACCGAAAATAAGAGTATATGAACTAGGTCCTTTCAAACCCACATGGTGGAATGATAATGATTTATGTAATTATCATTGGAGTAAAGGTCACAAAATAGCGAGTTGCTATAAATTGAAAAAATTGGTCCAAGATACGATAGACCAAGGTGACATCATAATCGATAGTGATAAAACCTCAACAAACACAAATCATACAATCTTTAAGGATCCATTTGTTAAGCATGACAAAGGGAAGGCTACTACATCAAGTACTCAAGATAATACAACTAACTACACAAAGGTCTCATATGACTACACTATTCATGCCATTAGCTCAGGAGATGTAGTAAACAATGATTCACAAGAAACACTTGACCAAGATGAGTAGTATCTAGATACTCACATAGATGATAACCATATTTGTATGCTATCAGAGGCACCGAAATATGATGAAGATAGAAATATTTGTCTTGGAGAATAGGGGCATGATGAACCATTTCATTCAGGATGGTTGGAAGATGAAATTATAGAAAAAATCATGGATGACAAACATACACATGAAGACTATGAAGAGGGGTTTAACATAAACCTTGAGGAGCCGGTCTCAACATGTGTACTTTAATGTTGGTTAAGGCACTAGGATATTCTGAACTTCACATTGATGCATCCAAGAGGATAAATATCAAGGCATACGATGATGAAGAACACCCCTCAAAAGGCATTGCAACACTACATGTACAAGTGGGACCTATAACAATAGAGGCTTCTTTTCAATTCTTGGACAGAGAACCAGGATATAACATGTTATTGGGCCTCCCATGGATCCATACCATGCAAGCAGTACCATCCACATTCCATTAATGTGTCAAATTCCCATATAATGGTATTGAAATTACCATAAAAGGTGATCCAAATCCCTTCCCACACTGTAATTACTTGAAAGAAACTGTGGATAATAAGGTACCTATTAATCAAGAAGCACCTCTCACTACACAACTAGATGCATTAACAAACACGGAAACATAGAAGAATATGCCTACAACATCTTCTTTACAGATACAAGATATGGGTTGTGGAGGGTACTCTATTGCAAATAATTCAAGTGGAAAACAATTGTTTCTATCTCCTAAGTCTTTTGGGAAGCCTAAAAATGCAGTACAAAAATAAGACAAAGGAAAAGAAATTGTCAGATACACAGACTCATTGTCTTGTTAGGTCCCAAAGGCAACTGAGAGAGGGGGGGGGGGTGTGAATCAGTTGTCTAATAAATTCAAAACCAAAATAGTTTAACCAACTTAATGCTTAATACTGGTAAACCAATCTATTATACTGGTAGATAGTTTTATCAGTTAATTGCAATACAGGTAAGGATTAATGCATGAAACAAAAAGACAAAGTCATCCACAACACATAACACCAATATTTGTACGTGGAAACCCTGTAAGGGGAAAAACTACGGTGGGAAACCTTACCCACAATCAGATGATACTACTGCAGATAGTAAGTGTATACAAATGGGGTTTGCACATGTAGAAAGGCCAAGCACCTAGAGCTCACTGCTCAAACACAAAATAGGAGTCACACTCACTACAATTGGATGGTTAAATCCAATAAGGATGTACTGCTCAAATTAGCATCTTTCTATGCTGGATTTAGTACCGGTGTAGTTATGATTATCTTCACAAAACCTCCTTCAACCTTCAAATGATGTCTGTGTGTATAGCTCTGCTTATTCTCACATATACCTTCATACAATCCTTATTCGCACTCCACATTCGATCTTACAAATAAGATCTTACATTTATACCATAACCTAAGACCAATTTTAGTAGGTTAGATCTAAAGGATATTACAATAAAATCAATTTACAAATAAATTAATGTCCGATGCAATAACCGATTCAACATGTCAACTTGATGCATTTACAACAATAATAAATCATCTCCATAGTGTGTCATGTTGATCTGGAAAAGATAAACCTGTCGGTGTATAACCTGGACCTATTTGTCGGTAACAACAAATATGCAAATATGAATATACCAATAATCAAAACTCCAAGACAAAGTATCCAAACGATGTCTTCGACATAACCAAGTGTTTTCCATGCCATTCCAAGTGCCTATGAACATTATATCCTATCGGCGTACCAAATACCGGTGATTGTGCATAAGTCATTTGATTTGCCGGTGAATGTTGTTGATTCTCCAAAGTATCAGAGTTGATAAGGTTTATTAGGTGTTGACATCGACAAAACCATACCAAAATACCAACAATATCCCCCTTTGGCATTGATGGCAATGCAAGATGGAAAAACCATCAAAGTGCCAAAACAGAAGGGCGAAATACCAAAAGCCAACAAAAGCCAACAATCTCCCAAAAGAGATCATAACCAGAAATCAAAATATAGATACAGAGAGTAACAATCTCTCCCCCAATGAATAATCTCTCCTCAAAAGATAATATGTTTTTCCATATCAATCTCTCCTCCTTTGACATCAAATGCCAAAGTAAAAATTAAGAAAAATTCTAGATACAAAATACCAACCAATTCAGTATACAACTACTCCCCCTAAGAAGTAGCTTCCTCATCAAAGCCGGAGTAAAATATTTCTCTATTAATTCTATTGATTGATGACAAACATCAACTTCCTAAGTCTCTATCAGTGGGGGTATGACCCCAAATTGATCTCTAAGATATTCAAAAGTCTCCTTAGGCAGAGATTTAGTGAAAATATCTGCAATCTGCTCTTTAGTATTCACATAAACCAGTTTTATTTCTTTTGCTTCAATATTTTCCCTTAGAAAATTCAGTTTGATAGAAACATGTTTGGTTTTAGTATGTAATACCGGATTCTTAGATATATCAATTGTTGCGGTGTTATCACAATAGATAGTAATAGGTTTCTTGCATTTTACCTTTATGTCCTTTAACATTTGCTTAAGCCATAATACTTGTTTATAGTTAGTTGTTGCTGCAACATATCCTGACTCTGCTATTGATAAAGATGTACAACTTTGTTTCTTACTCAACCAAGAAATTAATCTGCTTCCAAGAAAAAATGCTCCGTCTGTGGTGCTTTTTCTATCATCCACATCTCCTGCCCAATTTGCATCTATATATGTACATAATTCAAAGTTTTCATCTCTAGGATACCATAATACAAGATGTGTAGTGCCTTGTAAATACCAGAAAATCCTTTTTACTGCTGATTCATGATTTTCTCTAGAATTACTTTGAAATATTGAAACAATACATATCGCATTCATGATATCAGGTCTTGTTTGTGTCAAATACAGTAAACCTCCTATCATAGATTTGTACCTAGTCAGATTAACAGGTGTAGATTCATCCCTTTGTGATAATTTGTCATTTGTAGTCATAGGTGTGCTTACCGGTTTAGAGTTCTCCATCCCAAATTTCTTTAATAACTCCTTCAAGGACTTGGATTGACTCAAGAATATACCTTTATCAGTCTTTGAAATCTGCAATCCTAAAAATAATTTTATTTCTCCAATCATAGACATTTCAAATTCTTGTTGCATTTCAATAGAAAAGTCTTTACATAATCCATCTTCTCCTCCAAAGATTATATCATCAAAAAAAACTTCTATAACCAAGATGTCATCATTAGTCACTTTATAATATAAATTATTGTCAGCATTTCCTTTAGAAAAACCAATCTTCAAAAGATACTTATCCAATCTTGCATACCAAGTTCTTGGAGCTTGCTTCAACCCATACAAGGTTTTCCTTAACCTGCAAACCATATCTTTGTTATATGTCAAAGAAAATCCATTAGGTTGTTCAATGTAAACTTCTTCTTCAAGATCTCCATTCAGAAATGCACATTTAATATCCATTTGATATACTTTGTAGTTTTTGTGTGCTGTAAAAAATAAGAATAATCTAACTGTCTCAATTCTGGCTACCGGTGCAAAGGTTTCATTATAGTCAATTCCTTCTTTTTGAGAATATCGCTTACACACTAGTCTTGCTTTATTTCTGACAACCTTACCATCTTTATTAAGTTTGTTTCTAAATACCCACTTGGTTCCAATCACATTTATGTCTTTAGGCTGGGGAACTAATATCCATGTGTTATTCTTCTCAATTTGTTCTAATTCTTCTTCCATAGCTTTAATCCAGTGTTTATCTTCACATGCCTCATTAATTGATGATGGTTCAATTTGAGAAATAAGACATACCTCTTCATTTGACAATCTTCCTCTTGTCATAACTCCTTTATACTTGTTTCCAATTATCTGATCTTCAGAATGATTCAGTCTTACATACCGAGGTGTCTTCGTTTGCTATTGTTCCTTAGTTACTGTGGAATTTTCAGATGATATTGGGATAATTGTATCTTCATTCTATACCAGTTGGTTCAATGTAGGTTCATTTGTTAAACTCTCTGTTGCCAGTTCAGAGTCTATGTTCCTTGAAGTTCCTCTAAATTATTCATCAATCTTCACATTTTTACTCAACAATTTTCTACAATCTTTTGTTAAAACATCTATATGCCTTGCTCTTAGATGAATAACCAAGAAATATTCCTTCATCACTTCTAGGATCAAATTTGCCAATATACACGTCCCTTCTAATATAGCATTTACTTCCAAATATTCTGAAATATTTAAGAGTAGGAGTAATACCAAACCATATTTCATGAGGGGTCTTACCGGTTTCACCTTTGATGTGAAATTTGTTGAATGTATAGACCACTGTACTTACTACCTCTCTCCAATACACATGTGGTAGATTTGCTTCCGATAACATACTTCTTGCTGCATCCAAGATAGTCCTATTTTTTCTTTTAACAACTCCATTCTGCTATGGTGTTCGAGGTGCTGATAGCTATCTCATAGAATGTATTAAATTCCTTAGATGTAAATTCTCCTCCTTGATCTGATCTCAGACATTTGAGTTTCTTACCGGTTTCATTCTCTACCATTGCTTTGAACAGTTTGAACTTACCAAGTGCTGATTTTTCTCTGAGAAAAGTAACCCAACATATTCTAAAGTAGTTATCAATTCTTAGCATGAAATATCTATCACCTTGTAAATTTTTAGTTCTAGTTGGACCACATAAATCAGTATGAATTAAGTCAAGAGCATTATTGGATTTTTTCGGAATACTTTTGAAAGTATCTCTAACTTGTTTTCCAAATTGACATTCCTTACATACTGTATTGTGAGGTTTGATAATTTTAGGTGAATCCCTAACTGCCTTAGTAGTACTGATTTTTACCATGCAATCAAAATTTACATGACAGAGTCTCTTATGCCATAGCCAAATTTCATCAATATGTGCAATCAAACATGTCTTTTCACTATTATTCAAATGAAAGATATTACCTCTAGTTTGTTTACCGGTTGCAATTTCCAAACCAGTTCTATTCATGATTTTGCATTTTCCATTTTTGAATTGTAACTGAAATCCTTTCTCAACTAATTGACCAACACTCAAAAGATTATGCTTTAAACCTTCAACATAGTAAACATTGTCAGTATTAAGCTTACCATCAATAGATATAGTACCTTTACCTTTGATCAAACAAGCTTTATCATCTCCAAATCCTACTAAGCCTCCACTATATTCCTGAAAGGTCAAGAATTTACTTTTATCACCAGTCATATGATGTGAGCATCCTGAATCAATGATCTATTCATCATTTACTTCAACTTTAGCTGCCAGGGCCTACTCTACCGGTTAAATGGTAGGTGTTGGTTGGTCTTCTGTTATAGCAACAAAAACCCATCCATTTTCTGTCGGATCCTCATTGGAATCATCAGTCACTCCTTCATCAACAAGATAACAACATTTGTCTTTGTTCTTCTTAAATCTGTATCTGTGATATTCAAGGTTAGGCTTGTATGTTCTTCTAGCTTCTTCTCTTACTCTAGCATGTCTATCAGGGCATCTTGAAGCCATATGACCAATCTTATTACAGTTAAAACATTTAAAGGGTGCTTTACCTTCATACTTACTTCCAACTGGACCTTTAGGCATTTTTCTTGCAAATAGTGCTTCAAGTTCTTCATTTTCTCTCCTACTTTCCTTGAGTTCTCTTGCATAAAAGGCTTTCTAATCAGAGTTGTCAAATGATGGTGGAGAGGATGTAGATGCTTTAAAATCTAAATCTGTCTTTATAGTAGCAACAGGACCAAATTCCTCAATTTCAAAAGCTGAAAGTTTTCCAATCAATGTATCCCTAGTTACTGATGTATTAGGCATTGTTCTTAACTCATTTATAGCAGTAACCTTCATTTTATATGCCGATGGCAATCCTCTTAAAACTTTTGAAATAATTTCATCTTCACTTAAGGTTCCTCCACAATATTTAATACCCAAAACAATTTCATTAACTCTTTCCATAAAAGTAGAAATCCTTTCATCTTCTTCCATTTTCAGATTTTCATACCTAACCTGGAAGCTTTCTAGTTTTGCAATTTTGACTGTGGAATCTCCTTCTTTCAGTGTTTCCAGATGATCCCAAATAGCTTTAGCAGTTGATCTATCTGATAATCCTATGATTTGCTGATCTGTTAATGCGCTCAAAAGTGCTTCTCTTGCTTTGATATCCTTTTATTCATCTTTTCCCAAGGTAGGTGGATTAGGCTGACCGGGAGTAGGAGCAGTATAGCCATTCTTTGTAACTTCCCAGATGTCCTTTCCAATGCAATTTAAATGTGTCTCCATTTTGATTTTCCATATGCCATAGTTGGTTCCATCAAGTTTAGGACTGTCCTTCCTAAAATAGTTAGTAGACATTGGATCTCCTCAAGATGTTAAGCTTCTGCAAAAGAGGACTAGGCTCTGATACCAATTGTTAGGTCTCAGAGGCAACTGAGAGAGGGGGGTGAATTAGTTGTCTAATAAATTCAAAACAAAAATAGTTTAACCAACTTAATGCTTAATACTGGTAAACCAATCTATTATACCGGTAGACAGTTTTATCAGTTAATTGCAATACCGGTAAGGATTAATGCATGAAACAAAAAGACAAAGTCATCCACAACACATAACACCAATATTTGTATGTGGAAACCCTGTAAGGGGAAAAACCACGGTGAGAAACCTTACCCACAATCAGATGATACTATTGCAAATAGTAAGTGTATAAAAATGGGGTATGCACATGCAAAAAGGCCAAGCGCCTAGAGCTCACTACTCAAACACAAAATAGGAGTCACACTCACTACAATTGGATGGTTAAATCTATTAGGATTCCCAAAGATACTGAGAAGGGGGGGGGGGTGAATTAGTATCTAACCGGTTGTAAGATTTTCTTAACTTAAAGCATGTAGAGCATATCAATACTATATACCCATTAACAGAAAGTAATGCAATAAACAGAGATAACAACAACCACATGAAAAAAACACCATAACACAGTAGTTTAATGAGAAAACCCGGTGTGGGAAAAACCTCGGTGGGATTTGTGACCCACAATATTCACTTACTGGCCAATAAGAGAATATTACTAATACAAGAGGGGCCTACACATGCAGGAAGGCCAAGTGCCTAGAGCTCACTGCTCAATTACAAAATGGGAAGTCTCACTGACTTACAAAATGGATTATATAAATCCAATGTTTTGTACTGCTTCAAAATAGCATCTACTATGCCAGATCCAGTACCGGTTTATATCTCTACTTCATACATAAACCCTTAACCTATAATTCGCATAATAGGTCTGCCTTATTTCGCCTATATATATCCTTCCATCTATTAAAAAATGTTCTACAATGATCTCTTATATATATGAGTCATTTTACAACTTACCAAGTTGGCTTACAATGATTTTACAATAATTAATAAAATATATTACAAACAAAATTCCTATCGACTTCTGTGCCAGTATGCTTCCTTTTACTACGGGTGGTCTCTGTGCCAGTGTAGAGTCTGTCTTTGCTGGTGCTGGTAAATTGTCTTGCCGGTGTCATAGGACTGTAAGGTTCCCATCAATGACAAAACCTTCAATCACCTACAATATCTCATTGGAGTGTGCATTTACCAACAATCTCCCCCTTTGGCATTGATGGCAACACTCATAAGAAAAATCCAAAAAATGTCATCCAGAAAGAATCTCCCAGAATTATCTTGCTAAAAATTGTGTACCAAAAGAATATGTGCTCCCCTAAGTTGATGACTCATTTGCTTTTTATTTTTCTCATTCCACTACCCCCCCTTTGGCATCAATGAAAAAGGTTGTCAAAGTGTCAATGAGTGTGGTTTCTTGTTTCATCCTTGTAACCGGTTGGTTACAATCTGAAAAAGATCTGCCAAAACCAGATTCAGGCTCTCAATGAACTTTTTTCTGTCTTTTATTGTGGCCTCAGTCCTCTGAACTTTACCGGTGAGGTGTTGCATTTGCTCTGCCGGTGTTTTCTATCCTTGAATCAAGGTATCAAATATTTCTTTTCTTAAGGAGGCGAGGTAGTCCAATTTTGGACTAAGTCTCCATTTTAGAACTTTAGACTTTCCTTTTATTCTTTCCTTCTCTATTTCCAACTTTAGTAGTTCTTCCTCAAACCCTGTTATTTTCTGCTCAAAAACTGATAATGAATCAGATGAATTAATGAAGTTATCAGCTAGTTGATTTATTTCCTCCTATAACTTGCTGATTTTCTTGTCTATATCTACTGTCAAAAAGTTAGTTTTACATGTATCCTTGTACAAAGTTTTAAATTCCTTCAGTGTACTACACAGTTCTAGTAAAAGAGTGTCAAATTGTCTTGTACACTTCTTTATTTCCTCCTCAAAGAATTTGTGTTTTTCTTTCTCTAGTCTCTCCTTGAATGCTTCCTCTTTTATTTGTTCAATTGTCATAGTGTTGTCAGTAATATACTTAGACAAAGTGTCAAGTTGACCTAAAGAATCTTTATTATCTATATTACACTTAGGTGCTATCATTTTCAAAATTGGAATTGTGTCATCAATTGCTTTGTATGCTTGTAAGCTACACTCTGTTATCTTCTTGATAGAATCCAGAAGAACTTCTGTCACATTAGTTGGTTTGAATTCTACATTTCATGAACCAACAATCTGTATTCCTCTGGTGGGAGCAATTTCCTTTCTTGTGGTGACCTCTGGTAGGTCAGTTTGTGTTTCCATTTCTTTAAGCAAAGGTTTGGATTGCTCAGTTGATGTCGATGGCACTATCTCTGTATGAACCTGTTGCTGAGAGTGAGCCTGTTGCTCTAAGTGTTTCTCAGTGTTGGCATCTATCGGTTTACCTTTTGTATTATCTATTACCGGTGGCTCATTAGCCATATCTGTTTTCCTTGTTGAATCCTTACCTATCACAATATTGATTTTCTGAGTGTCAATGTCCATTGTATATAACACCTCAAAATTGGGATTTGTGTCATCTTGTGGTGTGTCCATACTCTCATTAGCCAGTTGATTGTCTGTGGTAACTACCGGTGGAGTATCAAGAGGCAGTGGGGATAAGTTATCTGTTATTTTTATGGTGGGTGGTCCACCAACCTTACCTTTTCCCTTATCCTTATCTTTTTGGTATACTTTGATGGGTTTAGGATTTCTATATTCTTCTTGCTTTTCATTTTCTACAAGGAGTATGTCCCATGCATTAGTTGTTTCCTCTGCAACCTCATTCACTCTACCAACCATAAGTGCTACATGCCAGTCTGTAGTTGAAAATACTGATTGGTTAGCCTCTGAGTTTAGTTTATCTATCTCATTTGGTGAGTTGACTGGATATACAGCAAGATGTTTTTCAATTTTTATTTTCTTATCAAGCTCTACAACAGCTTGCCTTCTAGCTTCAAGTCTTTTGAATAGTTCTCCCAGTAATTCATCCACAACTTGCATTAGAAATTTCTTGTAAATGTCCAAGTGTAGGATTACACTATTTTCAACTTTTTCCTTGTCATCAGTTGATAATGAATCATACAATTTATTGATGTTTTTCAGCCTTCCATCCTCTGTTATTTCATTTAGAAGTTTGTCAATTGGAGCAATGGTTTGTTGAGTCTTCTTCTTGGGTGTTAACTTCTTCTTTGGAGTTAACTTCCTAGCTGGGGGCCTTATTGCCTGTTGTTTCTGTCTGGTTTTTCTAGGAGAAGGTGTAGATACCGGTGAAGGTTTTCTTTTTCTCACAACTCTTTTAAATTCAGCTAGTATATCACTTTCTGAAGAAGTTGCAACTGGTGAAAGGTGAGTTTCTGGTTGAAGTGTTTCTAACTCATCTTCAGTAATATCAGTTTGTTTGATTACATCATCCTTAATAGATTTTGCTTTCCTGAATCCTCTTCTAACTATTGCTTCAACCTTTTTGACATTTTTCTTTGATTGGATTTGTTTTTCAATGGGCTCCGCACTGCCAAATACCTCTTCTGTAGGTTCCTTAGGTGCTTCCAGGAGGGCTTTTGCATATTTTTCAATTATGTGATCATTAGTTTCATACCCCATTTCAGTAACCCAAATGGTTCTTGGGATAACTCCCTCCATCGAATTTCATCCTTCTTAATAACAAAACAGATTTCATCCTTATACTTATTTACAATTTGTTGTGATAGTCTGACTCTTGTCTTCATCCAGGCCTTTAATGCCTGAAAGTACTCATCTATGTTCTTTTCTCTATTCTCTCCCATGTTGTTTAGTAAATCTGACAACTGTTTGCCTACCGGTATGTCAAAACCAAGATTTCTGCTACCTATACCGGGTACTTCTTTGATTATGTGTAGCATTAGACAGACAAGTAGATTTCCAAATCTGAATGTCCCCTTTTTGTCTTTCTTAATCTTTCCCAAGTTGTCAATTAGTTCATCTTTCAGCCATTCACACACATCTATTTTTGCATTATCTTTAATCAAATCATAAGAACTCTTTATGCATAAGCTAGAGACTGAGTTTAACCTATTTGCATGTGTGGTTTTGTAGCCTAAGGTCTTATTGATGAATCTGACATTGATATATGTTACATCATTTACCCTTAAAGATCTCTTGTCAGATGTTGCGCCGGTTAGGTTAATCACTAGGTCATTTGAGACCTTCTTTGTTTTATCAGGCCTGTTACTGGCAGAAGCTAACCCTGTCACAGCTTTTACTGCCTCTTTAGTGATTTTGTGAACTGAGTCCAACCAAAAGAATGTACCATGTACCCTGCTTAAAACTATCCTTATAACATCCTTAGGGAAATCTGGAATACTGAGAATTTTAGTGAAACCTAGGGTTTCTACTATCTTGTGTTCAGCTTTAACATTACCGGAATCGTCACAGATTACTGATTTATACATGTTCTTGATTTTGTCATCACCTAAATCTTCTATGTGACAATGTATGTACATTCTAGGGTCTTCAGCAAAAACTACTCCTTTAGGGATTTGAGAAAAAGCACCAAAATTATCATCTTTCTTGGCAATTTCAGGAACTAACTCAAATACGGGTCTAGGGCGTTTAATCACTTCGACTACAGTAGGGTTTGCTATGAATTCAGGAACAGATGAAGAAGCCATGATTATAAATACCTTTATCATCCTTAGGAATGATTTCTTGATGAGTTGCTTCACTTCTTTGCTAGGAATTCCTTTGCTCTAGAATTTTTGCGCTCTCGAAGGTTTGAATGCTCGGTGAAATAAAATTGGAGCCAAAACACTTGATTTATAATGTTAATTTTGCCAACCACCACATTTAATGCTTGTCAGTTAAGTAATGACTTAACTTATTTGCCGGTATAGAAGTAATTTCAACTTCTCACCATTACCCGAGGGAATAATAGCGTTTTTCACATTTCATTGCCAAACCCTCAAGGGAATTTTCTTCAGTTAGATGAAGAGTCTCCTGCCGATGGAGTGTTATTCTCTCCTATCGGTGGAGTGTTACTATTTTTTGCTACTGGAGGAGTGTTCCTATCACCATTTAGATTTGATTTCCTAATCCATTATTTTGGGGATTCCTTCTTTACTTCTTCAACCTTTTCTTTACCTTTCAAACTAGGACCTTTGTTATTTATTGGTGAGGACTTGCTTCTACAAAATTTTGCAATATGTCCAATCTTGTTACAGGCACAACAAGTCACATTATCTTTCTAAATAGATTTTCCATATCCTATGCCAGTTTGTGTTCTGCATTGATTAGATAAGTGTCCAAATCTTCCACAAACATAACATCTTACATTCATTCTGCAATTCTCTGAATTGTGACCAACTTTGTTGCATTTTGAACATATTAGGTCCCAGAGACAACTGAGAAGGGGGGGGGGGGGGGGGGGGGGTGAATCAGTTGTATGATAAATTCAAACCAAAAACTTATTAACCAACTTAATGCTTAATACCGATAAATTAGTTAAGTATGCCGGTAGACAGTGTTAACAGTAAATTGCTATACCGGTAAGGATAAATGCATGAAACATAAACATAAAGTCATCCACAACACATGACACTAATATTTGTACGTGGAAACCCTGTAAGGGGAAAAACCACGGTGGGAAACCTTACCCACAATTAGATGATACTACTGCAGATAGTAAGTGTACATAAATAGGGTCTGCACATGCAGAAAGGCCAACAACCTAGAGCTCACTGTTGGTATTTTGGTATGGTTTTGTCATTGATGTCAACACCTGCTAATACACCTACTTTGGAGATCCAGCAACATTCACCGGCAATCAGTGAACTATTCAAACAATCACTGGTATATGGTTAACCGGCAGGATATAATGTTCACCGGTACCTGCAATGACATGGAAGACACTTGGTAATGTTGAAGACATCATGTGGACACTTTTCCTTGAAATAATATCATTGGTATATTCTTATTTGCATATTTGCTTTTACCGACAAATAGGTCCAGGTTACCTAGGGTTACACCGGCAGGTTTATCTTTTCCAGATCAGCATGGCACGCTATGGAGATGATTTATTATTGTTGTAAATACATTAAGCCGACATGTTCAATCAGTTATTGCATCGGATATTGTATTATTTGTAAAATATTTTATTGTAATATCTTGTAGAGCCGACCTACTAAAATTGGTCTTAGGGTATGGTATAAATGTAAGATCTTATTTGTAAGATCAAGTGTGGAATGCGAAAAATATTTAAGGAAGGATATATGCGAGATCAAGCAGAGATATACACGAAGACATCATTTGAAGGTGAAGTTAGGTTTTTGTAGAAGCATATCAGCATTACACCGGTACTGAATCTAGCATATGAAGATGCTATTTTGTGCAGTACATTCTCATTGGATTTAACCATCCAACTGTAGTCAGTGTGACTCCCATTTGTGTTTGAGCAGTGAGCTCTAGGCTGTTGGCCTTTCTGCATGTGCAGACCCCTCTTTGTACACTTACTATCTGTAGTAGTATCATCTAATTGTGGGTAAGGTTTCCCACTGTGGTTTTTCCCCTTACAGGGTTTCCACGTACAAATATTTGTGTCATGTGTTGTGGTTGACTTTGTGCTTATGTTTCATGCATTAATTCTTACCAGTACAACATTTTCTGTTAACATTGTTTACCGGCACAATTAACTGTCTTACCGGTATTAAGCAATAAGTTGGTTAATAAGATTTTGGTTTGAATGACAACTGATTCACCCCCCCCCCCTCTCAGTTGTCCCCAGGACCTACAATTGGTACCAGAGCCTAGTCCTCTTTTTTCAGAAGTTTAACAACTTGAGGAGATCCAATGTCTACTAATTATTTCAGGAAGGATAGTCCTAAACTTGATAGAACCAACTATGGAATATGGAAAATCAGAATGGAGACACATCTAAATTGCATTGGTAAAGACACCTGGGAAGTTACTAAGAATGGTTATACTGCTGCTATAGTTGGTCAGCCTGCTCCTATTACTTTAGCTAAAGATGAAGAAAATGATTGCAAAGCAAGAGAAGCACTTTTGAGCGCATTATCATATCAACAAATCATGCAATTATCAGATAGATCTACTGCAAAAGCTATTTGGGATCATTTGGAAACACTGAATGAAGGGGATTCCACAGTTAAAATTGCAAAACTTGAAAGCTTCCGAGTCAGGTATGAACATCTAAAAATGGAAGAAGATGAAAGAATTTCTGCCTTTATGGAAAGAGTAAATGAAATTGTTTTAGGTATCAAATGTTGTGGAGGAACCTTGAGTGAAGATGAGATTGTTTCAAAAATCTTAAGAGGTTTGCCGTTGGCATATAAAATGAAGGTTACTACTATTAATGAGCTGAGAACAATGCCCAATACATCAGTAACTAGGGATACATTGATTGGAAAACTTTCAGCTTTTGAAATTGAGGAATTTGGTCCTGTTGCTATAAAAATTGATTTGGCCTTTAAAGCATCAACATCATCTGCTCCATCTTTTGACAAATCAGACTGGAGAGCCTTTTATGCAAGAGAACTTGAAGAAACCAGGAAGGAGAATGAAGAGCTTGAAGAACTTGAAGCACTATTTGCAAGAAAAATGTCAAAAGGTCCAATTGGAAGTAAGTATGAAGGTAAAGCACCCTTTAAATGTTTCAATTGCAATAAGATTGGTCATATGGCTTCAAGATGCCCTGATAGACATGCTAGACTAAGAGAAGAAGCTAGAAGGACATACAAACCTAATCCTAAATATCAGAGATACAGATTTAAGAAAAACAAAGATAAATCTTGTTACATTGCTGATGAAGGTGTGACTGATGATTCTGATGAGGATCCAGCAGACAACGGATGGGTCTTTGTTGCTATAACAGAAGATCAACTGGTACCTATTTCTCCACTGGTA
This sequence comes from Cryptomeria japonica, assembly GCF_030272615.1. NCBI lineage: Eukaryota > Viridiplantae > Streptophyta > Pinopsida > Cupressales > Cupressaceae > Cryptomeria > Cryptomeria japonica. The sequence goes on from NC_081409.1 coordinate 60,921,650, forward strand.
GAACAAGCCCTAGTAGCTAAAGTTGAATCAAAGGATGAATGGATTATTGACTCGGGATGCTCACATCACATGACTGGAGACAAAGGCAAATTCTTGAACTTTCAAGAATACAATGGAGGTTTAGTAAGATTTGGAGATGACAAAGCCTGTTCAATCAAAGGTAAGGGTTCAATATCTCTTGATGGTAAACATAACACTGACAATGTTTACTATGTTGAAGGATTAAAACATAATCTTTTAAGTGTTGGTCAATTAGTTGAGAAAGGTTTTCAGTTACAATTTAAAAATGGAAAATGCAAAATCATGAATAGAACTAGTTTGGAAATTGCAACCGGTAATCAGACTAGAGGTAATATCTTTCATTTGAATAACAGTGAAAAGGCATGCTTAATTGCTCATATAGATGAAAGTTGGCTATGGAATAAAAGACTATGTCATGTAAATTTTGATTGCATGGTAAAAATCAGTACTTCTAAGGCAGTTAGAGATCTACCTAAAATTGTGAAACCTCATAATACAATTTGCAAGGAATGTCAATTTGGAAAACAGGTTAGAGCTAGTTTCAAAAGTATTCCAGAAAAATCCAATAATGCTCTTGATTTAATTCACACTAATTTATGTGGTCCGGCTAGAACTAAAAGCTTACAAGGTGATAGATATTTCATGCTAATTATTGATGATTATTCTAGAATGTGTTGGGTTACTTTTCTCAGAGAAAAGTCAGAAGCACTTGGGAAGTTCAAACTATTCAAAGCAATGGTTGAAATTGAAACCGGTAAGAAACTTAAATGTTTAAGATTAGATCAAGGAGGAGAATTCACATCTAGAGATTTTAATACATTATGTGAAGTGAATGGAATCAAAAGACTGTTATCAGCACCTCGGACACCACAACAGAATGGAGTTGTTGAAAGGAAAAATAGAACTATTTTGGATGCAGCAAGAAGTATGTTATCAGAAGCAAATCTACCACATGTGTACTGGAGAGAGGCAGTAAGTACAGCGGTCTATACATTCAACAAATTTCACATCAAAGGTCAAACCGGTAAGACCCCTCATGAAATATGGTTTGGTATTACTCCTACTCTTAAATATTTCAGAATATTTGGAAGTAAATGCTATATTAGAAGGGACGCGTATATTGGCAAATTTGATCCAAGAAGTGATGAAGGAATATTTCTTGGTTATTCATCTAAGAGCAAGGCATATAGATGTTTTAACAAAAGATTGCAGAAAATTGTTCAAACTATTCAAAGCAATGGTTGAAAATGAAACCGGTAAGAAAATTAAATGTTTAAGATCAGATCTTGGAGGAGAATTCACATCTAGAGATTTTAATACATTCTGTGAAGTGAATGGAATCGTGACGTAGCAGGTCCAGGTGGAGGTCCAGCTCACGGGTCCCATCCAGTGGCGCTAAGGTGGCGATGACATGGCAGACACGAGGTGACAAGCAAGCAATCCAGTGGCGGTGACGAGGTGGGCACGTGGCAGAAAGATGATGTGTCATCCCAGCTGGTGCCCGGTGGACCTATTAGCGAATCAGAGGCTGGCACGTGGCAGAGCATAAGGCCAAAAATTAAGCGAAAAATCAAAATTAAATATAGAGTGCAGACTATAGGAGAAATTCAAAAAATTTAATGGAGGCATAAAAAGAATTAATTCGCCCAGAGATTAGTTTTTGGCCAAATATAAAAGTATTATATATCACTGGAAAGTTCTCAGAATAAGGAATCGAATCATATAGTTAATTTTAACAAATATGGGATATTTTGAGAGCAGTTTCCACAGAAAGGAGGAAGAAAATGAATTTCAGTTAGAAAAGAAGACACTTGGTAGTGTGTTATGCAAATATGATCTTTTTTCCTCCTCTTTTTATTCTATTTTCTTCTCAATTGTAAGGGTTCCAGAATTTTGGAGGAAGTGCTCTAGATTTGATGGCTTCCAATTCTAAATTTCTTGACCCAAATTTGTAGAATTCTATGGATCTTTTCAGGGTATAGAGGTTACAATGCAATATTGGAGATGCATTTTCTAGTTGCAGATCTTACTTGTGTCAGGCATGAGTAAATTTCCCACAATATGGTCTCTAGGCATGTATGTCATTGTTATGAATTGAATCCTTAAGGAGGATGAAATTTGTCAATTTCAAGGAGATTGTGTGATTGTTTGTAGGTATCCTTCAATGAAGGTTTTAAACTCTGTAATCATCAGTCATAAATGATGAAATATGTATCCAGATCTGATAATTTTGTGAATGAATCAAGTAATGCATTAGTATAAGGTATTAATGCATGAATATCTGGTAAGGAAAACAAATTTGCAGCTATGATTTGTATTTTGCAGTTCTGTGTGTGACTTTGTTGCCCAATGAACAAGGCACTGGTCTTTGAAAGATTTGGGGATAGTTTCAAATTCCAATTTAAAGACAAATCTATTTCCCTTTATGTTTAGGGGTTTGTGTTCTATTCTTTCCGAGCTCTGTTTCATCCATTATTTGTACAAGATCTAGCCAATCTGTATGTATTTCTAATTTTTTTAGCTTGTGATATCTATCTACTTTATTGATGTTGTCATATGTGGGTAAATGAGTTTGATTCAGTGCATCAAAAGGGTGTCCCCCCCTAGGTCTAGCAGAACCTGAAGTGCACGAGGATCAATTAGGGTCCTATGTTATGTTGTCCAAGTCCTGATGTGTTCTATAGAGTGAAATTGGCCATTTCATAGAAGGATTGCAGGTGAACTTGGGTTAATCAGTTTTGATGAACAACAGGAGCATCAAAGGACAAACAATTTATATGTTTAACTCCAACCGGTATTGTTTTTCCAACCAATATTCGTTGATTATGTGATGAGTTATCACTGGTCGTAATGATTTATCCTCACCGAAAAATTTTGGTGGTGTTTTTATGATGAGTTATGATTGTTTGACCAGATACACTGCACCTAGGAAATTGTGATATGATGTCTCAAGGCTGACATGAAATCTAAATGTCTATATATTGACATCACAATGCATTATTTTGTATGAGTGGAGGAGATATGATATGTGATGATTTGATGTGAAGACAAAAGTGTTAAGTAGTAGAGTATATTGGTAATGAAGTTTTGAGTGTACTGAAGAGGATATGTTCAAGCAAGTTGTGCTACTACTAGATCACACCATCTATTGTTTTCTAATCACTGCAACAGTCAAATCCCCTAACCAACGAAGATCTAACAAGCTTCATTGTACAAATCCTCTAACCAAGTGATCCATTAGTTTAGATTCAAAAATCATCTATCAAGATTACTCCTAACAGGGTACTACCTTTAATAAGGTATAGATTTTAACTAAGCTTTGGGATCTTTAACAGGATTCGCTCCTAGCAGAGAAAAATTTTGTAGACCTTAACCGATCAGTTATCTATTACTGCAGATAGTTAACTTGTGAGTCCCATCTCACTGTGGTTTTTCCCATTTGGGTTGTCCACGTATAAACACTTGTGTTATGGTGGATGTTTTACTTATTGTGGATGCTTTTATATCATTTTGGATTGCATGCATAGTGTTTAACAAACTTGTTAAGTATATCTATCGGTCAGTGTTTAAAGTAGTATTGTGTTTGTTTTCACTTATTCACCCCCCCTCTCAGTGCTTTACAAATCCATCAATCTCCTCGTACGGCTACAGGGTCGCTTATTCCTTTGTGATCCTTGGGTCCCACAATTCACATGTCCTTCTCTTGCCATCTAGTAACACACCTAGTTTCCTCATCATCTACTACATGGGGATGCATGGAGAACATAGTTTCTTTTCCCTTAGAACTAGGCCAATAAGACACGACTCCATCTTACTACCCTGCAACTTGACATACTCCTTACCTAGCAGGTTTTGGGAACATGTGGTTTTCATTTATTACCGCTAACTATTAGTGTAAAATGGGTGAAAGGGAGTTACACAAGCTCAACAATGTAAATTATGAAAACACCTATTTCACACGCTATAACATTCATAAGGAAAGTAAACCCAATAGATTTAACCTCAATTCTTTAAATAAGAGGGTTGGGTGCTGATTAGATTTGGTTTTTCCTTTTGGGAGTTGAGTTAAAATTGTATTTGAATTAGAATTAAATGGCAATGTTAATTCTAATACAAAAAATTAGAAATTGATCTAAAATAATAGTAACAAAATATTCTAGATATCATGTAGAGTTGTAAATTTAGATTTAAGAATGGAAAATAGATTAGAACATGTGACAAAAAGTTCTAGTGAACTTGTCGGGACCAAGAGGAACACATCATCTTGGTCCTTCAAATATTAGGGACAGACAAACTTGATGTTTTCTAGATTAGGATGATGCACAAAATATACTATCAAAATATCATCAAAAATTCTAGGGACCAAGGGGTCTGACCGTCCTAGTCCTTCACTTTTCGTGCCTTCAAAAGCCGAGTTTGATTGTATTTGCCTACTTTGTCATATTCCTTGCTTGTAGCTCTTGAGATAATTTCCTACATATAAAATAATGGAAATAGGTTTGTTGATGGGGTTTGCCTAGGTCAAACCTCATTTTAGGAATTAACCTTGTAATTGAAATGATAATTGAAATGGACTTGAACTAGAATCATTTCCTTTTGAGGGAAAGGGTAGATATGATTTTAAAATGCTTGAAATTGAACTTGAAACATCGATGAAGCTTTCTTGAATCCTCACATAATGTTTTAGGATGTCATGTAGAATATATTCATATAATATTGATCATGAATACTTGAAGTTGACTTGACTTCTCCTTCATTGCTTGATGAATGCTTGATTGCTTGCTCACTTAGAGTGCAATTGAAAACTTTTAGATAGATCACTTATTAATAGATGGAATTTTTCAGTTTTTTCAAAATAAGGGGGGTATACTTCCTTTATGCCTAACCATGCATTAAGTGTTTGATTTTTTTAAGTAGGCGCCAAATTTATCGTGAAATGAGGTGACCGTTGAGGGGCCCTATTTTGGGTCCTAGTTAGGAGGACCAGGGTGGTTAGGGCATCCTAGTACTAAGCTGGGACCAAGGTTCCCAAGACATCTCAGTCCCATTAATCAAGACTCAAAATTGGACAGAGGTTAGATAAGAAGTTGAAGTCACAGAGTTTAGGAGGGTGTGAGCATAATCAAATCGGGAACTAAGCACTGAAGGCTAGAATGCTAAGATGAGGACCGGATTGTATAAGGATATAATTAGGATGCTATAGTTAGCACTTAACCATTCCTCCAACCCACAACATATCTCATAGGTAAATCCATTAACCACAAGGACCATTGGGTAACTGTGATGTAGGAAAATTCATGGTTCTTGGCAATCTTGCATCAACCAAAAACATTTTCTTTCAAATTGTTCCTGTTTTGCAGTTTCATCATTTTATTATGTGTTTCTTCACATTTTCTCACCGGATCTTGCAAATTCAGATTTTTATTATGGACATGTTCATTTTCCTTATCCTAAGTCCACGAGATGTTTGGATCTTTTCCTGGCAAGTTATCGCTTCCGAAATCCGAGACAGTTTTTTGGCTTAGAATATTGGAATCACTTGGACCTATTTTGCTATTCGCAAATCTTACAGATTATTTCCATAGATTGCAGAGCTTTCATTTGTTGTTTCCAACATTCCTTGGCATGTGGCCGACTTTCCCTTGGGTCCACACTTCATCCTTTGGATTTTTTCAGAGGGATCTCTTTGGCAAAGGTTGACCTTGTTGTTTTACATTTTAATCTTGTTCATCAACATTCATTTCATCTTGGGCCGATGCGGATCATTCTTGATCATATAAACCAATGTAATCAAGCATGTAGTAAGGGGTGATTAGAACTTGGAAGATAAATCATTGTTAGACATAATGCACCACTGAGAGAGGGAGGGGGTGAATCAATGGTTCTCAAAACTTTTCCCTTTAGCTATCCTTTGTGAGCAACACCGGTTTGTGAATCAAGCACAGTGCAGACTTACCAGTTAGTAATAAGACTAACTCAAATACACACACACACACACACACAAGGAGACATCATATAATACCAGCATATATGAGGAAAACCCAAGATGGGAAAAACCTCGGTGAGCAATGTTGTTGGAGTCTACTGCTCCAATCCAACCTCACAGTAAAACATAGTTACAAAGTTTAAGGCACCAACCCAAGAAGAACCAACCCCTTCCTGATTTATGGGCTACAACCCAAAGGAGCACCAACCCCTTACTTTAGGGCACCAACCCAAGGAGCTAAAACCCTTGCACTGATCTACAACTCAGTGTTCACAATATAAACTTCAAATACATAAGTAGTTATCTTTTTACAAGTGAATCTTGCAACCTTTTCAAATATCTTACTCTATCAATGAAGTACCTTCTCTCCTTTACCAACTCACTCTTCTTCCTACTCTGCACTTGTTGCTTCTCTTTTGGATCTATGCCTCACTTCTCTGCACATCATTGGTATCACACTCTGTCGGTATAAGAACTACTGGTTCTTCTCTCCAACCGGTTGAAAGCTTCAACCAAGTTCACTCTCACTCTCTTCTTAGATGTTTGTTAAGCACTTGATTGATCTTCTTCTTATTTGTAGAAGTCTTCCACTTTGCAACAACACTATATTCTTCTCTCTTTAGCAGCCCTAAACAATCTCTTTGGCCTTTTTACTTATATCTTAGATTTCCCGCCAAAAGCCAATTCAAAATTCAGGTGGTTAGGGTTTCCTCACCATCCTCGAGGCAAACCAAATCCAATCAAATCTTGCATGATCTGATCTTTCTAACATCTGAATGCACATCTTTGCCATAGTCACATCTCCTCAATCATGCCTTTCATTCCTAGCGATTTTCTTTTTATCCTCATAGCTAATCCTTTGGTCAATCACAAAAGATTTGTCGGGATGTTTCCTTCATCGCCTCGATCTTCTCAATTTCTCTTAGCTGGCTCGTAGTTGTCTTCCAGACCTCGAGCCTTAAACCCCTGCAATCGCTCTACAGCAAGTCCCATGATTTGTGTGGTCTTTCATTAAAGTTGACCAACCCTGCAACAACCATGTCGATATACATTATATCTTTATCCAAACTCAGGTTTGCCATGTTGACAATCTTCTAGCTTGGCACTTCAAGTCGGTCCAAGTAGGATCATCGACCAACCACCCTAATGGTTTCTTACTTCTTCCGGTTTGCTAACTCTTCTGGTCTCAACCATTCTACCGGTTACCTTATCATATCTGCTCTCATCTTGAACTATTGATGGAACTCTCAAACCGGTCTCCAGACTGGTAAGTCCTAAGTATGCTCATTCCCACAATGGGAGGTCTTCTACAACTGCACCTTGCTTATATAATTGGTAGACTTACATATCAGTTACTACGCTTGATGACACAATGTCATCATTCTTTCTCAAGGCTCCATCTTCTTTCAATCAGGTCAGATTCCTCTATTTGCATCTACTCAGCCTTTCCTTTTCCCTGATTAGCTTTGATCATATCATAACTGGTTTGTCAATATGACAAACATTTCATACTTCCTCTATATTGGTATCATGCCTTCTATTCTGGTCTAGTGCATAACCCTGATCTCATGCACTTAGGGCATTCCTTCAATTCACTGATAGATTCGGTGTAATCCTTCAAGTGTCTACCTTTACCTCTTCACTCTTATCTCTCCAAACTATGATGCACTCAATACATAATAGGAGATAATATCCACTTGCTAGATGAGGTAACACCTTGTCTTCTGCATCTTGCAATGCTCTTCATGTGGTCTAATGTGAGCACATTTACTATCAGTCATTGCTTCGCATGATGAATGCTTCTTCACCCGGTGGGAGTCCTGTTGTTTTGCAACCTTATAGCTTATCAAATCATTCTGCTCTTCTAGTGTTGATGTGATTCAGGTAACATTCTGCCTCTTCATCACAAACAACCACTCAAAACACCTCTTATCTCAACACACAAGTTATGTACTAACTTATGTACTGATGACCTCTGAGATCATCTTCTTTACCTTTACTGGTGTTCAGCAACGTAAGGTGATATCCAAGCTCTCACATCTTGTATTCCTTCATATCAGTGTTGCACACACATCTCATCTACCGGTGGTTATCCCATACCAATTGACATCAATGACAACACAATGCCAACAATCTCCCACTTTGGTATTGATGTCAACACATGTAGTATCTGACATACTACAGAATTCTTCTCCCCCTTTGACACAATGATAAAGGGCACTATCATGCTATTATTTATCTTTGTATGTGTCAGTCACTGATAGAATACTTTCTCCCCCTTTGTCTTTGCTGGATGTAACACTTCCTTTGATGGCACTTGTTATCTTATCATCGATTGTTACATCTTCTCCAGTTACGACACTTGAGGTGGGGAACATAACCATCAATTGACACTAGTATGCAAGTCTGATGCTATTGAAACTCAATTTTCCAAAATACTAATACCAATTTCAGATGTGTCAGAGAATACTACTCTCATGTCGGTCAACCTTTGACACCTCTGTAATTTCCATCTCCTGTAGTCTAGGGAGTCAGTATCCTCTCAAGTTCAATCAAACCAGCTCTTCATTATGAGACTCTTCATGATGAGCACTTGAACTCCCCCTGAGTCATACATCTCAAGCCCTCATCCCCGGTAACGTACGATACTGGAACTCCATTCTTCACCATATACCAGTTAATTTGTGTATGTGTGATCATCAGATGATCCTTCAATGACATTGTATCCACCATATCTTATGACATGATCCTCAACTTACACAATGCCGAATAATGTTATCATCATGCCAAAAATCAAAAAATGGTTAGCCCAAAAGCATGCAAGACTGCATGATCAACCACGGGGCAAACATATGTCATTTAGGGCGTTTCCAATACCTCCTGAGACATAAACTCGACATTCCCTGCTACTGGAGTTATTGCAACAATTTCCAACTTCATTGTCTTACATAACCTATTTTGTATTCATGTCGGTAACATCCTGCACATACTGGTTAACACCTGATACCAATTGTTAACCTTTACTCATTGATTCATGCAATAGAGATCCATCACTCACCTATAGATGTGTAGTCAAGGAAACACCTACACACTCTTGTCATCTTCTTCCTTTATGCCGGCAACAACATGGTTTTCCATGTTGCCTTCATTTATGAGGGGGTGAATGATTGTTTCAATGTGCATTACTCCCCTAAGATTTTGCATATCCTTTAGGCCTTAGGAGATATCACATGTGCCCTAAATGCACAGTGTCAATCCATGGTCTTCTTCCTCCATACTTGCATGAGTTCATTCTTCTTCCCATTTTCAGATTTGGGAGTAAGTCTTTCCTTCTTCTACTGATGAGTCCTTCCATTTCCTAATTATTCATTACAACTGGAAATAGTGCTATAGTAGCACACACCATCCATACTAACCTCATGACAACGGAACCTTCTAATGTACCAGTTCTTTTTTCTTCCTCTTGTTAGGTTATTGCAGCCATCACCCAGTCTCCTTGGATGCCTTGTTGGAGTAGGAACACCACTCATCTTGTTCCATGCAAGTCTTTGCTTTCCATATACTTTGTTTTCACTTTTCTATAGAGAATGACCATTTTATTGGCCTCCATGTAACTGCAGGTTCCTCTTCCTGCATTTAAACTTTCTATGGCCAGATCCATTATAGTTATGACAACCAATTGTTGTATAACCGGGAGAAAGGTCCTGCATGTATCTACTTCTAGATACATCCTTCCTGTAAGCATTATTTCTATGAAATCCTACATTATCCTTTTTGGATCTCATTCTACACTCCCTTTCCTTATGGCCATAAACATTACATGTAAAACAATAACCGGTAAAGGATGGCATATGACTTACATATTTGTTCTGCCATGCATGAGAGGATCTTGTCGGTTTTGCATCCCCATATTTTCCTTTTTGGGAATGTACCCTTGGTTGTCCATTCTGAGCACCTCTCTCATCTGATCTCTTCTTCTTCTCCCACACATTCTTCCCCCTATGAGTGGTAGCATTTCTTTTCCCTCTACCAATGGAGGGTCTCCTTTGCTGCTTCCTCATCTTCCTACTTCCGATGAGGTTTTCTTCTCCCATCTTTCCCTTACTTCTGGGATCTTTATGAAGATTCCTCCTTAAAAAATTAATCTTTACTTTTGTCTACAAGTCCACACCAGTTGTGGTCAGGTCAACCTTCTTCTAAGGAGCACATCTAACTAGAGAGATCTGGCCTTTGTTTTCTTCAAGCAGCCACTGAAGTTTTTTATCTTTTATCTCTAGCTGAGAGGCTAGATCTTCACACCAGCATACCTTGGTGTCTTTTGCCTGAGTCTTCAACTCTAAGATGCATTTCTCTGATTCTTCAAGGCATTTGACTAACTGATTTTGTTCCACAATAGCAGCATTCTTGAATAGCTTGTATTCTCTTTTAACTCTATTGCGTTTTTCAAGTGTATTTATAAGCTCTCCTTCAAGGTCAACTTCTCCTACTTCTTCATCATCAGAAGGATCTTGATGGCTAGAACTATTTGCCATGTCTTCCTCTTCATCATCATCACTGCTCAACATGTCTTGGTGAGGAGAAGTGATTGCAGAGCCACTTTTAGATTCTTGGGCCACAAGAAGTTGAGCCCCTTCTTCTTCACTGCGGTGGCTACAAGAAGATCTATCTTCCTCATCTAGATAAATATGAGATGTATTTCTCATATTTCCTTCAAATGCAGGATCAATTGTTGAGGGTTCATTTCCATAGATCTTCTTCAATCTTTCCCATAAGCTCTTTGTTGTTTTACACATGTCCACCTGTGAAGAGACGTCACTGGTGAGTCCACTGAAAAGAGCCTTCATGGCTTCTTCATTGCATAGGTTTCTTCTTTCTTCTACAAATCCGGTAGGAAGACTAACCTTTCTAGGGAGACCATCTACTATTGACATCCATACATCAAATCCTAAAGAGGATAGGAAAACTTCCATTCTAAGATTCCAAATAGAAAAATTTGAGCCATCAAATACTGGAGCAGAGATAGATACTAACCAAACCATTGTGTCCTTAGGCCGAAATCTAGCCAGGTTGGAGAACACTCTTCTAACTAGGAACCTAGACTCTGCTACCAATTGTTAGACACAATGCACCACTAAGAGGGGAAGGGGGTGAATCAGTGGTTCTCAAAACTTTTCCCTTTAGCTATCCTTTGTGAGCAACACCGATTTGTGAATCAAGCACGGTGCAGACTTACCAGTTAGTAATGAGACTAACTCAAATACACACACACACACACAAGGAGACATCACATAACACCAGCATATACAAGGAAAACCCAAGATGGGAAAAACCTCAGTGAGCAATGTTGCTGGAGTCTACTGCTCCAATCCAACCTCACAGTAAAACACAATTACAAAGTTTAGGGAACCAACCCCTTCCTGATTTATGGGCTACAACCCAAAGGAGCACCAACCCTGACTTTAGGGCACCTACCCAAGGAGCTACAACCCTTGTAGTGAGTTGCAACTCAGTTTTCACAATATAAACTTCAAATACATAAGTAGTTATCTTGTTACAAGTGAATCTTGCAACCTTTTCAAATGTCTTACTTTTTCGGTGAAGTACTTCTCTCCTTTACCGACTCACTCTTCTTCCTACTCTACACCTATTGCTTCTCTACTGGATCTACACCTCACTTCTCTGCACATCACCGGTATCACACTCTATCAATATAAGAACTACCAGTTCTTCTCTCCAACCGGTTGAAAGCTTCAACCAAGTTCACTCTCACTATCTTCGATTGATCATCTTCTTATTTGCAGAAGTCTTCCACTTCGCAACAACACTATATTATTCTCTCTTTAGTAGCCCTAAACAATCTCTTTGGCCTTTTTACTTATAGCCCAGATTTCCCACCAAAAGATAATTCAAAATTCAGGTGGTTAGGGTTTCCTCAACATCCTCGAGGCAAACCAAATCCAATCAGATCTTGCATGATCTGATCTTTCTTACATGTGAATGCACATCTAGGCCATAGTCGCATCTCCTCGATCATGCCTTTCATTCCTAGCGATTTTCTTTTTACCCTCATAGCTAATCCTTCGGTCAATCACAAAAGATATGTCAAGATGTTTCCTTCATCGCCTTGATCTTCTCAATTTCTCTTAGCTGGCTCCTAGTTGTCTTCCAGACCTCGAGCCTCAAACCCCTGCAATCGCTCTGCAGCAAGTCTCGTGATTTGTGTGGTCTTTCATTGAAGCTAACCAACCCTATAGCCACCCTGTTGATGTACATTCTATCTTTATCCAAACAGGTTTGCCATGTTGACAATCTATCAGTTTGGCACTTCAAGTTGGTCCAAGTAGGATCACCAACCAACCACCCTAACGGTTTCTTACTTCTTCCGGTTTTCTAACTCTTTTGGTCTCAACCATTCTACTGGTTACCTTATCATATCTGCTCTCATCTTGAACTGTCGATGGAACTCTCAAACCAGTCTCTAGACTGGTAAGTCCTAAGTATGCTCATTCCCACAATGGGGAGGTGTTCTACAACTACACCTTGCTTATATAACCGGTAGACTTACATACCGGTTACTACGCTTGATGGCACAATATCATCATTCTTTCTCAAGGCTCCATCTTCTTTCAGTCAGGTCATATTCCTCTGTTTGCATCTACTCGGCCTTGCCTTTTCCCTGATTAGCTTTGACCATATCATAACTGGTTTGTCAAGATGATAAACATTTCATACTTCCCCTATATTGGCATCATGCCTTCTCTTCTGGTCTAGTGCATAACCCTAATCTCATGCACTTAGGGCATTCCTTCAATTCACCGATAGATTCGGTGTAATCCTTCAAGTGTTTGACTTTACCTCTTGACTCTTATCTCTCCAAATTATGATGCACTCAATGCATAATAGGAGATAAGCTCCACTTGCTAGATGAGGTAAAACCTTGTCTTTTGCATCTTGCAATGCTCTTCATGTGGTATGATGTGAGCACATTTACTGTCAGTCATTGCTTCGCATGATGACTGCTTCTTCACGTGGTGGGAGTCATGTTGTTCTGCAAACTTGCAACTTACCGGTTCATTCTGCTCTTCCAGTGTTGATGTGATTCAGGTAACATTCTGCATCTTCATCACAAACAACCGCTCAAAACACCTCTATATCTCAATACACAAGTTAGGTACTACCTTGTGTACTGATGACCTTTGAGATCATCTTCTTTACCTTTACCAATGTTTAGCAACACAAGGTGATATCCAAGCTATCACATCCTATACTCCTTCATATTAGTGTTTCACACACATCTCATCTACCGGTGGTTATCCCATACCGATTGACATCAATGACAACACAATGCCAACAATCATAGGATTTGTTGGTCCGGAGTTGGCTCGCATTCTTACTTGAGCCTGGATATTGTATAAAACACATTTATGAACGAGCATGTAAACCGAATCTTGTAAGCCTGCATGTTGTCAGTAGTTTGTAACTGATTTTCATATAGTTTTCTTATGCATTACCTCCATCACAATTGTGTTGTTTCTATTGTGTAACTCTTGCTGAATGGTCTAGACTATTGTATTTGTGGACTCTCCCATCGTGACTGCACTAGGAAGTCTTTGAGCGAGTTTTCATTCTAGAGATTAAAAAGTCTTATTCAATTTTATTGTAGGGTAGCATATTGAGGATCCGACCTATAGTTGTAGAGGACTTGAGTAAAGATGGCCCTGAGAAATGCTAGAAATGGTGGAGCATGTGGAAATGCAAAGCCTAATGTGATAGAAATGCTCAGAGGAATTGCAGCCCAATTAGAAATTGTTGAGATAGCCTAGAGAAGAGCTTGACATGTTGAAGATGTGAGTGATGATGAAGAAGAAGAAGAAGTAGCTAGAGAACAAGGAGAAAATCCACCGGAGAACAATCCGGATGAAGAAAGGTTTATAAGAGAATTGCCAAGAGCGAATAATAGACCATATTTTACCCCACCAGATTATGATGGCAAGTTGGATTCAAATGAATTATTGGATTGGATCATAGAAATGGAAAAGCATTTTGATTTTGAACGCACTACAAAAGATAGAAACATGAGGTATGCTTGCACTAAGTTGAAAGGTCATGCATCTCTTTGGTGGAAACATTTGCAAGTAGATAGGTAAAGAAGAGGTAAAGACAAGATCAAATCTTGAGAGAAGATGGTTAGTAAGTTGAAATTGAAGTTTATGCCACTTGATTATCAAGTGAACCTGTTCCAAAAATTGCAGAACCTGGAGTAGAAGGAATCTTGTGTGAAGGAGTATACCAAAACATTCTACAAGTTGAATATCAGATTCAGGCATATTGATAATGGGATTGAACAAGTTGCTATATATTTGAATGGGTTATGGATTTCTATACAATATGAACTATCTGATCAAGTTGCATAGTGTTTAGGAAGCTTATCAATATGCCCTGAAAGTAGAAGAGAAGTTGAACAAAAGGGATGAGCAGAAGCAAAAAGGTAGAGGTGGAAGGTTTTCTGGAGGAAGATTTCAAAGAGGAAGGAGCTATTTCAGAGGAAGAGGACCCTATCCAGATCAAAATAAAGACAAGGAAGTTAGTAGAGATGGTAGTTCATACTGAAAGGATGATAGAATTTTTTACCAAAGAAGAGAACCTGGTGGATACCAGAATGAGGGTTATGGAAAAGAAGACAAAAGACAAGACTAAACAGTGTTTAGAGGAACCTACTTTAAGTGTGGAGGAGGACATCGAGATTTTGAATGTAGGAAGATGGATAATACTGGGAGAGAAGCATTGGTAGAAGTATACCAAGCCTGATCAACTAACAAACCAGAAGATGGGGAATTGTTAGTGATGAGGAGTGTCATACCCGAGATGATGAGGAGCCCTTGTAGAGGAGGAATTTGTTAAAGACCAGATGTAAGGTATTCGATAAGTGTTATAAAGTCATTATTGATAGTGGTAGTTCAGATAATCTTGTTTTAGAGGAGATGGTGAATAAGCTGAATTTGGAGAGATTAAAGAATCCTAAGCCTTATCAAATAGCATGGATTTAGGATGATCATAAGATATTAGTAAGTGATCAATGTTTAGTGAAATTGAATATCGGATCTTATTATGATGAATTTTTTTGAGATATTATGCATATGGATATATGTCATATCTTGTTGGGTAGACCTTGGCAGTTTGATAGACAAGAAATACATGATGGGAGGAAGAACATATACACTATTGTTGCAAATGGGATGAAGTAGACCTTATTTCCCTTGGAGGAGCCATTGAAGAGTGGAGTTTGTAAAAGTTATAGAATTTGTTTGGTGGATGGAAGGAAATTCCTAGACGGGATGAGACATGAGAAAGTGTGTTTTGTCTTAGTTCCTAAGAAGACGGACAATCCAGAGAATAAAGAAGAACAACCAGAGGATATAGAGGAGTTGCTAACAGAATATGGAGACATTATTTTAGATAATGTACCTAATGGATTACTACCTATGAGAAGTATCAGTCATTGCATGGACCTAATCCCTAAAGCTAGTTTGCCTAATAAAGCAACACACTGGATGACACTGGCAGAGAATGAGGAATTGAATAGACAAGTGTAGGAATTGTTGAGGAAAGGTTTGATCAGTGAAATTTTGAGTCCTTGTGCAGTGCCAACACTATTAGCACCTAAGAAGAATGGAGAATGGAGGATGTGTACCAACTTGAGAGCAATATACAAGATCATAGTGAACTACAGGTTTTCTTTGCCTGGAATGGATGCCATAATAGATTGTTTGAGCGGAGCTAGATACTACAAAAATATATATTTGAAGATTGGATATCATCATATTAGAATCAGAGAAGGAGATGAGTGGAAGATAGCATTCAAGACAAATGAAGGACTGTATGAATGGTTGGTTATTCTTTTGGATTGACTAATGCACCAAGTACTTTCATGAGGTTGATGAATGAGAGGTTGAGAGAAGAAAAGTTGTTGATAAACATTAAGAAGTGTAGTTTCATGAAGGAAGAGTTAGTTTATTTAGGATTTTTGATATCTACGAATGGATTGAAGATGGATCCTGAGAAGGTAAGAGAAATTATTGAATGGCCTACATCAAAAATGTATTATAGAGGTAAGATCATTTTATGGATTAGCTAGTTTCTATCAGAAGTTTATCAGAAATTTCAGTTCAATTTGTAGCCCTAGGACAGAAGCAATGAGAGAAGATAAAAAGGATTTCATGTTGACAAATAGAGCAAATAGGATATTTGAATTGTTGAAGCAGAAGGTGATAGAGCAACCTATGTTAGCTTTATCGGATTTTAGCAAAGTATTTCAAGTGGACTATGATGCAAGTTGAAATGCAATTGGAGCAATGCTAAGTCAGGAAGGAGGATTGGTAGCTTATTTTAGTGAGAAGTTGAATAATGCAAGAAGGAGATTTTTAGTGTATGATTAGGAATTTTATGCCATAATTCAAGCATTCAAAAAGTGGAGACATTATATGCTACCTAAGGAGTTTGTGTTGTATACTGATCATCAAGATTTGTAGTAATTGAACAGTCAGAGTAAGTTGAATCAGAGATATATTGAACAATCAAAATTATACCTTTGTATTGAAGCATAGAAGTGGAAAGTCAAATAAATTTGTTGATGCATTGAGCAGAAAGAGGAACTTTCTAATAGAGATGAGAGTGGAGGTAATAGGTTTTGAAGAATTGGAGAACTTGTATGAGGAAGACCCTAATTTTGTAGAACGTTGGAAAGCATGTAAGGAATCGGCTATGGTAGATAGAATTAAGTGGTTGGACTATTTCATTCAGGATGAGATGTTGTTTAGAGGAGTTTAGTTGTGTATGCCTAGGAGTTATATGAGAGAGAATCTAATAAAGGAGAAGCATAGTGGAGGATTAGCCAGACACTTTGGTGTTGATAAGACAGTGGCATTGATTAGTGATAATTACTTTTGGCCTCAGATTCATAAGGATGTCAGTATATTTCTACAAAGCTATAGGATTTGTCAACTTGCAAAAGGCAGTAGTCAAAATGTGGGATTGTATAGGCCTTTGATGGTTCCAAAGAGACCTTGGGAGGACATAAGCATGGATTTTATACTTGGATTTCCTACAACACAAAGAGGAAATGATTCTATATTTGTGATGGTGGATAGATTCTCAAAGATGGCGCATTTCATACCTTGTAAAAAGAAAACAGATGCAGTACATGTTGCAGACCTATTTTTCAAGGAAGTGGTGAGATTACATGGATTACCTAAGAGTATAGTTTCAGACAGAGACACTAAGTTTGTTGGATATTTTTGGAGGATACTTTGGAAGAAGATGAAGACAGATTTGAAGTTCAGTTCTACTTTTCACCCAAAGACTGATGGACGAATAGAGGTAGTGAATGGGAGCTTGGTAAATTTGTTGAGATGTTTAGTAGGAGAGAAAATCAGAAGCTGGGACTTGATTCTTGCACAAGCAAAATTTGCCTACAATAATTCAGTGAACAGGAGTACTGGAAGAACACATTTTGAGATTATTACTGAAGCACACCCTAGAGGTATATCAAAGTTGAGGGATATCAGTAAAGAAGATAAAAGGAGTGCAAAATCAGAAGAATTTGTAGAGCATATGAAAATAGTACATACTCAGGTTAAACAACATTTAGAGGACATGAACAGTGAGTATAAGGAGAAAGCAAAAGAGAAGAGAAGACATAAATAATTTAAGTAGGTGATGAAGTGATGGTGTATATGAAAAAATAAGTATTTCCAATTGGAACCTATAATAAGTTGAAGATGAGGAAGTTTGGACCTTGTAAGATCTTGAGGAAATTCAGTTCCAGAAATGCATATGAAGTGGAGTTACTGGATAGTTTGGGTATTTCACCTATATTCAACATTACAGATCTACACTAGTATCATGAAACATAATTAAGTGAGGACAATGTAGCAGACTTGGAGAAATAGATACCCCAGAGGGAACCAGATTAGATTGAAGATATTTTAGACTGTAGGATTGGGCGTAGTACCCAGAGCAACCAATACAAAGAGTATCTTATGAAGTGGAAAGACATACCAATTGAAGATTCATCATAGATTTATCAGGTAGAGGTAGACCGTATTGGTTTTCCTCTAACCTCGACAAAGTGAGGGACTCACTTTTTCATCAACCCCTAATGTTTGATGCAGGAGCATCCCTGGTTCTTGGCAATCTTGCATCAACCAAAAACATTTTCTTTCAGTTTGTTCATGTTTTGCAGTTTCAACATTTCATTCTGTGTTTCTTTGCATTTTCTCACTGAATCTTGCAGAGTTGGATTTTGATTATGGACATGTTCATTTTGCCTTATCCTAAGTCTGTGGTACATTTGGATCTTTTCCTGGCAAGTTATCTCTTTCAGAATCCGAGACGATTTTATGGCTTAGAAGATCGGAACCACTTGGACCTATTTTGCTATTAGTAAATCTTGTGGATTATTTCCATAGCTTGCGGAGCTTCAGTTTGTTGTTTCCAATGGTCCTCGGCATGTGGTCAATCTTCCCTTGGGTCCACACTTCATCCTTTGTATTTTTTCAGAGGGATCTCTTTGGTGGAGGTCGGCATTGTTTTACATGTTTCGTATTGTTCGTCGGTATTTATTTCATCTTGGGCCGACGTGGATCATTCTTGATCATATAAATCAATGTAACCAAGCATGTAGTAAGAGGGTGATTAGAACTTAGAATATAAATAATAATATTTGGTGGTCCAGAGTTGGCTTGCCTTCGTACTTGAGTTCGGATATCGTATAACACGCATGTTTATGAACAAGCTTGTGAGCCAAATATTTTAAGCCTGCATGTTGCCAGTAGTTTGTAACTAATTTCCATGATATAATATAGTTTGTTTCTACATTGCCTCCATCATGATTGTGTTCTTTCTGCTATGTAACTCTTGTTGCATGGTCTGAAATGTTCTCTTTGAGGACTCTCTCACTATGGCTACACTAAACCTTCAAGCTGAAACACATCGTTAAGTTCTTACATTCCCTACCACCCCACAGAGTATAATTTTATGATGTCACAAACATCGCAGGACTCCTGGAGACTACAAGACACTTAACATTAACTGCTTGATCTAACCATCCCTCTCTCTTGTGGGGTTAAATTATTCTCAAAGAAAATCCCTATGGGGATGCAGAGAGTTATTTATCAATTCATAAAATAAATAAGCCTTTGACATATGTACATCACATCTCCATTCCATGAGAGATAAGAGTAACCTCCACTGACTATTGTGAGAGTGCAAGACCTAGTGATTTAAGTCACTCAATTTGATAACATGAAGACTTAATGCCCAGTAGGTAACGAGGAGCCATGAGGGGGCCATGAGATAAAATCAAAAGCGATAAAATTAAACATTAATGTAGGGAAAATATTACATAGACTGGATAAGGAGGTGAAAGCCTAATACACATATATGATCAATTCATGACCTAGACACACAAAAGTTGCAACTTAAAACACTGTTAATCAGGAGTAACAAGTTAACTCTGAATTAGAAGATTTGAACACTTAGACATAAGGACATAGGGTTTAATAATTTGGGGTTTTAGGGACTATTATAAAGTTTTTTCAAAGGCAATACATAGATACCAAGCCATAAAAATTTGGTAGTCCCAATAGTGGCTCCATTAGGGGATGATTAATCACCAAATCAATGCAAGGATCTATAAATTATCTCTAGGGGAAAACTAGACTAAATAACTAGGAACAACAAAGGATAGGAAAACAAGAAAGACTATTTAGAAATATACACCTATTCTACTGTGCATGGAGAAAAATTATAAGCAATGAAGTGTTACAAGAACTATCCATGCATTGGTGGTTCTTGGGCTTTACCATTCATGTTTTGCAAATAATAAGAGTCTTCGCCACATTTATTTGTTATCATAAATAGGCCAAGCCAAAGGCCCTCAAACTTGTCATGCTTTCTCTTATCTTGGTTTCTATTTAATTACACATTAGAACTAGGCCATCCACCTTTAAAAAAAATTTTAAAAGCCTGCTTGTCAAACATATATTTTTCTTCTTACTGCAACTTAGCATGTTTCTTTTGGCCTGATGTCCTGATTTCATCTATTTCTTCTAACTATTCCAACCTCTCTTCCATTGGCTCATGAATTTTAAGATCCTCTTCTTAGATGAACTTGTTGACCGGTAACAAGTTGTTCATTAGTAACCTAACTCAGGCACCATACACTAGTTTAAAAGGAGATTTATTAGTTGATTTCTTTTTTGTCACTCTATTACATAATCTACAACTTCTTCAATAAATCACATCAACTCATCACTTGTATCTTGCATCATAAAAATAGTTCATCACAATGTCATTTTATAGACATTAGATTTCATGTCGGCTCAAGAACCTCATCACAATTTCCTAGGTTCAATGTATCTGGACAATCTTTCATAACACATCATAGAATACTACCAAATCTATTGGTTAGGGATATCTCATCACGACCGGTGATAACTCATCACACAAACAATGAAACCGGTTGGAACACCGATACCGGTTGAGTATTAACCTCTTCCAACTCATATACCGATTGTCCTCCATTTGCCTCCTTGTTGATCTCCATAGTATCTCCAAACTGGTGTCAGTGAAAATGACCAAAACCAATTGTCATTTCTGCATATACCGGTTTTCCACATATACCAATTAGACACCTTTAAACCGGTTGGACTTCTCTATACAAATGATACTGGTTTGCAATACTAAGACATGGGAGTAGTACCGGTTTGTCTTAACTAAGATGACTACAAAAATGTGAACATATGTGAGTGTATATGTGCCATCAATGACAACACATAAAGTCATCTATTATAAAAAAATATCATCAAGCCAGCAATCTCCCCCTTTGGCATTGATGGCAACACTTAGAAAATTTTACAGCTTTACAACTAAGTGTGCTTACAAAAAATGTACATACATATTTCTACTCCCCCTTAATAGTACATAAAAAAATTTCACAACACATACATAATTCTACTCCCCCTTTGACAACAATTCCAAATTGAAAAGTAAAATACATATATAATATATCAAAATTTGCATCAAAAACTACATATACATAAATATAAGTTTTTCAAGGAGTGTTCACTAGAATTTTTAAGAAAATGTCACTAAAAGTAATCTTCATCTGTGTAAAATCATTATCCCATGTTTCCAATTGTGTGTGTGAAAAGTGGACCTATATCTGTATCTAGAATACACAACACTTCAATTAAGTCATTAGATGCATGGTTAGTAAATCACTAATCAATGAATAATAAACTATTACAAAGTGACCCATTACCTTCTAGTAGATGCGATTTTAGATTTCTCTTAGATTGCTAAGATATCCAGTGACTAGACAACACCTAAATGATGGATTTTTAAATCTATATGAGCATGAATATGAGCTAAATGGATGCAAGATTTAAGCTAGATATGCAAGGTTAATCTAACATGATTTAAGAAATATATGAGTATTTAAGCTAAATGATTTAAACAATATGAAATAACTAATATGTAATATCTCAATGCAAATTCTCATTGAACCTAGAGCAAAAACAACATAATAACAATATATTCTCCATGATTCTTGATTAGGAGATGAGAGCCTAAATTTATAGAAAATTCATAAAGAAACCAACAGCTGAGATCAAATGATGATGAGCAGTCAAGATTTTCCAAGAGGAAGCACAATCTAGGTGAATTGATGTGATTGGATGCTTTTCTCAGTTTTTAAAGGAAATTGAATTAAAATTAAGATAAAATCAGGAAAAAACTTATTTATTCTCTATTTCATTCAATTTTAATATTTAATTGTTTTATTTGCTTTCTTTGAGATTATTTATCAATTTTTAATTTGTTTTTCAAGATTATCTCCAATTGATTTCTTTTCTCAATTTTTAATTCTTTTTTGGTCAATTAATTCCTTTTTTGAAGATTTGATGGCAAATTGATTTATTTAATTAAATATGCTAGGATATTCAATAAAATAAATAGGATAATTGTTTAAAATGATATTCTTGGAATGATTTAATTAATTAAATGAATATTTAATTAATATTGAGTAATTGATTTTCCATGTGACATTTGATGATTAAAGAATTAATTAATGTGCTCAAGATTGATTTAATTGCCTTTGGTTAGGACCTTGGTGATGTTGTTGAGATTAGGGGGCTCATGGTTTAGATGACCATTTTTAGGGTATTACATCAATAATGTTTCAGTGATGTCAATAGTTGTCATAACTTGTGCAGTGAATTCTTCCATTGCATCCACGGTGCTCATCTCTAGGGTCGCCAAAACCACTTCTGAATCCTTGTATGCCCTTTGTAAGATGTCCACTTTTGGACTCAACTAGTTCATCAGATCTTTCAAGGATCTAAGTCACTTATCCTGTTCAAAATCATAAACATCTAACCGATGTTACAAAGCATCAACTGATTTGCCAAAATCTAAGGTTGAATCCTGTAAAGGTAGGCAAGCATTACATATCTTCTCCAGTTCATTTTTTGTCTCTTCTCACCTCTTCTTCAAATCAGAATAGAAAAATGAAACGTTAGATGTATAGGCCAAAATCCTTCCTCTAGTTTCAACAACAATTCTCAAAAGATCTTTATTCACATATAAAGCAATCTTCCTTTTATCAATATCTGTCATTACTTGTTCTCCCCTCTTCTTTCTGTAACTCTTTTTAGCTAAGGTATGTGCTGCTTCTTCAAGTGATTTTAGTTGGTCAATACAATCAACAGCCAACTGTTCAAGCTTGTCGATAGGGGTAGACAAATTGCCAGTGTCAGCCTCTGGTAGGAGACTTGACAGAATGTCAACGATAGTTTGTATACTTTCTGCTTCTTTTCTCTGCTCTTTTAGCCTTTTCTTTTGAGCCTGGGATTGCATCACTGTAGCAATCTCCATTAGTTAAGATGCACTCATATTTTCTACATCTATAGGTCCTTTAATGCTTATTGAGTCATCCTCATCATCTGTTTGTTGCTTCACCTTTGCTTTTTCCTTATCTTTTTTCTCTGCTATCTTCTCCTTTGTTTTCTCTTTCTCTTCAACCTCTTTCTCTGGTTTCTCTTTCTCTACCTCTATTTGTTTGTCCTATTTAGCTGTAGTAACCGGTGGCAGGTGATTTTCAATTTGGTGTTCTTTTTTTGGTGGTGTTTGTATATCCACACTTGGTTCATTGATCGGTGCTTCAGCTGCTTCCTGTGTATTAGTAATGTCCGGTTGTTGTACAATTTCCTTAACTGATTCAATGACATTACCAGTTGTGTCAATAGTGTCTCAGATTTCTTCAATATCATCTACAAAGAAAATAACTAGTGGAGAAGTTGTGTCATCCTTTTTTTTCACAGGATAGACAACATCTAGTGTAATAAACTCTTCAGCATCTAGCTCTGGTAGAGCTTCGATCTCTGTTTGGTCAGGTTTATTTTTATGATATTTCAATTTCTCATTCATCCTTTGAATATCTAGAGCTATCTGGTGAGTATCATCTTCAATAGGTTGAATATTTCCATCCAATAACTTCAGTCTTCTTGTATTAGAATGAAACTATCCTTTGAATGTAGCAAGCAATGTTAATAATTTATCTCTAGATAACTCAAGAAAATATTGAATGAAAACTCTATCAATAATTTCTTGATCCTATTCTACAGCCATTTTCCATTTATTTTCAAGAATAGAATACAAAGAATCAGAAATGTCATTTTCAATATCTTGATGCAACTGATTGTATTGACACGGGTGGTTGATTACCTCTTGAACAATTTGTTGTTTCTGACCTTCATCAAATGAATCAAAATACTCTTTTACATTATCAAACCATTTCCTCCCTAATGTTTTTAATGTCCTCTCAAAATCATTCATTGGTTTGTATGATGAAACATTGATAGGAGTACTTTTCTTTAAAATGTCTCCTACTGGTTTGGATTTCTTACCAGTCAATTTCATCTTCTTTGGTTCCTCTTCAGTGTCAGTATCCTCAGATTCTTCTTGAAGAATGAGATGTATACCTCTCTTCTTTATTATAGTCTACTTATTTGTGTATACTTTGGGTACCGGTTCATTTTTTCTCGAATACTTCTTGTCACCCTTGTACCGATGGTCATTGAAGTTGCTTGCTCAACTTTCTTATTTTTCTCTTTGTCACTACTGGGTTGAGCAGGTGCATTCCTTTCCTCATAAGTTCCCATTCTTTTCTTCTTCTTATCCTTAGGAGATGCCAAAAGTTTGTCGGCATAACCGATTAGTAAGTCATAGTTGACTTCATAGCTCATTTCTTCCATCTCTTCTTCCCTTGGTTCAACGGCCTCCATAAGGCAAAAGTTAGTGGTTACAGTGAAACAGATGCCTTTTTCAAAGTGTTTCAGCACTTCATCAGGTAGCCTTAACCTCATGTTCATCTTCTTTTGAAACTCATTAAAATATATGTTCATGGCAATAGGAAATGTGTACTTCACAGCCTTAATGCTATTTTTTATTTGAGTTGTAACCGGTATGTCCTTCGACCATTGAATGTCACCAATTCCTGGTATGAAATTCTACGAATAAAGGAATAAACCAATCCATAGTTTACCATTGTATACACATAAAAATAGCTATGAGCAATTAAATAAATATTTTATATTTATTTAATAATTATTCTTCTACTAAATAGTTAATTTGAAAAGATTAATTTATTTAATTCATTTCATGTCTTTCTATTAATTAATTTAATTGAAACATTTTATTAATTAATTCATTTATCCTATTCCTCCAATCAATTAATTAAATATCTAATATTTAATTATTCCTCTAAACAATTAAATATATGATATTTAATGGTTATTCTTCTATCCTATAGTCTCAAATATTAAATGATTTCTTAAAATTATTTAATTCATTTCCAACTCATCTTCCATCTCCACTTCATCTTTCCTTTGCCAACTCATCCATCATGTGGCTAAATTAATTCAACAAAATTAAAATAAATAAAACATTTATCAGCCACTTATCTTCAACTTCCAAAATAAATGAAATATTGTGTACGTACACATATTTCCTAACCTTCTTCTATATTCTCGCCAACATCCCTATATCTTAGGAAGGACTTGAGTCCACTTGTCCTCTCATGCCTAAATCTATTCCAACCATCCATAGATTACCTCAGTCAGCAACCCAATCAAGGTGATATGAGTGACACTTGTTTTCTCCTTCCCCCTTTCTCTCAACCTTCACCTTTGCTCACAGCCATCCAAATTTGCGGATCTGATCATGACCGTTGATCCAGGACACATCATCTTATCCTCTCAAAAGTCTATAAAAGTAGGAGTTTGAGTTGAGAAAGAGTTAGTCTTCATGTTAGTCTTCAAGCGAGTTTTCAAGTTAACAATTTGAATAAACTTATGCATCTCTGAGTTTTATCTTGAAGCAATTAGCAAATTAGCATTTCTCATTTAGCATAATCATTTAACTTTAAATCATTTGCATTGCATATCATAGTATCAGTTAATTATCAGTTATCAGTCCATTCTTCATATGCCATCTTGGAAGCCACCACTGCTTGTCTAAGAGCAGATTATCTATAACCAAGAACAATGGAGTTAAGACACAATGAGACTTAAATCATGAAGGTAATAATATGGTTTTTATTTTAATATTCAATTTCATGTAGTTTCATTGGTTGAGTTTGGATTTCCTATAGCATTTCCTTTGTATTTTGTGAAACTAACATGTTGCAGGTAGTATTTTGATGATGAAATTCAAGTCGACACATTTTGGCGCCCACCGTGGGGCTGGAGCCTCGCATATATCTTTCTAGTATCCTATCTAGTTCATGCAAACATAAGTTTAATGTATTTGTAATGCAGATTCACGCCTGTGTGAGTTCTAATAGCACTTTTATTTAATAGATTAGCATTTTTATCTCCCAGGTTAGTGCATTTGGAATTTAGGTTAGCGCTTTTGTTGGCAAATCAGCGCATTTGATTCTTAGATTAGCACTTTTGTCTCGTAGGTTAGCACATTTTCCATTTTGGTTAGCGCTTTTGTTAGTGAATCCTCTCATTTTAGTCCACAGAGTAGCACTTTTGTATCACAGGTTCACGCTTTTGTCCTCTAGGTTAGTGCTTTTGAGGTGGAAGATAGCGCATTTGCTAGGATAGCGCTTGTATTTGTAACTAACAAACTTTTTGTGCAGGTCTGAATGTCTAAGAACTAAAATTTTCAAACTACTAACATATCTATGTGCAGGATTGTTTTTAAGAAAATTTCATGCATTTCCTCACATAGTAAATTAAGAGTTTTATTTCGGAAAGTAACACATCATGTCTTGCTCATTTAGCTTAAGTAAGGGATAAATCTATAGCATGCAACTTGCATTTTGAGTGACTTCTTTAAAGTAGTTGCAAATAGATTGTAGAGGGCTAAAATAAACTTGTGTTTTCTGTTCTTGATGAAGTAGTAGGTAAGTATGCTCTCACCCTCATACAGTGATCATAAAACCAGACCTACTCTCTTTTATGTGTAACTGTTAGAGGGTATGCCTTCCCGAGTTTCCTTGAGGGGTCCAGTGAGAGGGGAACGACCCAAAGTGGAAACGTGCTAATACTGAATCCTTCTGATCCACTCTAAATAAATTGTGTTTGTGACGAAAGTCACAAACAATATGTTTTGATAAGTTCATACCGACACTATGTTTCCCCATAAACCCTATGGAGCGTAACCTCTATAGGCTGGGAACCTTTTGTATTTACAGAGTTGAAAGTGCCGCATGTATGGCCACATAATCGGAAGCCTTTACTAAAAAACCACTTGTACTAGTTGCCAAAATCCTTCTAATTGTTGGCGCAAGAGGTCAGACCTCTGAAGCGGCTCACACACATACGGTTCTTAGTAGAGATATTAAGTTTGCCATGGGGATTTTTCATGGAAACTAGTTCTTGGCTTCCCTGGAGAAGTGAGTGTTGATGGTGGAGCCAATGGGGTCAAGCATCTAAATATTTGCTTTGAATAGTGTAGCCTCGGGGGAACCCCATGTGATATTCAGCAATTATTGTCTCGGCCTGCCATAGGATTTGTACTTGCTTGTGCATTTTGTTTTTCAAAACATTGTGTCTTCTATGTCTATAACATGCTCAGAATGGTCAAAAATTAAAGAAAGTCATCATCTAAAAATGAGAAAAAATCCAACAACTTGCTAGAAAAATTGAAAAAAATCCTTGAAACATAGTCAAAGCAACGCTTTCAAGCAACAAAATGGCACATTTGTCCCATACGTTAGCACTTTTGACCAAAACATTAGCACAAATGCTTTTTCACGTTTCAGACCAAGCATATCAAATCAAAAATTTTAAGTCAGTATCAAAAACACTTCTTGAGTAGAATTATCTTTAAACTATCACAAATCTTCAAACTAGTTCGATAACTGGGTTACCAATCCGACAGGCTAGTTCCAAAAAGGTTTCTATAAGCATAAAACATTCAACAAGCTAGTGATTCAAACATCTTAAGTGTAAATATCAACATCATTATTAGTTTCTCATCAGGATATATCAAATCCTCTATCATGAAACTTGATCAATCCACCTTGTGTTCATTATCTTGGATATATCTTTCCTATTTTGAACCTAGGTTATATCAAAATCAGAATTCCACCTACATTGGAATCAAGCAAACTTGTAAACTATTATATGCTTATATGACTTTTAAGTATCGCCTTAAGAAAAAGAAACCCAGTTATAAAGCTACTCAGAAGAGGATAAGATTATTGTATATCAATTGCAAGATCTTGTTAAAACATAGTACATTTCTACACCATTTTCGTCACTATTTGCATGGCTACGGGACAAAATTTGACAGAGAAATTTTGCAAGGACTTTCTTTTCAACAAAGAGATGCTTTATCACAACGAACCAACAACAGTGGTAATATCAACAAAGCGTACCTTCCTAAACCAATAATCACCTATTGAATTGATTTTAGAAGATCAAAACTTCAAAAAAAAATTGAAACAATCACATGCCAGTTTGGACTAGAGCTCAATATAAACAATTGAGAAAACAACAAAAACAAATGGAAGAAGAAGATAATTCAACGTTCCAAACTTTTGGGTATACGGTTGTTGATGAAGAAGTGGTCAATAACACCATTAGAGACCTTGAGCAAGGTTTAAAATTTGATAGACTAATGGAAAAATTATTAGAGAAGCAAAAAGAAAAATATATTTTGATGTTGGCAAAATTAGGAGCTAAATTGCCACAAGAATTTAACATAGAAAGCTTGAAACAAGATGCGGAGACAAGTAACACTCAAAACATGGATGATCCAAATAACAAAGATATAAACAAGAAATCCATGAAGAAACAAGGGGAGATAAAACAAGAAAAGAACATGATGACACAAGAAGAGAGCGTAGTGATAGAAGAACTTATGAAGAAACAAGGAGAAACCGTATGGATAATCCTTTCTTAAATCTCACTCAGCAAATGCAAACTCTACAATAACAAATACAAGATATGAAAAATGGAACGAGTTCCAAGAAGTATTCATTGGAAGATATATGCCTGTATCCTTGCGATAAAAGTTTAAATATGATACCATTTCCACAACATTGTGAGATCCCTAAATATGATAAATACGATGGAAAACCTAATCCTTGAGATCACATTAGCGAATTTTGTACTATGAGTATGGAATTTGCACATGACTAAACTTAGCTGATGTGTCTATTCCCTCGGAGTTTAAATGGAAAATCAATGGAATGGTTTTCAAGATTACCATCTGGAATCAAATCTTTTGAAGAACTCTTGACTAGGTTTATTTCACAATACTCCTACAATGTACGAAATGAGATAATAATGTTGGATTTATGCAATGTTAAGCAAAAGAATGGTGAATCTTTCATGATCTTCTTACAGTGATGGAAATGAATATTTAATAGGTATCCAAGAGATGTACCTGATCAAGAAAAAATGGACATATTCATTGATAATCTTATAAGTGAAATGAGTTATCGTCTAAAATTTAATTTCCTCCTTTTGCTAAGATGATTGAGAATGGTTTAAAAATAGAAGACACAATGGTAAATAAAGGAGAGCTAAAACTTTACAATAATTCTTATAAAAATAACCACAATAATAACAACAATGACAAACCCAAGTTCTGGTCAAAGAATAGGAATATCATCAATGGAGGAAATGACGACAATAACGCTATGAAACAACAACCAATCTTTAATCTATCAAGTCAAATCCCAAGCAATAACAATCAAGAAAACAATAAATCCAAGTCTTTCTTCCCCAATCCTCACATAAAATTCACAAACATTGGAGAATTCTTGGAATCGGCTTTGAAAACTCTTCTTGCGAACAAACTAATTATTTTACCAAAAGCAAGAAGTTATGAACCACAAGTCAAACCTAATTGGTGGAACGACAATCATTTTTTCAATTACCATCGGAATAAAGGACACCAAACTAATGATTGTCAAAGATTGAAACATCTTATCCAAGATTTAATCGATAATGGAACTACCACAGTGGATAGTCATAAGACAAATGAATCACATCTAGCCTTCAAAACTCTGCTTCCAAACTATGAAAAAGGTGAACAATCTAAATCAAAAGTTGACAAAGGCAAAGCTAAAGTGAATTACACTTATACATATGATGATGTGGTAAATGTCATCATCGTTAAAGATAACACACCTTCAGAACCAATCAATATCATTACGAGAAGCAAAGCAAAGGTCACATTTCCAAGTTAACAAATGGATCGACATCCACTTCATGACAATTTAACTTAGTGGAACAATTGTAAAGAATAAGTAAATTTGAGAGCTTCTCAAAGTTTCACCTATGCATAAGTAAATTTTGGGAAAATCTCTAGTAGAAACAACAG
This sequence comes from Cryptomeria japonica, assembly GCF_030272615.1. Classification (NCBI taxonomy): domain Eukaryota; kingdom Viridiplantae; phylum Streptophyta; class Pinopsida; order Cupressales; family Cupressaceae; genus Cryptomeria; species Cryptomeria japonica. Next base: position 60,951,564 of record NC_081409.1, read on the forward strand.
TTTCAAAACACCTAGATGTAGATCAGTTCCAAAACATGGTGGGACACCTTATAGCCCCTCATTGCTTATCATTTTTTGAAAATGATGATGCATCCTTGCAACATCCTCACAATGCTCCCTTACATGTTGAAGTCACCATTAATAAAACTCATCTCGAACGCATACTCATAGATGGTGGAGATGACTTAAACATTTGTGCATTAAGTTTAATAAAGGCTTTGGAATATTCTGAAATTGCAATAGATCCAAACAAGAAAATAACCATTGAGGCTTATGATGAAGAAGAGAATTCTTCTAAAGGAATTGTGGTGTTACCAATCAAAACTGGACCTATGGAAAGGAATACATTATGTCAAGTTTTAGATTTAAATCTCTCTTATAACATTGTTTTGGGAAGGCCATGGATTCACAACATGCAAGCAATTCCTTCTACATATCACCAATGTGTAAAGTTTCCTCATGAGGGACAAGAGGTCACTATAATTGCAGACTCTAGCCAATATTGCAATAATCTAAAGCCAACACAAGATACAAGAGTTCTACATAACAGAGAATCAGTATATCCTACCAAAGAAATTCAAGAAAAGTTATGGGAAACCTTCAAAAAAAAGGTCAAATTAAATGATGAAGGAATGGGAAAATATTCTTTACATAATTTCCCACTTTCACCTAAATCATATGGAAAGCCTATAAATGTTCAACCACGGATCTCAAAAAAAACAAAAGAAATATTTAATGAAGCATTTGTTAAAGTTGGAACACTTGCAGAAGAAACTAAAGACAAGGATATTCTTGGTTGGTTGTACAAAGATGAAAATGAAACTATAGCAACAACTGCAGAAGTCAATATTCCCATAGAGCAATATGGCAATGGTTATAAGATCATGCAAAAAATGGGATATGAAGGAAAAGGACCTGATGCACGCTAAAAATCAAGGCACAAGACACAAGTTCAAATCGTTAGTATGTTAGTGACAACAAAAATAAAACACAAATGAACTTATGAACCTAAACACGCATATCAAGAGAGATAAAAATCATACAACAAGAAGCATACACAAACAGAATAGGAAAGAAAACCCCCTAAGATGCTCCCCATCATGCTCATAGTTGCTCCTCCCTTGTTCCTTTCTTCTCCAAGTTCCACATGAGTGTAGCGCTCAACTTTTAACACTATCTATGGATGTCTTATGAAGATTCAAGATAATTATGAAAATGAGAACAAATACCTATGCAAGTGTAAACAAAAGCTACTATGTGAAAGCACCTAATAAGTCTATTTTAATTTTAGAAAAATAACAAAGAAAATGCTTATAAATGCTCTCTTAAAAATGACTATAAGTTTTATGCACAAAGGTTTCTGGTCCTTTGAAAATGAAGGAATGGGCTCTATTTATAGGAAAAATAGAGAAATGGATGGTCAAGATTGAGTAATCTTAGAAAGGGCTAGGATTGAAAGTTAATTAATCCATGTGAGGGCTTTCAACCCAATCCCATAATGACAAATGTCAACATGAGATGTCTTGAGAGGAGAGGGAAGAAGCATTCAATACTTGAGATGACATGAAGGTTACCTTGGGAGGGTTTGGTTAGGCTTGAGTTAGTGAATAAAGCTTTTATCCAATGAATAATATCTTTATCCAATGGACAAACTCTTGTACAAGAGTTAGTGGGGATAACCATGGTCAAAGCAATAAATGCTTGAAGAAACCCATGAGTTAAATGGGGGTTGAGTTAGAGGGAAAGCCTCTAACCATGTGGGCAAGTTGAGGTAACTATTAATGGTTATGTAAGAACCATTAATCATTTGGAAGACATTAGGGGTTAACTTGTTGAAGACATAAAGCCTTTAATGCATTTCAAAGACTTTGGAGGCTTTCAGAAGTGACTTCTCTTTGCTTTGGAATATGACAATAATTAGGGAGGACGATTAGGCTAATTAGGAATGGATTAGAAGAATCTAGAAGGGGATTTAGGATGCAAGTGAGTTTGGTGGGTAGAGAAAATAGGTTTTAATTAAAATAAAATTCATTTATTTTAACTAAAATTGTGCAACTTGCATTTGTAGGATAATGCAAGTGGAAGGGGTTTAGAAATGTAAATAAGTATTTATTTAAATGAGGAAAGTGGGTTTTATTTAAGCAAATATGATTTATTCATTTAATTGATTGTGAATTTGGTTTAATGAATTAATTTAAATAAATTGAATAATTTATTTAATTAATAGGAGAAGAGGTTCAAGATGAATTAATTAAATATTAATTTAATTAATTGTTGACTGATGGTTAAATAATCAAATAAATACTAAATATTTATTTAATTAAGTGGACAGATTTATGTGTCTACAGGACCAATTGGTAAGCAACAAGAAGGTATTTCACAACCTATTTGTCCTCACTCACAATCTAAAGAAGATAAATCAGGACTTGGTTATCCAAAATCAAATCACAAGCAACATAATTATCAACACCCAAAGTGGAGAAAGAAAGCAGTCCCTAAAGAAGAACCATGGCAAGAAAAGCTACACCAAGCAGTCAAAATAGTAGCTAATAAGCAAAAACAAGAAGAATATGAGAAACAACAAGAAGAACTTGCAATCAAAAGAGAAGAAGAATCTTGTAAACAAGTTCAAGGAATACAAGAAAATGCTAAATCTGAACAAGATATTCCAGAAGCAGTAAAAAAAGAAATGGCTGAGATCAGAGAATTATTTGCACCATATAATATTCTTGTATGGTACAGTGGTGTAGTCCTAGACAATGGTTCAGAAATAGATTCAAATGACTATGAATGGGGTCCAGATGTATCATCTAGTGTATCAAGTGAAGAAAATAATGAAGAGCAAGCGACTATCACAAATGAAGACTTGTCTTTTACAAAACAAAGGGTAGAATTAGAAATAAGACAAGAACTCAAAATCCAGAGAAAAGAGGCATATATAAGACAACAAAAGAAAGAGGATGAAAAATACCAAGAAGTAACGCCATAAGAAGAACAAACAGTTATTGATCAAGCATCTGGAAATATCATATTTCTATCAAATGATGAGAAAGATCCTTTGTGCATCATAATATTCATCATCGGAGTCATCATACCAGTTAACCTATGGTTGAGATCCTTTGTGCATATCTTCATCAGCTCTTATATGCACACTTTCAACAACTCTACTCAGTCTTTTATTGTAGAACTTTTAGGCTTTGTTGTTAGATGAGTAACCAAGGAAGATCCCTTCATCACTCCTAGAGTCAAAACTTCCCAAACCATCCATATCTTTCTTAATGAAACACTTCCTTCCAAATACTTTGAAATATTTGACTGATGGCTTTCGGTCATACCATATCTCATAAGGTGTCATCTTGTTTATTGTTCTTAATTAAACCTGGTTCAAAGTGTATGCAACAGTATGCACAGCTTCTTTCCAATAAGTATCAGGCAGACTGGCCTCATTCAACATGGTTCTGGCCATCTCCTTGACTGTCATGTTCTTCCTTTCTACCACTCCATTTTGTTGTGGTGTTCTAGGAGCATAGTATTGCCTTCTAATTCCATGTTTTTGACAATAATCTTCAAATTCATTTGATGTGAACCCTCCACCCCTATCTGATCTTAGGCATTTTAATTTGTACCCACTTTCCTTTTCTACCATCTTCTGAAAGATCTTGAATCTTTTAAATGCTTGTGATTTATCTTGCAGAAAGGTGACCCATGTCATCCTTGAGTAGTCATAAATGAAGAGCATGAAGTATCTTTCACCGGCAAGTGCTCTTGTTCTAGTTGGACCACACAGCTTTGTATACACAATTTCAAGTGGCTTGGAGGTGTTGTGCTCCTTTGTCCTGAAACTCACTTTTGTTTTCTTACCTTTTACACATTCATCACAAAATGTGTTTACCGGTTTGATGATGAGTGGAATATTCCTCACACACTCCTTTTTTCTTATTGCAACTAAGTTATGAAAATTAATGTGGCCTAATCTTCTGTTCCACAGCCAACTTTCATCTACTTGTCCTAACATACATTGAGACTCATAGCATTCCTTCAGATTATAAACATTTCCATCAGTTCTCTTTCCTTCAACCACAACTTTACCGGTACTGTCTTTCTTTATCTAGCAATCGGTTGAGTCAAAGGTGAATTTGTAACCTTTGTCACACATCTGATGAATACTAAGAGGGGGGGTGAATTAGTATGCCCAAACTCTTAAACAAATTCTTAAGTAGTTTAACTATTGACCAGAGTAGCAGTTTAAATAATAAACCGATTAAAACATAAATAAGCCAAACAACAAATAAAGCATTCACCCACAGAAGCACAATCACCATAACACAAGATGTTTTGACGTGGAAACCCAAATGGGAAAAAACCACGGTGAGTAAAACTCACAAGTCAACTATCTGCAGAATAGTAACCAGATCGGTTAAGGCCTTACAATGTTCTTCACCAGAACAGATCCTGTTAGGAATTTAGATCTCTATTAGGAGATAAGTCTTGTTAAAGACTACCCTGTTAGAGGATTTTAGATCTACAACTGTGAACCACCTTGTTAGAGGATTTAAAATAGGCTTGGTTGGGCCTACCCGGTTAAGGGTTTCAAACTTGTCGAAGATATTAGTAATCAACGAGTGAGTGATCTAGACAATATCACATAATGCTTGATTAGATCCTTGGTAGCTCCTTGTTAATGCATTCCAGCATTACTTCAGTCTTCTATATTTTCACACTCTCTATCTCTATTATGTGAGACCTTTTCTCACATAGACCTTATCTTCATTTGCACATCACACACACTAACACCCTAGACATGATGTCCTCATATAGGAACCTAATTTCATGTTGGTCCAATAAGATTAGACTACAATTTCCTAGGTACAGTGCATCTAGACATATTTGGTAACATGACACGGAAACACTACCAAAGTGTATGTGGATGATAACTCATCACACATTATACCAGTTAACAAAGTATAATGATTACCGATTGACAAGTGAAGACTGCAAAACTTGGAACATAGTGTTCCAATCAAAAGATTAACTATCGCTCAAGGTCTTCATTCCACTTTGAGATCTTCATAATGACATGCAATACTGGTTGGAATGGCTACCTATTGAGAATAATGCATACATTAATAAGTGTGTGTCCATCAATGACAATCACAACTAATTATCAACAAAATACCAACAACATCTGACTCACACTCAGCAGATTATGTTTGAGACCTTCCACATAGTATACATCATGTGCCTTCAGTTTTGGATCAATGCTTAGTATTCCTTTTCCCTTTATTTTGATGGAGGAATTGTCTCCAAACCTTACTGATCCACCATTCCAATATTCAATTTTAATGAATTTCCTTTTGTCACCAGTGATATGGTTTGAGCAACCACTATCTACCACCCATAGATTTTTCCTTTCAGCATGCAAGGCAGTCTGCACTATGAGACTCGACTTTGCCTTTTCCTTTTCATTATCAACCCAAATTGGTTTTATTTCCTTCTTCTTTTCAGCTGCTATATTCGGCTCAAGTTCAGTTACCAGTTCATGATCTGGATTTTTCTTCATTTTCTTGATCTTCTTGTTTTTGCATAACTTTGCTATTTGTCCAAATTCTTGATAGATAGCATTTTATATTTTCATTAAAGCGAACATCCTTAAAATTATTGTAGGGTACCAGTTTGTTCTTCCTACAATCAAAACTCTTATGTCCATATCCATTGTGTTAGGTCCCGAGGACAACTGAGAGGGGGGGGGGTGAATCAGTTGTCAAATAAATTCAAGCCAAAACAACTTAACCAACTTTAATGCTTAATACCGGTAAACCAAACTTTTATGCCGGTGGATAGTTTTATCAGTTAATTACAATACCGGTAAATATTAATACATTGAATAAAAAGACAGTAACATCCACAACACATAACACCAATATTTGTACATGGAAACCCTATAAGGGGAAAAACCACGGTGGGAAACCTTACCCACAATCAGATGATACTACTGCAAATAGTATGTGTATATAAATGGGGTTTGTACATGCAGAAAGGCCAAGCGCCTAGAGCTAACTACACAAACACAAATAGGAGTCACACTGACTACAATTGGATGGTTAAATCCAATAAGGATGTACTGCTCAAAATAGCATCTTACTATGTTGGATTCAGTACCGGTGTAGTTCTGATTGTCTTAACAAAAAACCTTGCTTCACCTTCAAATGATGTCTGCATGTAAAGCTTTGCTTATTCTCGCATATACCGAATTATATCTTCCTTCGCATTCCACGCTTGATCTTACAAATAAGATCTTACATTTATATCATAACCTAAGACCAATTTTAGTAGGTCGGATCTAAAGGATATTACAATAAAATCAATTTACAAATAAAATAATATCCGATGCAATAACCGATTCAACATGTTGGCTTGATGCATTTACAATAATAATAAAACATCTCCATAGCGTGTCGTGCTGATCTGGAATAGATAAGCCTATCGGTGAATGACCTGGACCTATTTGCCGGTAACAACAAATATGCAAATATGAATATGTCAATGAACAAATCGCCAAGACAAAGTGTCCAAATGATGTCTTCGACATAACCAGGTGTTTTTCATGCCATTCTAAGTGTCGGTGAACATTGCCAATTATTCAAAGTGCCAGAGTTGATAAGTGATAGTAGGTGTTGACATCAATGACAAAACCATACCAAAATACCAAAAATCTCCCCCTTTGGCATTGATGGCAACACAAGATGGAAAAACCATCAAAGTGCCAAAACAGAAATGCCAAATACCAAAAACCAACAATCTCCCAAAAAGAGATCATAACCAGAAATCAAAATATAGATACAGGGAGTAATCAGTTTCTCTCAAAATAACAATCTCTCCTCAAAGGAATAATCTCTCCCCAAGAGATAAAGTGTTTTTCCATAGATATCTCTCCCCCTTTGACATCAAATGCCAAAGCCAATACAAAACCAGATGTAAATACAAAATACCAACCAATTCAATATACCAACTACTCCCCCTAAGAAGTAGCTTCCTCATCAAAGCCGAAGTAAAAGATTTCTCTATTAATTATGTCAGTTGATGACAAACATCAACTATCTAAGTCTCTACCAGTGGGGGTATGACCCCAAGTGGATCTCTAAGATATTCAAAGGTCTCCTTAGGCAGAGGTTTAGTGAAAATAGCTGCAATCTGCTCTTTAGTATTCACATAAACCAGTTTTACTTCTTTTGCTTCAACATTCTCTTTCAGAAAATTCAGTTTGATAGAAAAATGTTTAGTTTTAGAATGTAATACCGGATTCTTAGATATATCAATTCCTGCAGTGTTATCACAATAGATAGTTATGGGTTCCTTGCATTTTACCTTTATGTCCTTCAACATTTTCTTAAGCCATAATACCTGTGTATAGTTAGTTGTTGTTGTAACATATTCTGATTCAGCTGTTGATAAAGATGTACAACTATGTTTCTTACTAAACCAAGAATTTAATCTGCTCCCAAGAAAAATTGCTCCGCCGGTGGTGCTTTTTCTATCATCCACATCTCCTGCCCAATTTGTATCTGTGTATGCACATAATTCAAAGTTTTCATCTCTAGGATACCATAAGCCAAGATTTGTAGTGCCTTGTAAGTATCAAAAAATCATTTTTACTACTGATTCATGATTTTCTCTAGGATTACTCTAAAATATTGAAACAATACTGTTGGTATTTTGGTATGGTTTTGTCATTGATGTCAACGCCTACTGAAAACTAGCACTTTGGAGATCCAACAACATTCAACGGCAAGCAAGTAACTATTGCACAGTTACTGGTATATGGTTCATCGGCAGGATATAATGTTCACCGGCACTTGGAATGATATGGAAGACACTTGGTAATGTCGAAAACATCATGTGGACACTTTGATTTGAAGAACTAATCATTGGTATATTCATATTTGCATGTTTTCTTCTACCAGCAAATAGGTCCAGGGTTATCTAGGGTTACACCGGCAAGTTTATCTTTTCCAGATCAACATGACACACTATGGAGATGATTTATTATTGATGTAAATACATTAAGCCGACATGTTTAATTGGTTATTGCATCGGATATTATTTTTTATGTAAAATGATTTTATTGTAATATCTTGTAGAGCCGACCTACTAAAATTGGTCTTAGGTTATGGTATAAATGTAAGATCTTATTTGTAATATCAAGTGTGGAATGCAAAGAAGAATTGTGTGAAGGTATATGCGAGATTAAGTAGAGGTATACACGAAGACATCATTTGAAGGTGAAGCTAGGTTTTTGTAGAAGCATATCAGCATTACACTGGTACTGAATCTAGCATATGAAGATGCTATTTTGTGCAGTACATTCTTATTGGATTTAACCATCCAACTGTAGTCAGTGTGACTCCCATTGTGTGATTGAGCAGTGAGCTCTAGGTTGTTGGCCTTTCTGCATGTGCAGACCCCATTTATGTACACTTACTATCTACAATAGTATCATCTGATTGTGGGTAAGGTTTCCCACCATGGTTTTTCCCCTTACAGGGTTTCCACGTACAAATATTGGTGTTATGTGTTGTGGATGACTTTATGTTTATGTTTCATGCATTAATCCTTACCGGTATAGCAATTTACTGTTAACACTGTCTACCGGCATACTTAACTGGTTTACTGGTATTAAGCATTAAGTTGGTTAAATAGTTTTTGGTTTAAATTTATCAGACAACTGATTCACCCCCCCCCCCCCCCTCTCAGTTATCTCCAGGACCTAACAAATGGTATCAGATCCTAGTCCTCTTTTGCAGAATTTTAACAACTTGAGGAGATCCAATGTCTCGTAATTATTTCAGGAAGGACAGTCCTAAACTTGATGGAACCAACTATGGGATATGGAAGATCAGGATGGAGACACATCTGAATTGCATTGGTAAAGACATCTGGGAAGTTACAAAGAATGATTATACTGCTGCTGTAGTTGGTCAGACTGCTCCAACTACCTTAGCTAAAGATGAAGAGAATGATTGCAAAGCAAGAGAAGCACTTTTGAGCGCATTATCAGATCAACAAATCATGAGATTATCAGATAGGTCTACTGCTAAAGCTATTTGGGATCATTTGGAAACACTGAATGAAAGAGATTCCATAGTCAAGATTGCAAAACTTTAAAGCTTCCGAGTCAGGTATGAACATCTGAAAAATGGAAGAAGATGAAAGGATTTATGCTTTTATGGAAAGAGTAAATGAAATTGTTTTGGGTATTAAATGTTGTGGAGGAACTTTGAGTGAGGATGAAATTGTTTCAAAAATCTTAAGAGGTTTTCCACCGACATATAAAATGAAGGTTACTGCTATAAATGAGTTAAGAACAATGCCTAATACATCAGTAACTAGGGATACATTGATTGGAAAACTTTTAGCTTTTGAAATTGAGGAATTTGGTCCTGTTACTGCTCGATTGATACTCGGTAAATACTGAACTTTACTCGATAACTTCTTTCTTCTTTAACCGACATTGATAACCTTGGTGTTTACCGACTATATCCTTACTCGATAAAATAGAATAGTATCAAACCTTTACTCATTCTATTACATTAAATCTTTTCTCCTCCTTATTCGGTCTTCGAATACACATATATAGGATATCAAAACAATCAAAATAACATAATCTCATCACTGTCTAACTCGATAATAGTTTCCCATTGAATAACTTATTACTCCACTTCATTTTCATATTCTTTCTGTGTCACTTACCAACATCTTTATACTCATCAAAACACACTCTTTAAGATATGGCAACATCATACTGAATCAAAAAATCAATTGCTTGACATCAATGACAAAATAATATTATTAAGATAGTAATCATCCTTTATCAATTATATCATCAATCTCCAACAACCTTCTCAATATCATCATACCAACAAACTTAATGTAATGCCAACAATCTCCCCCTTTGGCATTGATGGCAATACCAAATTGATTTATTCCAATTGATTTGGACTACTGCTTTTCTTCTCCTGTTATCCTTGAGCTGTAAACTTTTCCTGTAATCTTCTCCCCCTGTCATTAGTCTTCTCCCCCTTTGACAAAAATTCCAAAAGTAAAACTAATCCATGACTACTTCCCCTATGAAGTAATTTCCTTGCTTGTTAAAACATATACAAATGTATCATCTCAGTCTCCGTTAGGGCATCTTGTCTTCATTCAGAGTTTCCTGCACAACTTTAGGCAACCTCCTAAAGTGTGTAAATCAGCATCAACTCACAAATAGTACTCTATAGAGTCATAGAATTGATGCTTTCACCGAACTCTATCAATGAGTACTAGATAGGGGTAGGACCCCTAACTTACTTCTAAGATACTCAAAAGTGTCCCTTGGCAGTGGCTTTGTGAAGATGTCTGCTATTTGTTCCTTTGTGCTAACATACTCCAACACAACTTTATTTTCTTGAACTTCTTCTCTTAGATAATGATACTTTATAGAAATATGCTTTGTCTTAGAGTGCATTACCGGATTCTTTGAAATGTTAATAGCACTTGTATTATCACAAAATATAGTTACTAGCTCAGTAACTGTCTCATTCATACCTTCCAACAGTTGTTTGATACATGCTATATTGGTACAATTCAATGTTGCAGCGACATATTCGGCTTCAGCTGTTGACTATGAAATGCATCCTTGTTTCTTGCTAAGCCAACTCACTAGTCTTTCTCCCAAAAAGAAAGCTCCACCGCTTGTGCTTTTACTGTCATCAATATTTCCTGCCCAATCAGCATCAGTATAGACTTTTAACTCAAAATCATTCCTTTTTATAAAGTAAACCATAATCTTCAGTGCCTCTCAAGTATCTGAAAATTCTCTTGATTGTTGTCATATGGGTTTCTTTGGGATCTACAGAATATCTTGCAGCTATACCTACTGCATGTGCTATATCAGGCCTGCTATGAACTACATATTGCAAATTTCCAATCATAGATCGGTAAAGTGTCTCATCAACAGATGCAGATTCATCATTCTTTGATAGTTTGCAATTAGTAGTCATAGGAGTACTTACAGGTTTAGAATCCTCCATTCCAAATTTCTTCAAGATTTCCTTTATATACTTGGATTGAGTAATGAAAATCCCATTTTTCATTTGCAGTATTTGTAAACCTATAAAATACTTTATTTCACCGATTAATGACATCTCAAATTCTTTGCACATTTCATTTCCAAAGTTCTTGCATAAAGAATCATTTCCACAAAAAATAATATCATCAACAAATATGGCTGAAATCAGTATTCCATTAGCCTCATCATTCTTCATATACATGTTGTTGTTTTCACTAGTCCTCATAAATCCAATCTTGATTAAGTAAGAGTGCAACCTTTCATACCATGCTCTAGGTGCTTGCTTTAGGCCATATAAAGCTTTTTCAACTTACATACCTAATCTTTATTATTCTCTTCAATAAATCCTTCAGGTTGTTCAATATAGACTTCTTCTTCTAGTATACCATTCAAAAATGCAGATTTAACATCCATTTGATATACCTTGAAATTTTTGTAAGCAGCATATGCCAACAATGTTCTCACTCCCTCAAGTCTTGCCACAGGTGCAAAAGTCTCACCATAGTCTATTCCTTCTTCTTGAGGATAAACTTTGCAAACTAGCCTTGCTTTATTTCGAATGACCTCACCTTTTTCATTTTGCTTATTTCTGAAAATCCACTTTGTACCGATTACATTTTTCTCTTTTGGTCCTTGGACCAGTGTCCATGTTTCATTTTTCTTGATTTGTTCAATCTCTTCAGTAATAGCATTCACCCAATCTTCATTTCTTAATGCCTCTTTTACTATCCTCGGTTCAAACTCGGATATCAAACATGTGTTATGTCTCAGTTTGTTTCTTGTCATCAATGGATCATCCTTATCTCCTATAATCTAACTTGATGCATGATTTCTTCTGACATATTTTGCTAATATAGGCTCGGTAGGCTCTGTATGATCTTCTTCATCACTCGATAACTGAGTATTTTCTTCATCGGATTTCTGAGTTAGACTTCTCAGTTGTACATATACAAACTCTTCATAATCCTCTGGTTCATTGGAATTTCCTTCAACATTCCTTTCTGCAAATTCATCAATTTTCACATTTGCACTTTCCACTATCTTTTTAGATGATTTGATTAGACATTTAAATGCTTTACTCCTAGAGGAATAACCAATAAATGTTCCTTCCTCACTTTTCTAATCAAATTTTCCATTTCTGTCATCTTTGTGAACATAACATCTACTTCCAAATATTTTAAAATAACTTACATTTGGTTTCTTGTCATACCAGATTTCATACGGTGTCTTCATAGTTCCTTTCTTCAATTGTACTTGGTTCAGGGTGTAAATTGTAGTGCTTATTGCTTCTCTCCAAAATATTTGAGGTACTCTCTTCTCTATCATCAAGGTTCTGGCACAATCTACAATTGATCAATTTCTTCTTTCTGCTATCCCATTTTGTTGTGGTGTTCTTGGTGTAGACACTTGTCTCTTTATACCATGATCATTGTAGAATAAGTTAAATTCATCTGAAATGAACTCTCCTCCTCTATCAGATCTTAGACATTTCAACTGTCTTCCTATTTCATTTTCAACTCTTGCCTTATACCATTTGAACATTTGAAAGGCTTCTGATTTCTCTTTTAAAAATATAACTGACATCATCCTTGAGTAATCATCCACAAATAATATGGAGTATTTATCACCATAATAACTTTGAACTTTCATAGGACCACAAAGATCAGTGTGTACAAGATCTAAAATTCCTTTAGAAGTGTAAGACTTACTTGTAAAGCTTGATTTTGTCATCTTACCCATCTAGCATCCCCGACATATTGCATTCTTAGGTTTTTCCAAGCTCGGTAGACCTCTTACTCGGTGCTTCTTACTTATTTTGATCAGGTTATCAAAATTTACATGACAAAACATTTTATGCCATAACCAAGTATCTTCTATTTTTGCATATAGACAATTGTTCTGAGTTGAGTCAAGATGAAAAGTATTACCTCTTGTTTGAGTCCTGGTAGTAGCCAACTTTCCATGTTTGTCATGAACTTTGACAATTCCTTTCTGAAATTCTATTCGGTATCATGTATTGTTTAGTTGTGCTATACTCAACAAATTGTATTTCAAACCTTCAACCCAATATACATCATCACATTTAGCATTGTCAAGAAGTGTGATAGATCCTTTACCTTTCACAAGACATGGTGCATCATTACCAAATCTTACATAACCTCCATCATAATCTTCTAATTTAACAAACTTGTGTTTATCACCTGTCATGTGATGTGACCATCCACTATCTATGATCCAAGAATCATTATTATTTATGTGTGATATTAAGGATTTTTCTTCATACCTTTCTTCATATGATCCATCTTTGATAGCTACATATACAACTTCCTCTGTCTCAGTCCCATCAGATTTATCATCATTGGATTCCTCATCAGCTACTAGGCATGTCTTTCTATCTCTCATTCTGAAGTCTCGGTGCCCTCTATATTGGTTGTCTTTCTGTATGTCATCTCGGTATTCTCTCTTTTGACTAGATTCTTTGTCAGGACAGTTTGAAGCCATATGCCCAATTTTATCATAGTTAAAACATTTCAAAGGTAACTTTCCTTTATACTTACCTTTGCCTCTTGGTAACCTTCTGGCCAATAATGCTTCAAACTCTTCTTGCTTTCTGATTTCCTCATATAGTTTGTGTACTTCTTCCATGTTTTTGTGAAATCTCTCACTTGCTCCATTGTGATTTCCTTTAGCATACTTATACATTCTATCATTGTAATCATTAGATTCATCAAGATGAAAAGAACTGAATTCATGTTCAACTTTGTTAACTGAAGACCAACTATTATCAAAATTACTCAGCTCAAAAGCATGTAGCTTACCGATAGTAGCATTCAAAGAGACTAGCATGTTTGGTGTAGACCTTAATTCACTAATTGCAGAGACTCGAATGGCATAAGCAGGTAGAAGTGTTCTCAACAACTTACTTGTTACATCCTTTTCTTCAATAGTTCCTCTTGCTCCTTTGATTTGATTGACATTTTCCTTTAACCTTGTACTATATTGGATTATGTTCTCACCTTCATTCATTCTCATGAATTCAAGTTGTCCTCTTAGACTATCTACTTTTTCTCTTTGAACATGTTCATCACCACCATACACAGATATAAGCTTATTCCACATAGCTTCGGCATCATTACAACCTTCTAGATCACTAAACTCTGAGTTGGTCAATGCTAATGTTATTTCATCATTACTTGAATATGTTCTTGCTTTCCCTTTATCTCTTCCATTGTCATTGGGTAGGTGTTAGGTGCAGTGTAATCATTCTCCAGATAATATGTTGCATATTCTCCAATTCCTGATAAGTGCAGCTTCATCCCTTTCTGCCATGTGGTGAAACTTGACTTGTTCAACTTTGGTGCATCCCTTTTATACATCTTCGAATTTTGCCTCAAGCTCCTTTAAACTTTTCTTTCGGAGTTCTAGCTCTGATACCAGTTGTTAGTTAGATGAGAGGGAGGGTGAATCAGATAAACTCACAATACAAAATATTCATCAGATTCAACCTCGGTAGAACTTACTTGATATGCAACTATGACTGTAAATCATTCAAACTCATAAATTGATAAACTTGTAAGATCAAAACACATTTAACACCAGATTTAACATGGAAACCCAAATAGGGAAAAACCACTGTGGGATTTCGGACCCACTAAGAAAATATACTCCTCTAGAGTATGCTCAGTTAAAAGCCAATCCTGTTAAAGATTGCATAAACACATTGCTAGATGTGACCCGGTCAAAGGATTTCCCTCAGATCTATCAGAATCTTGCACTTTGTTAGAAGTGACCTTGTCAAAGGATTTCAAACACTCATTCAGAATGTTACCTTGCTAGAGAATTTACAAATAAGATTGTTAGGTCCACTCAGTTAAGAGATTTCCTGTCACTTACAAAAATAAATAACAGTATTAAAATATATCTACAACTTCACATCTGAAATGTTAAAGCAGACTCTATGTGCTCAAAATAATCTTGTCAAAAGACTTATCTTCCTCCTTGCTGGGCTTCTCAATTATTTCTTCAATCAGATCTTTAATCTTTTGTACTCGGTAATCACCTCTGCAGTATCACTGCTCTTCTATTTGCCCGCATACTTTGTTCATCAACTATTCCTTATTTATAAGCAATTCCTAACCGCTTAATCTCCTTAATCACATTTCCCATGATTAATCTTAGCCATTAGATCTTCAAACTTGACTAGGTTCATTGAATCCTTCGAACTGAAAAACATTTTATCTTGCCTTGAAACTTGTATACCTTCCTTGGTACTTGTGCTCGGTTATGACCGTTCAATCTGTACTATAGATCTAACTCTTGAATTTTCATTACCGTTGATCCTTAACAAACTTCTTTCACGACATTCCAATCTTCTATAAATCTCTAGCTCATTGGCATCCTTCATTTAATAATGTATTTATTCATCCAATGCATTTTGTTACTGCTCGGTTGATACTCAGTAAATACTGAACTTCACTCGGTAACTTCTTTCTTCTTTAACCGACACTGATAACCTTGGTGTTTACTGACTAGCTCCTTGCTCGGTAAAATAGAATAGTATCAAACCTTTACTCATTCTATTACATTAAATCTTTTCTCCTCCTTATTCAGTCTTCGAATACACATATATAGGATATCAAAACAATCAAAATAACATAATCTCATCACTGTATAACTCGGTAATAGTTGCCCATTGAATAACTTATTACTCCCCTTCATTTTCATATTCTTTCTGTGTCACTTACCGACATCTTTATAGTCATCAAAACATACTCTTTAAGATATGGAAACATCATACTGAATCAGAAAATCAATTATTATTAAGACATTAATCATCCTTTATCAATTATATCATCAATCTCCAACAATCTTCTCAATATCATCATACCAACAAACTTAATGTAATTCCAACAATCTTCCCCTTTGGCATTGATGGCAATACCAACTTGATTTATTCCAATTGATTCGGATTGTTGTTATTCTTCTCCTGTTATCCTTGAGCTGTAAACTTCTCCTGTAATCTTCTCCCCCTGTCATTACTCTTCTCCCCCTTTGACAACAATGCCAAAAGTAAAACTAATCCATGATTACTTCCCCTATTAAGTAATTTCCTTGCTTGTTAAAACATATACAAATGTATCATCTCAGTCTCGGTCAGGGCATCTTGTCTTCATTCACTATTTCCTGCACAATTTTAGGCAACCTCCTAAAGTGTGTAAATTAGCATCAACTCACAAATAGTATTCTATAGAGTCATAGAATTGATGCTTTCACCGAACTCTGTCAGTGAGTACTAGATAGGGGTAGCACCCCTAACGTACTTCTGAGATACTCAAAAGTGTCCCTTGGCAGTGGCTTTGTGAAGATGTCTGCTATTTGTTCCTTTGTGCTAACATACTCCAGCACAACTTTATTTTCTTGACCTTCTTTTCTTAGATAATGATACTTTATAGAAATATGTTTTGTCTTAGAGTGCATTACCGGATTCTTTGAAATATTAATAGCACTTGTATTATCACAAAATATAGTTACTGGCTCGGTAACTGTCTCATTCATACCTTCCAACAGTTGTTTGATCCATGCTATATTGGTACAATTCAATGCTGCAGCGACATATTCAGCTTCAGTTGTTGACTGTGAAATACATGCTTGTTTCTTGCTAAGCCAACTCAATAGTTTTTCTCCCAAAAATAAAGCTCCACCGCTTGTGCTTTTCCTATCATCAATATTTCCTACCCAATCAGCATCAGTATAGACTTTTAAGTCAAAATCATTCCTCTTTTTATATAGTAAACCATAATCTTCAGTGCCTCTCAAGTATCTGAAAATTCTCTTGATTGTTGTCATATGGGTTTCTTTGGGATCTACAGAATATCTTGCAGCTATACCTACTGCATGTGCTATATCAGGCCTACTGTGAACTACATATTGCAACTTTCCAATCATAGATAGGTAAAGTGTCTCATCAACAGATGCAGATTCATCATTCTTTGATAGTTTGCAATTAGTAGTCATAGGAGTACTTACAGGTTTAGAATCCTCCATTCCAAATTTCTTCAAGATTTCCTTTATATACTTGGATTGAGTAATGAAAATCCCATTTTTCATTTGCAGTATTTGTAAACCTATAAAATACTTTATTTCACCGATTAATGACATCTCAAATTCTTTGCACATTTCATTTCCAAAGTTCTTGCATAAAGAATCATTTCCACAAAAAATAATATCATCAACAAATATGGCTGAAATCAGTATTCCATTAGCCTCATCATTCTTCATATACATGTTGTTTTCACTAGTCCTCATAAATCCAATCTTGACTAAGTAAGAGTACAACCTTTCATACCATGCTCTAGGTGCTTGCTTTAGGCCATATAAAGCTTTGTTCAACTTACATACCTTATCTTTATTATTCTCTTCAATAAATCCTTTAGGTTGTTTAATATAGACTTCTTCTTCTAGTATACCATTCAAAAATGTAGATTTAACATCTATTTGATATACCTTGAAATTTTTGTAAGCAGCAGATGCCAACAATGTTCTCACTACCTCAAGTCTTGCCACAGGTGCAAAAGTCTCGCCATAGTCTATTCCTTCTTCTTGAGCATAAACTTTGCAAACTAGCCTTGCTTTATTCCGAATGACCTCACCTTTTTCATTTTGCTTATTTCTGAAAATCCACTTTGTACCGATTACATTTTTCTCTTTTGGTCCTTGGACCAATGTCCATGTTTCATTTTTCTTGATTTGTTCAATCTCTTCAGTAATAGCATTCACCCAATCTTCATTGCTTAATGCCTCTTTTACTATCCTCGCTTCAAACTCGGATATCAGACATGTGTTATGTCTCAGTTTGTTCCTTGTCATCACTGGATCATCCTTATCTCCTATAATCTAACTTGAGGCATGATTTCTTCTGACATATTTTGCTAATATAGGCTCGGTAGGCTCTGTATGATCTTCTTCATCACTCGGTAACTGAGTATTTTCTTCATCGGATTTCTCGGTTAGACTTCATGGTTGTACATATACAAACTCTTCATAATCTTTTGGTTCTTTGGAATTTCCTTCAACATTCCTTTCTGCAAATTCATCAATTTTCACATTTGCACTTTCCACTATTTTGTTAGATGATTTGATCACACATTTAAATGCTTTACTCCTAGAGGAATAACCAATAAATGTTCCTTCCTCTCTTTTCTGATCAAATTTTCCATTTCTGTCATCTTTTTGAACATAACATCTACTTCCAAATATTTTAAAATAACTTACATTTGGTTTTTTGTCATTCCAGATATCATACGGTATCTTCATAGTTCCTTTCTTCAAGTGTACTCGGTTCAGGGTATAAATTGCAGTGCTTATTGCTTCTCTCCAAAATATTTGAGGTACTCTCTTCTCTATCATCAATGTTCTGGCACAATCTACAATTGATCTATTTCTTCTTTCCGCTATCCCATTTTGTTGTGTTGTTCTCGGTGCAGACACTTGTCCCTTTATACCATGATCATTGCAAAATAAGTTAAATTCATCTAAAATGAACTCTCCTCCTCTATCAGATCTTAGACATTTCAATTGTCTTCCTATTTCATTTCAACTCTTGCCTTATACCATTTGAACATTTGAAAGGCTTCTTATTTCTCTTTTCAAAACATAACTGACATCATCCTTGAGTAATCATCCACAAATAATATGAAGCGTTTATCACCATAATAACTTTGAACTTTCATAGGACCACAAAGATCAGTGTGTACAAGATCTAAAATTCCTTTAGAAGTGTAAGACTTACTTGTAAAGCTTGATTTTTTCATCTTACCCATCTGGCATCCTCGGCATATTGCATTCTCGGGTTTTTCCAAGCTCGATAGACCTCTTACTCAATGCTTCTTACTTATTTTGATTAGGTTATCAAAATTTACATGACAAAATCTTTTATGCCATAACCAGGTATCTTCTATTTTTGCATACAAACAATTGTTCTGAGTTGAGTCAAGATAAAAAAGTATTACCTCTTGTTTGAGTCCCGGTAGCAGCCAACTTTCCATGTTTGTCATGAACTTTGACAATTCCTTTCTAAATTTCTATTCGATATCATGTATTGTTTAGCTGTGCTACACTCAACAAATTGTTTTTCATACCTTCAACCCAATATACATCATCACATTTAGCATTGTCAAGAAGTGTGATAGATCCTTTACCTTTCACAAGACATGGTGCATCATTACCAAATCTTACATAACCTCCATCATAATCTTCTAATTTAACAAACTTGTGTTTATCACCTGTCATGTGATGTGACCATCCACTATCTATGATCCAAGAATCATTATTATTTATGTGTGATATTAAGGATTTTTCTTCATACCTTTCTTTGTCTGATCCATCTTTGATAGCTACATATACAACTTCCTCTGTCTCAGTCCCATCAGATTTATCATCATTGGATTCCTCAACAGCTACTAGGCATGTCTTTCTATCTCTCATTCTTAATTCTTGGTGCCCTTTGTATTGGTTGTCTTTCTGTTTGTGATCTCGGTATTCTCTCTTTTCACTAGATTCTTTGTCAGGACAGTTTGAAGCCATATGTCCAATTTTATCACAGTTAAAACATTTCAAAGGTAACTTTCCTTTATACTTACCTTTGCCTCTCGGTAACCTTCTGGCCAATAATGCTTCAAACTCTTCTTGCTTTCTGATTTCCTCATAGAGTTTGTGTACTTCCATGTTTTTTCAAAATCTCTCACTTGCTCCACTGTGATTTCCTTCAGCAAACTTATACATTCTATCATTGTAATCCTTAGATTCATCAAGATGAAAAGAATTGAATGCAGATTCAACTTTGTTAACCGAAGATCCACTGATATCAAAATTACTCAACTCAAAAGCATGTAGCTTACTAATAGTAGCATCCAAAGAGACTGGCATGTTTGGTACAGACCTTAATTCATTAATTGCAGAGACTCGAATGGCATAAGCAAGTAGAAGTGTTCTCAGTAACTTACTTGTTACATCCTTTTCTTCAATAGTTCCTCTTGCTCCTTTGATTTGATTGATGATTTCCTTTAACCTTTTACTATATTGGAATATGTTCTCACCTTCATTCATTCTCATGGATTCAAGTTGTCCTCTTAGACTGTCTACTTTTGCTCTTTGAACATGTTCATCATTGCCATACACAGATATAAGTTTATTCCACATAGCTTCGGCATCATTACAACCTTCTAGATCATTAAACTCTGAGTCGATCAATGCTAATGTTCTTTCAATCATTACTTGAATATGTTCTTGCTTTCCCTTTATCTCTTCCATTTTCATTGGGTAGGTGTTAGGTGCAGTGTAATCATTCTCCAGATAATATGTTGCATATTCTCCAATTCCTGATAAGTGCAGTTTCATCCTTTTCTGCCATGTGGTGAAACTTGACTTGTTCAACTTTGGTGCATCCCTTTTATACATCTTCGAATCTTGCCTCAATTCCTTTAAACTTTTCTTTCAGAGTTCTAGATCTGATACCAATTGTTAGTTAGATGATAGGGGGGGTGAATCAGATAAACTCACAATACAAAATATTCATCAAATTCAACCTCGGTAGAACTTACTTGATATGCAACTATGACTGTAAATCATTCAAACTCATAAACTGATAAACTTGTAACATCAAAACATATTTAACACCACATTTAACATGGAAACCCAAATAGGGAAAAACCACTGTGGGATTTCAGACCCACTAAGAAAATATACTCTTCTAGAGTATGCTCGGTTAAAAGCCAATCCTGTTAAAGATTACATAAACACATTGCTAGATGTGACCCGGTCAATGGATTTCCCTCAGATCTATCAGAATCTTGCACTTTGTTAGAAGTGACCTTGTCAAAGGATTTCAAACACTCATTCAGAATGTTACCTTGCTAGAGAATTTACAAATAAGATTGTTAGGTCCACTTGGTTAAGAGATTTCCTGTCACTTACAAAAATAAATAACAGTAATAAAATATATCTACAACTTCACATCTGAAATGTTAAAGCAGACTCTATGTGCTCAAAATAATCTTGTCAAAAGACTTATCTTCCTCTTTGTTGGGCTTCTCAATCTGTTCTTCAATCTTCTGTACTCGGTAATCACCTCTACAGTATCACTGCTCTTCTATTTGCCCGCATACTTTGTTCATCAACTATTCCTTATTTAGATGCAATTCCTAACCTCTTAATCTCCTTAATCACATTTCCCATGATTAATCTTAGCCATAAGATCTTCAAACTTGACTAGGTTCATTGAATCCTTCGAACTGAAAAACGTTTTATCTTGCCTTGAAACTTGTATACCTTCCTTGATACTTGTGCTCGATTATGACCGTTCAATTTGGGTTGTAGATCTAACTCTTGAATTTTCATTGTCGTTGATCCTTAACAAACTACTTGCACGACATTCCAATCTTGTATAAATCTCTAGCTCATTGGCATCCTTCATTTAATAATATATTTATTCATCCAATGCATTCTGTTACTGCTCGGTTGATACTCGGTAAATACTGAACTTTACTCAGTAACTTCTTTCTTCTTTAACCGACACTGATAACCTTGGTGTTTACCGACTAGCTCCTTGCTCAGTAAAATAAAATAGTATCAAACATTTACTCATTCTATTACATTAAATCTTTTCTCCTCCTTATTTAGTCTTCGAATACACATATATAGGATATCAAAACAATCAAAATAACATAATCTCATCACTGTCTAACTCGGTAATAGTTGCCTATTGAATAACTTATTACTCCCCTTCATTTTCACATTGTTAATGTGTCACTTACCAACATCTTTATACTCATCAAAACATACTCTTTAAGATATGGCAACATCATACTGAATCAAAAAATCAATTGCTTGACATCAATGACAAAATAATATTATTAAGACAGTAATTATCCTTTATCAATTATATCATCAATCTCCAACAACCTTCTCAATATCATCATACCAACAAACTTAATGTAATGCCAACACACATTGCACTAATGGTAGACAACATCCATATCCCAGAGTACATTAAATGAATTTCTACTTTCATAATTCATAGAAGGCTCATTGTTTAACCTACAGTCAGCTATTTTGTGCCCAAATTTATTACACCACTAACAATAACCATAAAAGTCTGATAAATACCGATTGGGCTATCTTGGTCTTGAATGGAACTGCCTCATTGGGTGTCTTCCATTCATGTGGTTGAATCTGGTGAATCCTTCTCGGTCAATTCTGGCATTCCTCCTTGGGTGTGCATATTTATGCACAAAATATGGCCTCCAATTCATTTCTGCATACTAGTTTGTATATTGATTTCCAACAGCATTGGCATATGTCTTTTTGTTGATATCCTTGCCTATAGTGAATGTCTTCTTTTCTTCACCTTCAATTTAAGAGGTGAACATTATCTCTTTGTCAGATTTTGCAGGTTGAACCTTGACCAACTTGAAAGCCTAAACCTCTGGTGTCTTTGGATTGCTTTTGTTTTCTCAACATCTTATCCAAAGCCTCAGTGTTGCCTTCATACTTACTTCTTATTTTTATTTCTTCCTTTCTTTCTTCAAGCTCCTTTCTGAGCTTTATTATTCCTGCTTCGAGCTCTTGATGCTACTTTTCTTTCTTTGTCAGATCAAGGGTTGTAGCTTCACCGATCCTCTTAGTTTCTTCTGGCTGCAGTTTTAAGTTAGATATGATTTGATCGGATTCTTTGAGAGACTACTTCAAGAGATCTTGTTCATCTACTGCAACAAGCTTAACCCTCTGGAGTTCTCTTCTTGTTTTACTCAATTCTTCAAGTGCACTGATAAGTTCACTTTCCAAATGCACTTCAGCCTCAATATCCTCTTCTTCCTCATCTTCATCAGCAGGTTTGTCGAGTGCCATAAAAAGATTTACTTTTTTGTCATTCTCATGGTCATCATCTTCTGATGGATCTTCATCATCTATTGTTTCATCCTCAATGGTATATAGGTTGTTTTGGTTCCAGTAGCCTCTTCTTCCCTGTTGATAGTCATTCCTATCTCTATCTTTGCTGGCAGATCTTCTAAACTCTATTGACTCATCTCCACCGGCTTCTTTGTGAGGACAACTTGCAGTGAAGTGTCCTACTTTCCCACAGTTGAAGCATTTAAGTGGTAGCTTTCCCCTATACCGGTCGGATCCTCTTTTGAGCTTCCTGAAAAAGTTTGCTACTTTAGCATTAGATTCTTCACTGGATTCTTTATGAGTAATAGCTTCTTTTCCCTTTTTGGTGATGTTGAATGCTGCCTCTTTCCTTGTGGAAGTCTCATCGATTGTTCTCATCTCATAGGCTATCCGAGAGCCAAATAGTTCATCCATTGTAAAAGTCTTCAGATCCTTGGCTTCTTCTATGGCTGACACCTTAGTATTATATTTGGGAGTGAGAGATCTAAGTATCTTTTTGACAAGAATCTCATCTGCGATCTCTTCTCCAAGTCCTCTAATAGTATTCACAGTTTCATCAAATTTATGAAGATAGTCTGCAATCTTTTCATCATCTTTCATTTTGATGCTTTCAAGTTGGCTCCTCAGCATTTGCAGCTTGGCTTCCTTGACCTTTGCATCTCTCTCAAATAACCTCTACAATTTGTCCCATGTCTCCTTTGCTGAAACACAGTGCATGACTTTGACAAATACATTATCGGATAGTCCACTCAAGATGGCATGTTTTGCCTTTGAATTATTCTCATACTCCCTTTTTGCACCTGGATCAGTGGGAGGAGTATTGGGAATAGCATACCCATTCCTAACCGACATCCACACATCAAAACCAAGAGATGAAATATAGGTCTCCATTCTTCTTCTCCAAAAGGCATAGTTGGATCCATCAAACATGGGGGCTTTTGAGGAAGCAGACTCACTTCTTGCCATTGGGCTCAAAGTCCAGAATCTACCCAAGGTTTAAAGATAACTGGTAACTTTGCTCTGATACCAATTGTTGAACACGGAGTACCACTGAGAGGGGGGTGAATCAGTGGTTCCTAACTTTAATTCTTTACCGATCTAATTTCAAACAATCAACTATTTACTTAACCACTAAACAGTCATACCGGTAATGCAAGAGAGAAAAACAAAGAGATCATTCACACTCAAGAGATTCACAACACTAGATTTATGAGGAAAATGCAATATGGGAAAAACCTCGGTGAGAAGAGTTGCTAGAGACTACTACTCCAATCCAGCCTCACAAGTAAAATACCAACTTATAAAGATTTTGGGCCCCAACCCAAGGAGCACCAACCCCTGCACCAAGCTTCAACTTGGCGATGTATATTGAAATACTATTCGAATACAATTAAGGCTTCTCGTTGCAAATGAATTTTGCAACTCTTGAATGAAATAACTCTATGTTATCTTTCTCTCCCTTTCACACACAATCTCTCAACACACTGTATCACACTAGGATGCTACCTTCTCTTCCTCACATTTTCAGTTAGATTCAACTGTCTAACTATGATACTGCCGGTAGAATCCTCTCACCGGTTTACTTGCTTTCTCTCACTACAACTTTCCCAGATCACCTTCTGAAGTTTTCTCCTTGCTCCCACTTTCTTCTCTTCACTCCACAATCTTCACAGCATCAACCCTATTCCTATCCAGAGCTCTCATTACTTATATCTATTTTCCCACCAGAATGCCATTCAAAAATCTGATCAGTTAGGGTTTTCTCTTTTCGACACAATCTTTTTAGATCCAATCCCACCTTTCGTGGATCAATCACCTGTCCTTGAAGATTGCATCTGCACACGGTTTTTCATTATCCAATGCATGTCTTTCTCAGAGTGGCAATCACGTATCAGATATTCTATCATGAAGTCAGACAACACATGAAGTGTTCCAGAAGTTTCCTTTATGAGAACATCCTAAATCAGATTTCCTTTGCCTTGATTTAGGTGACATCTGCTCCCTGATCTTCCTTTGTCATTTCTTCTTCCTCGAGCTGCAATCAGTCAGATGCAATCCCTTGATTTGTTGTTTCCTTCATTAATGGTGATTATCTATCTCATCAAGCCTGTCGATGAAGCTTCACCAACCACAACACACTTGCCACCTCAGCTCCACATGGCATCACACCGATCAAGACATGGCTTACCAACACACATTCAGTTCAACAAGCACATATCAGTAAGAGCCTTGGCCAGTAGAGTTTTCTCCTTCTGTTAATCGGTAGAGCATCCGGTACCGGTTGCATATCTTCACCTCCGGTGGTGTGAGACAACTTTTAACATTTTGCCTCTTCATCATAAGAAAGAAACCATCCTTCAGACCAATTTCTACTTTTATCCTTTATGCTCAATCTCCACCAGTTGACATCAATGACAACCTAGTGCCAAAATTCCAATAGATATGCCTTTGTTTATTGCTAGCCAAGAGGCTCATTTTTCTATATCGATGTTGTTGTAGCCTTGTTTCTGTTGTAAGAATATGTGTGTAAGTTGTTGGCTTCTTTGAGTATTATTTTCATGTAATTATGTTGGTAGAGCCTCTTGTGATTTATTGTTGGGCCATGTTAGGAGGATTGGGCTTCCTTGTGATGATCAGGGTCATGAGAGATAGGATTGCATGAGGTTCCTTGTAAGGATGCATGGAATCTAGAGCACCAGGGCACATTGGAGTTTTATGTGATTTGTAAATAAGTGATAACCTAAAAATTAATGGGTTGGGTAGTTAGATTAATTAATAAGATGATAAATTGATTTGTGCCTCATGACTTAGTCCTATGGAGGATGTTTTAGGATAAGCATGAGAAGGTCCTGAAGATGGTCAATTAATCTCCCTTAGTCTCTCATAGGTTGAGATGGCTCCACATGTCCATCAGGTTGGTGCCTTTTGTTATTATGTTATTATGTTATGAGGATGGCATGTGATGACACTCCACTCCTACATGTGTTTCCCATTTATGATTTATGATTATGCTTATTGGATGCATTTATGTCTTGATGAGTTTTATGCCTCTGGGAGTTCATTCTTGTTGTATGTGTGATTTCTTGCTCGAGAGTCCTTGTGTGGTTAGTCTCTTTGGTTATAGGTGCCAGGTTAGGTTTAGAGTATGTGTTGGGACCTTGTGTCATCTCCTAGCACGGGGGGTGGTTCCTTTGGTTCCACATGGTCGAGAGGTTGGTGCTTTTTAGCCATTGAGATGTTCTCTTGGATTCTTCTTGTGTGGATGTGGATTCTTCTTCATGATGTACTATGGATGTACCTTGTAGCAGATTTATGTAATGAATAAGATGGAATGTATGTAATGTATGTAATGTATGTAATGTAATATCTTTTGATATAGTAGATGGAATCTCTTAGTAGAAAAAGCTATGCTCATAATGTATTTAATGTATTCATATTTGTAAGATGAATTGTAGTTGGAGATTGGAATTTAGAGATATTATATTTGTACTATTATAGAGATGTGATTTTATGAATCATGGAAATAAAGTGGAATATAGTTGGAATAGATTGGAATTGCTTTATGGATTAGTTGTATTATCGAATGGAATGTTTATATGCTAGTTAGAATGTTAAATAATCTTGAAAGAGGAATATTCGTAGATTAATAGGTGAATATGTTAGAAGATGTTAATTGGATCTAGTAAATAGGAATGATTCACATAGATGCATTGGTAGAAAGGAAATTATGCATATCATGAGGAATAAGTAATGTTGTAGGTTGCATATCTCATGGTTCTTTAATTAGAATATGATGCATTAATGAAGGTGAAATATACCTATTGTGTGCGTAGTATGTTATGGTGGAAATGAATTAAGTAATGATGTTAAAGTACCCTAGAGAAAGATTATTGATGTGGTTCTATTTCCGCTTGTGTTATTTGATGAAATGAGCAATGATGTATGTTCATATTGGTTAATTGGTTACTGAATGTAAATAGATGGAAATGTTATATGTTGCATTAGTTGCTATTAGATGTTAATTAAGAATTTTTTTATCTCCATTTTTATATTATTGTTTAGTTTCTTTAGGGTATTTTGGTGGGCATTACAACTTGGTATCAGAGCCCATGTTCAACACTGGGTACTCTGGTTTTGATTGAGCCCATTGTGCATTTTAGCATTTGGCATGGGGTAGCCCAACAGTTTTATCCCTGCTATTTATTTTCTTGTTATAGTTCCCTTAGATGTTTAACTTATAGTTTCCTTTGCATTTGCTTAGATAAGATGCCTGTTAGGGGTAGAGATCGTCATTGTGTTGGTCACATGGGTACTCGTAGGAACCCTCGTCCTGAGGTTTCTGAAGAGTCACACCATGAGGAGTAGGAGAAACCTAGAGATGATCTAATTCTATAGTTGGTGAACGTGCTTCAAGAGCTTCTTGGTTGCCTAGGACCGAGATAGGAGGAGAACCAGTAGGAGGGATCTCGTCATTCGGAACATCAGGAGAGAGAGCATTCACATTCTCCTAGGAGGAGAATGGAGGTGGATCAGGAGGCGCTTGTAGCTAGTCACATCAAAGATCTGAATAGGACTCATCCTCCTACTTTTGATGGCTTAAGCAGTGGCATGGAGGCAGAGACATGGTTATTGGACTTAGGTAGGTGTTTTGCTATGCATCAGTGTAGCAGTAACACCAAGACGAGATGTGTGATTTTGCATCTTCGTGATTTTGCAATGACATGGTGGCACATGGAGTAACATAAGTTGCATTTAGACATAGCGATGATATCATGGGAATTATTCTTGGAGCGGTTTCATGCTAGATTTATTTTAGATCATTGGAGGCAGAGGAAGGCTAATGAGTTCCATAATTTGAGACAACAGAGGATGATTGTGGAGCAGTATGAGCACAAATTCTTTGAGCTTAGATAGTATGTTGGATATGCAGATGATGAGCTGATATTGATTCAGCACTTTGTGAGAGGTCTTAATGATCGTATTGGTGGAGAGGTTCGGATGCATGGACCTAAGACCTTAGAGGTAGCTATGGAGAAGGCGAGACTAGCAGAGGAGAATATTTCATTAGCATTAGGAGGAGAAACTGGAGGAAAGATAGTTAGTGCACCTATTACAAGATCTATGGTGAGAGGACCACAACAACAGTCTTCAGGATACGCTAGGAGCCATTCTTCTTCTTTCCGTAGTGGTCAGCGGCTTAAGAAGAGGTTTTCCTAGAGGTCGAGCTTTGCTTGAGGTGCCAGATTTCAGGTTGATAGGAGTCACAATTGCCAGCGTGATAGGAGACCTACTCCTTCTCAGCCAGCGTAGAGTTCACAGCCAACTTCTAGTAGAGGCAGTGTTCAACAGTCGAGTACAACACCAGGTAGCAGAGTGTTTGTCAGGAGAGATTGCTTCGCATGTGGATAGCCATCTCACATTGTAGTTCATTATCCTTAGCGTACTTCTCAGATGTCAAGGCAGCATAAGCTAGCTACTTCTGAGCCTACAGTTGGAGATGCAGGCAGGTCTCATCGTGTTTTTGCGATGGTTGATAACCATCAGGCTGAGCATTAGGCCACCATTGTTGATACATCAGGTGTGATAGGTGGTATCTCTTGTTCAGTGTTATTTGATTCTGGAGCGTCAAACTCTTTTATTTCTCCTTTTCTATTAGAGCGATGCGGGCTTGCTACGACAAAGCAGGATGATAGGTGGCAAGTAGAGTTAGTTATAGGGTCCAAAGTGGTAGTGGAATCCCTTGTGTTCAATTGTCCGTTAGTTTTAGGAGATTTCCCTACTTCTATGGATCTTCGTGTTATGTCTTTGGGATCTTATGATGTGGTTCTTGGTATGGATTGGCTTGGATCTCACCAAGCGCAGACAGATTGTAGAGGTAAAAGAGCACAGTGGAAGGATGATAGTGGGAAGAGTGTGGAGATTGTAGGTATTCAGAGACGTATCTCTCTTCACATTATTTCTGCTATGCAGATGAAGGGGTGTGTGTGTAAGGGTTGCCAGTTATTTGTAGTTAGAGTGAAGGATGTGGATGAGGGAGTTAGCCCAGAGGATTTATTGCAGCAGCATCCCGTTCTTTAGGAGTTTGTAGATGTTTTTCCTAGTGAGTTTCTAGGTATGCCCCCTCGGTGAGATATAGATTTCAGGATTGATTTGGTACCACGAGTTGAGCCTATTTCTAAAGCTCCCTATCGGATGACCACACAAGAGTTGAATGAGTTGAGGGTTTAGTTGGAAAAGTTGTTGGCGAAGGGGTTTATTCATCCTAGTGTGTCCCCTTGGGGTGCACTAGTGTTATTTATGAAGAAGAAGGATGGATCTCTTCGACTATGCATTGATTATAGACAGCTTAATAAGGTGATGGTGAAGAACTGATATCCCTTGCCTCGGATAGATGATTTATTTGACCAGATTAAGGATGCCAAAATCTTCTGTAAGATTGATCTTAAGTCCAGGTATCACCAGTTGAGGATTCAGGAGATGGACATTCATCGCACAACTTTTTGCACTAGATATGGTCATTATGAGTTCACAGTGGTACCTTTTGGTCTTACAAATGCACCTTTGGTTTTCATGAGCTTGATGAATGGTGTATTCAACTTGTATTTGGACAGATTTCTATTAGCATTTCTAGATGATATTTTGATTTATTCGAGATCGGTTGAGGAGCATGAGGATCATGTGAGGCAGGTTTTGCAGTGTCTTAGGGAGAATTAGCTATACGCCAATTTGGCAAAATGTGATTTCTTCCAAATAGAGGTGAGGTATCTTGGTCATGTGATTTCTGGAGAGTGTACCGCAGTTGATCCCTCAAAGATTCAGGCGATTGTTGATTGGCCAGCACCCACTAATGTGGGAGTGGTGTGTAGTTTCATGGGTTTAGTAGGATATTATCATAGATATGTTCATGATTTCTCCAAGATAGCTCATCCTATCACTTCTCTTCAAAGAAAAGGAAAGAAGTTTGTTTGGATAGAGTAGTGTGAGATAGCATTTTAGAAGTTTGTTTGGACATGCATACGTATCTTACTCAATTAACAGATTCATTAACTCACATATGACATTATCCTAAATAATCCACATATCAACAAGGAAAAACCACTTGGTTGCAGGAATTAATAGATAAAGTTCAAATATGATTTCATAAGTTTAGGTTTAACACATGGATTACATATAGTCAATTCACAATCCTTTACTAACACAATGCAACCCAAAAGATGCCAATAAACTAAGAGTTTTGATTAAAAAAACATGTCAAAGTATCAACTTATGATGCCCCCCAACTTTAAGGGTTTGCTGCTCCTGCAGCAAAAGGAAAATTTCTGATTTTCGCTGAAACTCTTAAATCATCAACAATGTCCTGTCTTGTTCCCTTGGAAGCCAAATTCCAATAAAATCCTTTCATTTTTTCCAACCTGGACCATCTAGTTGTTTCCTTTGCAACTGTATCATAATTTTGTTCTGTTGGTTGGCATGCCAAAAGTGGCCACATAAGGATTGGAGGTTGAAAGATCAATGGAAGCTAGTTGTTGGCTTTCTCCCTACCTAACTGTATGTATCTGGGGGATATTTGTATGGTTGCATGAAAATTTTGAAGTGAGTAAGGTTCTCCCTGTTTTAAATGTTCTGGTAGATTATTCTAGTCTTGAGTTAACCCTTCCATTGCGGTTGTCCTGTCAGTTTGAACCAAATGCTCATATGCTTGATAGACTTCCTCTCTTATTGGAAGTACTATCTTACTAACATCATCTCTTATCAGTAACTTTTGCCAATCATAATAGAGAACCCTTGGTGCTTCTGATTCCCTTCTCAATGGTAATGGACAGTCAAGCTCTAATTTTTCATACTCCCTGGCTTGTGGCCCTATGATAATCTCATTTTGGATCCATGACATTAAAGCTTTGATATGGATATCCCCAATATACAATAAATGATTCCATTCCCTGTCTTGGGGTACAACATAGTTATGTAAGTATAATTCACATAACAAATTCTTCATAGCAGGTGGAGAGGTTTAATAAGCATAATAGAATTCCTCAGGTGTTTCCAAGGATGGATTAAGGTCCCTAACAATGCGGTTTAGTCTGAGGTTCAGATATCGCTCTTTAAAATGTACTGTATAAACTCTTGGGGGTGTCCTACACTGCATCAACTCAGGAACCATACCATAAATCACTTCTACCTTAGCTTCTAATTCCTCAATTCTATTATCTCTCTTTTCAATCTCTTTTTGCTGCTTATTAATTATCTCCTGCAGCCTATCCTTCTCTATTTCCCATTTCCTATAAAATGTTAAAGCAATAGATAAACTACTTAGGGATGAAGGAGGTCTAATAGGTCATACCTTAGACCATGGGATTTCTTCAATAAACTCCTCATTCTGGGCTGGCATATCTCTCATATTTTCTTCAGGTTGTTGTAGAACATCCTCAACAATTTCTTCACATTGTAATGCCACGGAAGCAAGATTTGCTAGTTTATCAATAACAACCTCTTCTTGAATTTCTTCTTCTATAGGGTTTTCTTGAATTTCTTCTTCCACAGGGTGTTCTTGAATTTCTTCCTCCACAACATTTTCTTCTTCCTAAGTTTCTACTGCAATAACCTCTACTGGATTACTCACAGGTTGAGCCTTCTGTGTCCTCCTTCTTGTTCTCCTTACATACACTTTTAGAACAGCTGTAGGAGTTTTTGTTTTTGTCCTACGCCTCTTGGCTGTAGGAGGAATCTGAGTTACCTACGGCCGGATAACAAGTTCTTCATCTGATTCATCCTTTTCTAACTCCTTTCCTTTCCTTTGTAGAAAAGGTGAATCTCTTTGAAGAGAATTAAAGGGTTGTTCTTCAATTAACTCTGCTTCAATATTTTCTTCTATCATAATTGTGGCTCCTTCAGCAACAAGCAAACTCTCATCTTCATCAGAAGGATCTTCTACAACATTCTCTTCTTCAACTAGTGGGTTATCTGCAATAGGGGCATCCTCAATCCAAAATTGCAGTATATCCTCAAATACACCCCATTCCATTTGTGAAACATCTCTCAGGGACCGCTGTACAAGTAGCTTAACCAGTCCATGATGGCTAACGGAGTGATTTCCATTTTTTCGCGTCTCCTTAAAACTTGTAGAGATGAGATGATATAAAAAATTAGGAACATTAACTCGCCAACCATGCCGTAGATGACTAACCTAAAATGAGGTGAATGTAGGTTTGAATACCGTCCTTCACATGTAATATACTTCATGATATACAAAGCTACCCAAGGCCAATGTTCCGGTAAAGAAACCCTTCTAGTTCCTTGTCTATCCACCATTAAGGGTCCATTTGTAGGAATTGTGAACTCTGCCCTGGCACTCCTTGTGTCTTTTGATTCTGGAAAGAGTTCCCCTTCCTGCAGCAACCCTATTACTTCTGTTATTTGTTGTTTTGTAGCAATTACCCTCAAACCTTTAACCGTAGCTTCCCCTTCATGAAAGGAATGCATGAATTCTGCAGCAATTTCTTCCTTGCAATCCCTAATTTTCACGAAGTAATCCAACCAGCCATGGTTTTGAAACTACTGCTCACAAAGACCATCCTGCAACAACCCTTCATGGACCGTTGGCTCATGGCGAATTAGATCACCACCCATCTTTTACTCTGATATTTTTCTCTCTGCAGCTGAACCAGAATATTTGACAGTATTGCTAAAAATGAAATCTCTTTACATATCTTAGTTCTGGTGGCAGACTTTATTATTCACTTACGTGAAATAATAACATAATCGGCAATGATGGGAAGCATATCAATTTGGAGTACCAAAAAAAAGGACTGATAATTAATCATATTGGAAAACGAACCATAAAGTACCCCCCCCAACTTAACCTAGCACGTGTCCACACAAGATGACAAGATTTTGGGTAGAGGAGCGGATTTAAACAGGATATAATCATAATAAACTAATAAATGCATAATTAAAATTAAATACAATATACACGTACCTACAATTGCAAAAAAATGAAGGCGAAATGAAATGAAATGATAGGTAAGAGCGTGGGATGGAATGACGTGGATGGGATTTTATTCACGGAGAAGAATATTCCCATATAAAATAGAAATATTTTATTATGAACTAGTAAATATGTCCACTGCAGAGGCTGCAGGAACATTACCTTTATCAGCCTGCTTAATTGCAACAGGAAGCTCATGAGTTGCTGCAGAATCTGTATCAGTTGTTGCCGGAACCTTTTCAGTGGCTACAGGAACCTTTATGTCACTTTGTGGAACAAACTACTGCAGGAACTCCTCTCTAGTAGCTGGCTTCTAATATAGTCGTAGGCGGTGTCCATTAACTAAGAGTTTAAATCAAACAGGATCTATTGTAGACAAACGGACTGCTCCATTCTGAAAAAATTCTTCTATCTCATAAGGACCTAACTACCTTGTTTGAAGTTTTCCTATAGCATCTTTATATCTGGAATCATACAGGAGTGCCCAGTCACCAACTTTGAATTTCTTTTCTCTGATATATTTATCATGCCATTTTGCTCTTTGATTTTGAATCAATTCTGTCTGTTGAAAATCTATCTTCCTCCATTCATCAAGAGCATTTAACTACTGAATGTGTTCTTTCTGTGCTTTAGACAATGTCATATTTAGTTGTAAAGTTGTTCTCAAGGTTTTATGTTCAAATTCAATAGGCATCATTGTTGTTTTGCCATAAACCATCTCAAAAGGTGTGAAACCAATTGGTGTTTTCCAAGTTGTTCTATATGCCCAAATTGCTTCTGAAAGCCGATGAGACCAATCTTTCCTATGAACAGACACTATTTTTGTAAGAATAGCCTCTAGCTCTCTATTTGTAACTTCTACTTGTCCATTAGATTGTGGATGATATAAAGTAGATTTACTGTGTCTTATATTGTATTCATTGACCAAAGCTTTAATCAAGGTTGATGTAAATTGAGGTCCCTGATCTGAGACAATTTCCCTTAGTACTCCATATCTTGTAAATATCTCTTCATAGAGAAACTCGGCCACCTTATTATCTCTTGCATGTGTCATGGCTCTAGCTTCTACCCATTTTGTTACATAGTATGTACATACCAAGATATAAGATTTGTCATTAGAAGGTGGATCAATGGGGTGAACAAAATCTAATCCCCACTTGTCAAATGGTGTAACAGATATTTGAGGATATAGTGGCAACTCATCAGATTTTGTAGGTTTTCCCATTCGCTGACATCTGTCACATTTCCTTATGTACTGAGCTTCATCCTTGTGTAATGTGGGCCAATAGTATCTGGTATTGAGTATTTTCAGTGCTATCCTTTTGGCAGCAAAATGACCTTCACATGGCTCATCATGACATGCATGTAGGATGTCATATGTTTCATCTTCTTTGACACATCTTCGCATGACTTGGTCAAGTCCAGTATAAAATAGACAATCAGCAATCCATGAAAAGTTAAAACTTTTCTCAACTAGCAACCTTCTTTCCTTAGGAGAAAAAGAAATTGGCATCTTAGTTGTAGCTAAATAGTTGGCAATATCAGCATACCAAGGAGTGTGAGCCTGTATGAGAAACAAATGCTCATCTGGAAAAGTGTCATCTATCATTGTAGAATCTTCCTACAATTGAAGATGTGAAAGATAATCTGCAACCACATTAGACTTCCCTGGCTTATCAACAATTGTGATATCAAATTCATGCATCAACAATAACCAGCGAGCTAATCTACTGGTGATTGATGGCTTATTCATGAGATATCTAATTGCAGTATGATCTGTATGCACAAATATGGGATACCCTGTAATATAGTGTCTAAATTTGTTAAGGGTATATATGACAGCTAACATTTCATTTTCAGTAACTGTATAATTCAATTCAGGTCCCTGCAAATTCTTGCTGATATAATATATTGCATTTTCCAACTTGTCAACTTTTTGGCCTAACACTGCTCCTATTGCATAATCAGATGCATCTGTATGGATTTGGAATGGTACAAACCAATTTGGCCCCTTAAGAACTGGTGCTTGAGTCAAAGCATGCTTAAGCTTTGAAAAAGCTTCATTGCATGCTGGGGTCCATTTAAATTCTGCATCTTTGGTAAGCAGTGAATATAAGGGACTTGCAATTTTGCTGAAATCTTTAATAAACCTTCTGTAGTATCCAGCATGACCAAGAAAACTTCTCACATCTTTTTGCTTTAAATATGCTGAATGACCTCAATCTTTGTTGGATCCACCTTTATGCCTTGTATAGATATATGATGGCCAAGGACTATTCCTTCTTCCATCATAATAAAACACTTCTCACTGTTCAAAGACAAATTGTAGTCTTCACATCACTGCAACACTTTCTTCAAATTACCCAATTCTTGATCAAATTCAGAACCATAAGTTGTGAAGTCATCCATGTAAATTTCTATAATATCTTGAGAAATATCAAAAAAAATAATAATCACTGCTCTTTGAAAAGTGGCTGGAGCATTACACAACCCAAAAGGAAGAACAGAATATGCATACATGCCCCATGGGCAAGTAAATGTTGTCTTCTCTTGATCCTCTAGGGCTATCTGTATCTGATTGTAACCACTAAATCCATCAAGGAATAAAAAATATCTCTTACCAGCAAGAGAATCTAATACCTGATCCACAAATGGCAATGTGAAATGATCTTTTCTTGTTGTCAAATTCAGAGCTCTATAATCAACACATATTCTCCATTTGCCTCCTTTTTTAAGCGCTATCACCAGAGGTGATACCCATTGACTGTCAAAGATAGGATAGATAAACCCATCTTTTAACAATTTCTGTAATTCTTCTTTAACTATCTCCTTCAAGGCAGGATTGACTCTTCTTTGAGGTTGTCTAAGTGGGAAACAATCATCCTTTATGTAAATATGGTGAGTACAAACTGCTAGATCAATCCCACACATATCCTTATAATCCCATGCAAAAGCATTTTTATGGAGTTTCAGCAAGTCTACAAGGCCCTCCTTTTGAGTATCTGATAGATCTCTATTGATATTCAAATATTTATTCAATTCCACCTCTATCTTAATAGTAAGATCAATCTAGTTTATATCAGAAAAATGAGAAAAAGATAATTCCTGCAGCAACAGAGTATGCAAAATATTAGTGGCTGCAGGAAAGTGGCTGCAGGAAAGTCCAGACCTGCAATATTCGGAACCAATTCTTGCAATTTTTTATCTTCTATAAATTCATTTATCAGTATTTTATAAAGAATTGATTCCTCATCATATAACTGCTTGAGTGGTCCTTGATTAATCATCATAAGGTGATTAATAGAGTCAATTTCATCAGATTCGTCTCCCAAGATAGGCCAAACAGCTTGTTGTTGCTCAAGCTATGGTTGTGCTGGAGAATACAAGGCTAATGTTTTTGTAGAACTCTCATCTGAAATAATCATGTCTCTTGATCTACACCCTATATAAGCATCAGCTATGACAAGCCAGGGTCTACCCAAAATGACCAGATATCCTCCCAATGTTGCTTTTAGAGATAGAATCATAAAGTCTGCAAGATATTCCCAAGAATCTAGAATAACTATGACATCCTCTATGATACCATCAGGTCTCACTGTAGAGCCATCAGCAAGTTGTAGAACTGTGGGTGTAGTCCTTAAACTATTGATCTCTAGATGTTTTATTACTTCCCTTGTCATTACATTAATGGCTTCTCCTAAATCAATCAAAACATTCCTTATTTGACTGTCATTAATGATTATACTCACAACAGGACTACATGGATCAACATACTTTGGAATTGCAATTTTACCTAACATAATATCAGCCAATTGACCCATAACATGCACTGTTTGTGGATCCTTTTTCTTTCTGCCAGGTTTCTTTAGGCATGCTTCTCTCAATGTGTTACCATATATAGGGACATCCTTTATTGCTTGCAACAATGGAATTTTAACACAAATGTGTTTCAGTTGATCAAGAATATCAAAGCTTTGTTGTTGTTTAGTGGGAACTTCTTTGTCTTGCAGTCTATGGGGAAATGGTGGTAATATTTGATTCTGAGGTATTGTATCTTTTGGATCAGAGATTGGCTGCTCTTCATGTACCTTAGTAATAACTGGATGAGAGGGATTAGGTAGAGTTGTCCTAGATCGGAGATGGATATAATCTAGTGATAAAGAATAGGTTGGGTATTGATTAGCATCAGCTGAATAAGCTTGTTGTTGTTGTTGAGATTTGACATTTAGATTAGGCACTGGTTGAGTGGGCAACTGCGTTGGCTAGGTGGTGCAGTTGTAGCTGCATGAGGAGGCATTAAAGCAGGAGGTTGTGGTTGCTGAACAGGAGGCTGATACCCAGAAGATTGGGTTAGCCATGATTGGTTCCCCCTCCATTGAGAGGTAGGTTGCCAATTCCCTTAAAACTGGTTCCCTTGACCTTGAGATGGATACCAGTTCCCCTGTGGCTGCTACCACTGTGGAACTTGATTAACAAATTGCTGCCCTTGGCCTTGTGACCCATACCAATGTAGATAGTTACCAAAATTTTGAGAATACTGTGGTTGCCATTGGTTGTTTGGTGCATAAAAATTACCACTATAACCAGAAAAAGAAAGTGGATCGGGTGGCATACCTTGTCTTTGAAAATTTGGTCTTCTTTGAGCAACATAGAAGACTTGCTCGTCCTCACCTTGAACTGGTTTGAAGTTAGGTGCTTACACGTTTGCAACCATCTTACATCTACAAACTTTCTTCCGTTGTTTACAATGAGGACATAATTCTGCAAGGAATGCATCAACTTCCTCATGCTTCTTCTTAGTTGCCAATGTATCCAACTGGGTAGCCATATTGTTTATTATGTCCTCCTTGAAGTCTTTTAACAGATGACTAAGTTCCAATCTAGAAACTCCAGTTCCAGATGCTGATAATGGTGCCCCTGGCTTAAATCTCCTGTTCTTCTTAGATATGGAGCTGGAATACTTTTTGCAAATTTTCCCTATTTCAGCCCAAGTAGACTATGTAATGTCACCTCCTCCCATGAGATCTAAGGAATTAGTGCATTCATCACTGATACCCCTAAAAAATATCAATTTGAGGGAATCTTCATTCAGTACTATGCTTGGACTTCTTGACACTAAACAAAAACCTTTCCAGATAATCCTCAAGACTCTCATCTTCAATTTGTGTCATTCTAAAGATATCATCCCCATGACGATCAGTGCCTCTACAATAGTCTTTGTATTTTGTAAGAAACAACTATTTCATCTCATCCCATGTATTGATTGTGCTACTACCCAAGCTCATAAACCATCCCAAAGATGACTCCTTCAAAGTGGCAGGAAAAATTTTGAGTCTATGGGCATCTGTAGTATAGTCAAAACTCCTACAGAGAACATCAGACTCAAACAGAAATGTATCTGGATCCTCCGTCACCAACCCATAGAATTTAGGAAGTGAAGATGCTAGAATGTTCTTGAGGTTAGCATTATCATGCTGGTCAAAGATGGGAAACTCAAACGTTGGACTTGGTTCTGGTGGTGGATTATTCCCAACAGGAGGAGGGTTCCCTTGCATTGGACTTGTGGGGGTTGTTACTATAGGAAATTCTTCTTCTTGTGGACCAAAAAGGAACTAAAGACTACCTTCTAGAAATTCAGATTCAGGGTGATTCAAATTCTGTGGGGCTTGATAAAGTTCTGCAAAAGGGTTTATATCTGGGAAATTATCTTCTGCATGATTAGGATGAGTGGGCAGAAATATACCTTTGGCATCTCTTCTTTTGCTATGCATGCAGATTCATGAAATTTCAAACAATTAACTGGAAACTAAAATAACCATAAAAGGTTCTTAGTTTGACACCATCCCCAGCAACGGCGCCAAAAATGTCTACCCCAACTATAATGATAATAATTACTCTAATTGAAATCTCAATCCAAATTTTGGACATTCTTCTAGTAGAGTTTACTATTTTCATGGTTGGTGTTCATTTAGTTATCAATCTAGGAACGTAAAACTTGAAATGGGTCTGCAATATATATGCACTAAGCTCCTTAAATGGTTATTCTGCATTGCTATAGTAACTAACATTACGCAGAAAGGAAAGGAAAGAATGGAAATCATAAAAGGCTACATGAAAGCTTTATAAAACAATGCTAGAATGATCTAATGTAAATAACAAAAATCACACTATTCTGTCTTGGCTGTAGGAATAGTCAGTGGATCTATTTCCAGTGGTTGCAGGAACAATCCAGTCATGAACTTCTACTGCAACTAGGTAAAAACTAACTTCAATGAACATAAACACATGATCACTCACCAAGTGGGCCCCCTTGGATGAGTGATATCAAACTTCCAGCAAAATACTCTTAACAGATCAGAACAACATATCTTTGCTTTATTTCTTTCTGAAATCGATTACATGTTCTAAAAGAAAACTCTAGAATGCTTTCAAAAACTCTTTTCTCAATTCCTTTCTATCTGGTCTAACCTCCTAGAAAAAGGAAGAGCTTATTATAAAGAAAAGATAAACTACAATGGACAACTCAAATCACGCCCAGAAGAAGAGGCGGATGATTGTCAGATGAAAGAGATAACTAGAGCTTGGCTGCAGGAACCATGGATCTAAACTGAACCACAGTCTTTGCACGCCATAGCGATATTTTGCAAATTCAATACGCACTAGAGTTAAACTCCCATAGTGAAGTATGACTGCTCTGAAGGTTGCCATACGTTGCACTTGCTCGAATCCCCTTCAGTTTGATTTCCAATTATCTGTACGTGATTCTTCAGTCTTTGGGCGCGAAAGGAAATCATCCACCGCAGCATCATTTATTATCTGCACTAAAACAAAAACAACATACAAGGACATGCATGCGTATCTTACTCAATTAATACATTCATTAACTCACATATGACATTATCCTAAATAATCCGCATATCAACAAGGACAAACCACTTGGCTACAGGAATAAATTGGTATGGCTGCAGGAATTAATAGACAAAGTTCAAAAATGATTTCATAATTTCAGGTTTAACACATGGATTACATATAGTCAATTCACAATCCTTTACTAACACAATGCAACCCAAAAGATGCCAATAACCTAAGAGTTTTGATAAAAAACATGTCAAAGTATCAGCTTATCACATGTGTCAAGAAGATGCACGCGGATTTGAGACAGTTATATCATTGGTCTGGTATGAGGAGAGGTATTGCATATTTTGTGGCATGTTGTCTAGAGTGTCAACGAGTGAAGGCAGAGCATCAACATCCTGCAAGATTATTACAGTCACATTTGCTTCCAAGATGGAAATGGAATATTAAATCTATGGATTTTATAGTTGGATTGCCCATGTCTTCATGTTGTCATGATGCTATTATGGTCACTGTGGACAGATTGACCAAAGTAGCACACTTTTCTCCAATCAGGTCTTCATATACAACAGCAACAGTAGCTCGAGTTTTCTTGGAAGGAGTCATGAGGTTGCATGGTATTCCTCGGCAGATCATATCACATCGTGATCCAATGTTCACATCAGCATTTTAGACAACTCTTCAACATGATTTGGGTAAATAGTTGAACTTTAGTTCAACTTATCACCCTGAGACAGATGGACAAATA
Source organism: Cryptomeria japonica (assembly GCF_030272615.1). Classification (NCBI taxonomy): domain Eukaryota; kingdom Viridiplantae; phylum Streptophyta; class Pinopsida; order Cupressales; family Cupressaceae; genus Cryptomeria; species Cryptomeria japonica. Next base: position 60,992,205 of record NC_081409.1, read on the forward strand.
GAAAGGGTGAACCAGGTTTTGGAGGATATGTTGAGGATGTACGTGATGGATCAGCAGTCTCATTGGGAGGATTATCTCTATTTAGTTGAGTTTGCGTACAATAATGGTTACCATAGCTCTATTGGTACATCTCCTTATCAGGTGTTATATGGTAGGTCATGTCGCATGCCCTTGAGTTGGGATCGTTTAGAGGATAGAGTGCATATTGGATCAGAGATGTTGCAGAATATGGAGGAGCAGGTGGCTCGCATTAAAGAGCATTTGTTGGCTGCTCAGGATAGACATAAGAAATATGTGGATGCTCATCGAGTGGACAGACAATTTTCTATTGATGACAGGGTATTTATGAGAGTTTGCTCGTGAAAGAGTCTGATCCATTACGGAAAAGGCTCTAAGTTGGCACCTCGGTTTGTTGGACCTTTCAAGATTTTGGAGCGGATTGGTCTTGTAGCTTATCACCTTGCCTTGCCGCCTAGCTTGTCCCACATCCATGATGTCTTTCATGTTTCAGTTTTGACGTTATATCATCTTGATATTTCACATGTGTTGGATTAGAATGCTTTACAGGTCGAGGATGGGCAACTTTCTATGGAGCCCATGTGCATTCTTCAACACAGAGAGATGTCTCTCAGAGGTTAGAGCGTAGAGCAGGTAAGGGTCCAGTGGGTTCTGATTAATGATTCTTTAGCTACATGGGAGGATGTAGTTTGGATGAGAGAGCTATATCCCTATTTGTTCTTAGGGTTCCAGGAGTAAGCCCAGGCAAAGGGGGGGAGGATGTAGTGTCCACCCTTGATTTGACTTATTTTGACTAGAGTTGATTTTTATATTATGCTTGATAGACTTATCTAGACTATATTTTGATGATTTGGATGATGGTTACTCATGTGCTTCAGTGACTTATGATTGATGTTAGACACTATTGGACATATGCTATTTTGATTATCTATATGGATGTTGGTATTATCGTGATTGATCAATAGATTTGATGATATATGTACTTGATGGATTTTATATGCTCACTATGTGATGGATTATTGATAGATTAGATTTATCATGGTTTTGATGATGATTAAGATTACGCTAACCCTACTTCATGATTACATATGATGAAATGTTTATGAGGTGTGTTTGACTATTATTTGACTATCTTCGTGATAGAGATGATTCCACATCACTCATTGTGAGCAGGATGTGTCATCGCGATTCTTTATCACTTGTTTGTCCTATATATGTATATGTATATGTGGTATTGTCGTTTTGTGGTTGCAAGATTTTGCAGGTACCAGACATTGACTCCACCTGACTTCACAGGTCTGAGCGTGTCTTTAGTTCCAATGGCTTATGTGGTTCGAAGATGGCATGAGTTTCCCCTCACATACTCTAGATCTAAGTTGTTCACCGTGAGTAGTCAGTGTCTTGGCGTTATTCGCCCTGTCAGTTAATAAGCTTGGTCTTTTGGTATTGCGAGTTCAATTTATGCCGGTTGATTTACTTGTTTATGCTAGAGTAATTATGTGGCTCTTGATGTGCAGTTTTATAATTGGTAATGTTTATTTTAATGTATTTAATTTATAAGTTTTGAATATTTAATTATTTGATATTTATATTTATTTGATAATTAACATTTATTGATTTTACGATTATTTAATAATTGATGAGCCTTATTGTTGTTTAATATTTATTTAATATTTATGATTTAATCTTTAATGCTATTTGATTATTTAATTATTTATTTGCTCTTCTATGGTTTGATATTTATTTGGTTCTTTAAATTATTTTATTAGCTTTTGGTTTATTTGATTTTAATCCCCTTTTGGCTTATTTATTTACAGCTTATATTTATTTAATAGTTTGACTTTTATTCCGAAGTGGGGTGTATGAACACATTAAATTAAATAAAGAAATAAAACAATCCCACTTAGCAGAATAAGTATGTTTCATTTACTTTACCTACCCTTCGCTCTCATTGGTTAAATTCAAAATGGGTGAATAAATTATATTATATGGTGGGTTGGTAAAATATACTCCGAAATGGAATATTTTGATTGGCCGAAATTGAGGCTAGGGTTTTGGATTATTGTTGCTTTTTATTTTCTTTCTAGTGAGGTTTTTCGGGTTGGTTGGCTCTTCTCTAGAAAATTTCTCCAACAAGTTTTCTTCTTGGTTTTGGATTTCTTCTCTCTTGGATTTGGCTAGAGCTTGGATTGGACTTGGTTTGGCTTGTGGAAGCTCTTCTTCAGCTTCATTTCCATTACTTCAAGTTGCAAGTTGGAGTTCTTCACTTTGTATTTTGTTTTCAATGGCTTCTCTGTGTATGCACTGTATCTGCATTGATTTGGGTATTGGGTTGAAATAATATTTAATTCTATAGTTCTATTATTGTTGAAAGGAAATACTTGGGGAGGAACTTTATATTATTTGGGTTTTGCATAGTTGTTGGAATATATGTTTTTGGTTCCTGTGTATGGCATTTCACGGCTCTATGAGAAATGGTTCTGAAGTTATTTGATTTAAATCTTGGTTTATCGATTGAATTATTTTATTGTGTTTATACCCAAGTATTCCTTGTTTCTGGGTGTTTCTTTTCATATGTTTTTTGAGCCTTTTCATTAAGTTTGTAATTTATTATTTTACCTGAAAGTTTTCTGAGTTTTCCGTAAGTCTTGTGCAAAAGCGTTGTTTTGTATTGCATTTTCATTTTTCTATATTGCATTTGCACTGCTCTGCGCAACATAAGCGTTGTCTTAAGATGCATAAGCGTGAATCTGGAAACATAAGTGTTGTTTCAGAATGCATATGCGTGATTCTGGAATTCAAAAGCGTTGTTCTGTGTTGCATTTGCTATGTTCTTTTTGGCAAAAGTGTTGTCCAGCAGGACAAAAGTGCTAACCTATCTGTGTTTTGTATTTTCCCAGTTTTGGTCATTTTTGAAGTATTTCCCAAAATGATTTTTGTACTAGAGGCTTTATTTGAGGTCTGTTAGTATTTCCCAATTTTAGGTTTGATCAGTTTTCATTCATTTTGATGCCTTTGAGTATATTTGCTCCTCTACACCATTATGTACATGTTAGACTCTCTTCCATGTCGATAGGCCATGGATGATTGAGATGTTTTCTATGTTGTTTTGGACCAGAAAGTGAGTAGGCCTTGTTGTGATGTTATCTTTTATTTTATGGTAGCATTTGGTGGCTTGATATGCCTTTGTTTATTGCTATCCAAGAGGCTCATTTTGCTATATTGATGTTGTTGTAGCCTTGTTTATGTGTGTAAGTTGTTGGTTGCTTTGAGTATTATTTTCATGTAATTATGTTGGTAGAGCCTCTTGTGATTTATTGTTGGGCCATGTTAGGAGGAGTAGGCTTGCTTGTGATGATCGGGGTCACGAGAGATAGGCTTGCATGAGGTTCCTTTTAAGGATGCATGAAGTCTAGACCACCGGGGCACATTGGAGTTTTATGTGATTTGTAAATAAGTGATAACCTAAAAATTAATGGGTTGGGTAGTTAGATTAATTAATAAGATGATAAATTGATTTGTGCCTCATGACTTAGTCCTAGGGAGGATGTTTTAGGATAAGCATGAGAAGGTCGTGAAGACGGTAAGCTAATCTCCCTTAGTCTCTCATAGGTTGAGATGGCTCCACATGTCCATCAGGCTGGTGCCCTGTATTATTATATTATGAGGATGGCATGTAATGACACTCCACTCCTACATGTGTCTCCCCTTTATGGTTTATGATTATGCTTATTGGATGCATTTATGTCTTGATGAGTTTTATGCCTATGAGAGTTCATTCTTGTTGGATGTGTGAGTTCTGCTCGAGAGTCCTTGTGTGGTTAGTCTCCTTGGTTATAGGTGCCAACTTAGGTTTAGAGTATGTGTTGGGACCTTGTGTCATCTCCTAGCATGGGGGTGGTTCCTTTGGTTCCACATGGTTGGGAGGTTGGTGCTTTTTAGCCATTGCGATGTTCTCTTGGATTCTTCTTGTGTGGATGTGGATTCTCCTTCATGATGTATTATGGATGTACCTTGTAGCATATTTATGTAATGGATAAGATGGAATGTATGTAATGTAATATCTTTATATATAGTAGATGGAATCTATTAGTAGAAAGAGTTATGCTCATAATTTATTTATGTATTCGTATTTGTAAGATGAATTGTAGTTGGAGATTAGAATTTAGAGATATTATTTTTGTACTATTGCAGAGATGTGATTTTATGAATCATGGAAATAAAGTGGAATATAGTTGGAATAGAATGGAATTGCTTTATGGATTAGTTGTATTATTGCATGGAATGTTTATATGCAAGTTAGAATGTTAAATAATCTTGAAAGAGGAATATTTGTAAATTAATAGGTGAATATGTTAGAAGATGTTAATTGGATCTAGTAAATAGGAATGATTCACATAGATGCATTGGTAGAAAGGAAATTATGCATATCATGAGGAATAAGTAATGTTGTAAGTTGCATATCTCATAGTTCTTTAATTAGAATATGATGCATTAATACAGGTGAAATATACCTATCGTGTGCGTAGTATGTTGTGGTGGAAATGAATTAAGTAATGAAGTTAAAGTACCCTAGAGAAAGATTATTGATGTGGTGTTATTTCCACTTGCATTATTTGATGAAATGAGCAATGATGTATGTTCATATTGGTTAATTAGTTAATGAATATTAATAGATGGAGATGTTATATGTTGCATTAGTTGTTATTAGATCTTAATTAAGAAAAAAATTATCTTCATTTGCATATTATTGTTTAGTTTCTTTAGCGTATTTTGGCAAGCAATACACGTCGGATGAAGAGTCACTTGAGTGTGAACTACAAAATACAAATATTAATTTTGTTATAACTGATTGGAGAACACTTGGGAGAGACTATCCTCAAGAACGTTCTATCTATGGCATTACCTACTCTACACCAAATTATGACTATTATGTCATGAACCCTGAAGCACCTAACAATGACGATGACTATGACTTACCCCTTCTTCATCCATAACTAAATGATTGGGATAACCTAGAAAACCCTGAATTGGATGTCTTTTCCAATGACCATGACTTAACTATATATCTTAATGTTGTCAAACCCATAACACCTAAGATATCTTCCATCGCGGAATCAAGTAATTTTTCTTGTAGTTAGGAGAATGCCAAAATTTCTAGTCATAAAATTGAAATAAAACAAGGAAAGAGACCTAGTGTTGAAAACCATTTCATGGAAACACTAGATCGAAAAGCTATCAAAGGACAGGTAATTGATATAGAACAGAATTTGATATAGAATATGTTGATCGAAAAGCTAGCAAAGGATAGGTAATTGTTGATCAATTAGTTGAAGCACCTTTACAAGATGACATACCAATTCACATTGAACTTCCTACTGCAGACATTCTGACAATAAGTACAAAATTTTGAGAATTATACTTTGATGGTTCTTATACACAATATGAATCAGGTACAGGAATTTTGTTCATCACACCTCAGGGACACACAATTCCAAAATCATATAGACTTTGGTTTCCATGCACAAACAATACTGTAGAATATGAAGCATTAACTATTGGGCTCAAAATGACTATTGAATGGAATATCAAGGAAATACATGTTTATACTGATTCATAGCTTATCATCAACCAAATAAATGATTATTATCAAACTAAGGATGACAAGCTCATGCCCTACAAATGGTTGGTAGAAGAGTTTAAAGAACACTTTGAAGAAGTATCATTCACTCAGATCCCAAGAAATGAGAATAAAGCTACAGATGCAATGGCTACAATAGCATCTCTCTTATAGAATAAGGAGAATCAACAGCATTACAAATTCCTGGTGGAAGATATCTTAACCCCTACCATTCAATCCCAACATACCTACATAATTTGTCATATATCAAGAACCAGTCAATCCTTATACGACCAAACTTATCAATACTTAAAAGAGAATATCCTTCCTCCTGACCTATCCTGCAATCAGAGAAGAAATTTTATTCGTTAGTCATCCTGCTATACTATTATTACTGATACCTTATATAGGCAAGGTCTAGATATCACTTTATTGAGATGTCTCGAATAAGAGGAATCTAAGAAAGTTCTTAACAAATTTCATGCAGGTATTTGTGGCACACACTCAAGTGGATTAACACTAGCTAAGAAACTTCTTCGTATGGGTTACTATTGGCCTACTATGGAGAGAGATTCATTCACATATGCCAAGAAATGCAAACAATGCTAGATCCATGGGAATCTCATCCACGCACCAGCACAAGAATTGCATCCTAAATGGGAGAATCATGGCCATTTTCTCAATGGGGCCCTGATTTGGTAGGTAAGATAAATCCTTCATCCTCTAATGGACATAAGTTCATTCTGACTGCTATTGAATATTTCACTAAATGGATTGAAGCAGTACCTTTGACAAAAGTGATAGGAAAACAAATATCATCATTCATCTTGAATTATATAATCTGTCGCTATGGAGTTCGTATGACCATTATCATTGATAATGGACGACCATTTAAGAATCAATGTGTGAAGGAACTATGTGAGTGATTCCATATCCAACATAGGTTTTCTACTCCATATTATCCATGGGGAAATGGTCAAGCTAAGGCATCAAACAAGACTATCTTGAAAATCTTGAAGAAAATAGTTAATGAAACTGGAAAAGACTGGCACATTCAGCTAAATCCTGCTCTTTGGGCATACCGAACCAGCATCCGCATACCAACAGGGGCAACACCATATTTCTTATTCTATGGATCAAAAGCCATATTACCAATAGAAGTAGAGATACCTTCTCTATGGGTTTCCTTGAAAGGTCTTATACCAGAAGAAGAAGAATGAGTCTCTAGACTTCAAGAACTTGAGCTGATTCAGGAACGTTGTCAAAATGAAACAGATCATTTGAAGGTATATCAATAGAGAATGGCAAGAATTTATAATCACAAAGTCAAGCTACGCATTTTTCATATTGGAGATATAGTTCTAAGGGATAATCCGAGAAATCAGCAAGACCGAGAAAATAAGGGTAAATTTGAACCAAATTGGTTAGGTCCTTTTGTCATAGTAGTAGCATATGGCTCAGGAGCATACAAGTTATCTACTCTTAAATGTGATTGGTTTGATGAACCTATCAATTCCATTCATCTCAATAAATTCTATGCTTGAGATATAAAGTCTTGGAAAAAATCAATAAAAAGCATATAAAGTCCTGAAGTAAAAAATCAGAAAAGCAGAAAATCCCTAAAAAGCATAAAACAACGAAAAAAGAAGACAAAAAAATCAAAATATGGAAAAATGCAATAAATTTAGACAATGAAAACCTGGTAAACATGTACTATCTAAAAAAGTGAGTTCTTCCATCTATGAGATCGCTTTGCACACCTATCCACTTCATCCTATCACATCTATCACTTCCATCTATCCTAGCTCATACATTTCACATTTCACATTTCACATTCATTGCTTTGAACCATTTAGCAGGAAATATGCCGCTTAGCAACAATTATCAATCTTTGACATACTTAGCATAGTCACTATCTTAGATTTTATTAGAATCAATCAATTTGTATTGTATCCCGCCATGGTTTGGATCTTGATCATTATTTGTACATCCGTAATAAATTTTTGTGTCCACTGGGGGAAAAATCATAATTCCTTTTACTAGGGTGATCTTTTGAATCTTTGAAAATCCAAAACATTCAGAAAATTTAGAAAAACCAAAAATACCTAGGATTTTGAAACAGATAACAAGCAACAGGGCAACAAAAGAAGATCAAGACATTTTGTAACAACTGAATTGTGAAACTCAGAAAACAAAGATTCAATCAACAAGTAATAAAGGATTATCAGTGGTCATTCATCAAGATGATTATATCAGTTAATGACCATGAGAACATGTGTATGACACACAAGATTCAATGTTTATATCTTAATTTTATTTCTAATCATGTACTCTATGCGACTCAAGGATGTCCATGACTAGAGAAGCTATGATGGGGCATGATTATTTTCTTTTATTGTTGTTTGCGGTTTATCTCTTATTAAGGTATGTACTTGTCTAAGGATATGATCGGAAAAAGATCAAGGAGGATGTACCGAGTCATGCATGAAAGGGGATAATCCTTGTTTGTTCTTCAAGAAATACTCAAGTCAGCTTGCTTCATTATATCAAGTTGCTTGTATAAACTTGCTCTATCAAAATCCATGTAAGAAATACTCAGGTCATCTTGGATCATTATGTCAAGTTTCTTTTATTTTCTTACAACATTTTAAAGCTCAATGATGAAATCAAGCACTGTTAAAAGACAACATATGAAGAATGGAAGTATCATTTTAGTTAGATCATTTTTAGATTAGTTCACTATTCATATGCATTATAAGCATTCATTGTCAGTTGCATTATAAGCATATCATTTCATTCAGAGATCAACGATTATAAACAAAGATTGAGTATACTTGGACAAACAAAAACAATTTGCACTTGATCATTGTAGGTGCATTCACCTTTAGAATCATTTCAACCATCATTCATTTAATTTAGTTGCATTCAATTATTGCATTAGTTTGCATTAAATTAAGTTCATTTCATTTAAATCATGTAGTATATCATCATTATTATTTGGAATAGGATCATTATCATTGTAGTTCTTTTTATTCATTAAATTCATTTAGTTGCATCTTTGCACTTAGATTCATTTATCATTATAAGCATTTATCATTATAAGTTTGATCAAACATATCATTCATAATCATCATTTGCATTTAAATCATCAAACTTGAAATCAAAAACCGATCATTTGCATTTTCACATCATTATATGCATACACATTAAAAACAAAACAAAAAACAATCATTAGAAGCATTCTCATATAGATCATTGCATTCACATTACCTAATATAGTAATAATTTTCATTTGCGTCCATGATCATCAAAATAAAAAATCAAAAGAATTTTTATTTTATCATCATTGCATCATATAGAGCATCATCATAATGCAAAGAAAAGAAAACATCATCATAAACATTATCCATGTAATCAAAGCATATATATCATCATCATATAGAGTAACATGCATAATAAAATATCATCATATAGGGTTCATGTCTGCATATAGATCATCATAAAACAATAAAAAGTCCAAGTATACAATGATATCGGATCAAAAATACAAGTGCCTCATCAATATAAATCAAGTCAAGGTTGTCTTGTGCCACTACCACCTGACTTTGTCTGTCTATGTGGTTGTGGGCGAGAAGATCCTCCAGATGCTTGTCTCACATGATCACCACTCCTCTGAGGAGGTCCCATAACTCCATCGCTGCTAGTATCCATCCTCATAGTGGTATGATAGCTACCTTCCCTCTGGTTCTCTGCAACTAAATCCTCATATAATCATCCCCAGTGTGTTGTCTCCTTCTCGGCCCGAACTTGTGCTCTAACGATATCAACTGAGAGAGTTCTCGATCCAATCTTCTCAATGTGATCAAGAAGATCTTGAGTATCTCATTGTCTCCTAAAAGCCCTATCTCTCTTTGTCATGAGTGTCTGCACCTATGCTCTAAGTTGAACTATCTGTTCTCTAAGACTATCCAAGGTCTCCTATTTTGGAACATCCTGCTCTGGCACATCTTGTTGAGGAACATGACCCTAAATCCCCTCATCTCCACCTCCCTATCCACCTGTTTGAATCTCAGCCTGAGTAGCTCTCATAACCCATTGTCTAACGAGAGGAACCTGATCCTCTGAATCCTCCTCCTCTCCACCATGAGCTGCAATAACCCTAGGGTCTGGCTGAATCTGGCCAAAATCAATGCCTCTCCCATCACCCCTATCTAGTCTAGTGCTCCTGCCTCCTCCTGTATAGGGTAATCCTCTCACTGATCTCATACATGCCCTTCTAGTGTCCCTCCCAATCTATCCTGCATCTCTCCCACCCATGGGAAGTGGTCTCTCAATCCTTCCAACCAGTCCAAAAGGTCTTCCACGGACTCTCAATCAACCTCCTCTTTGTCCGAGTCTCCTACCGCCTCCGCCTCCTCCCTCATCTCCAACACCTTTGGACTCCTAAGCAGCTCTAAGCTCTTATCTCCATCTTCATCTCCTAATGATGGGATCATCTAAATTATCCTCCTCATCTCTAGAGCTAGGAGGAGGGTCTGTTGGATCAATAATCCAAGGAAAAGGGTGTGCAAGCATGTACTGAGCATAATCTGTAGTCACCCCAAGATCTAAAATGTGTAATCTCAAATCATAAGCCACCCTAGGAGTAGCTAGAAACTCTACGCACTCTATCTCAAAAGACAAAGAAGGTCCCCAATCTCGCCTATCCTTGTACCATCGTGCAGATATCGTAACACCAATAGGCATATGACGAATGGTACCAAATTGTCTCAAAATGCGACTAATCAACTGTCGCTCAATAATGTATGGAGTCTGACCAATGAGATATCTACTATGCATAATATATGGTAATGTCCATGCATCATCCATTCATGGCTCACAATCGATATAAGGTCTCCAAATAACTCTATCCAATGAATCCAGAACCCAATGCCAATACTCCATCTTACCCAACTAATGCTGAGTAAGGACACCTGCATATAAATAGACATATGGCTACCTCTCACCACAAACTCTATGATGGATAGGCCAAGTAATAACAATGTGCTCCCAGCACTAGATCTGTAAAAGTGTGGATCCTGTAGATATACTAGCACTCTCATAAAAAACAACCTCATGAAGATCATGATACAAATGAGCAAGCATGCAAACACCCCACGCATATTAAGTCTAATGTTGCATCATGCTTAGAAGAATCTCACCCCAACCAACAACAAAACCTCAAGATCTCCTGTCTAGATAGATAAATCCCCCAATCAAACCTGCAAGAATCACTAGGAGAGTCTCATAGTATATGATCATATCCTCCCATCAAATCTCTCCTCTCGAAATGCTCTCATCACCAAATACGGCTCTGCAAGCCTCTGTCCCTCCATGATCCTGAAAATCATACTAGACTAACTCACCAGTCACGGGGATGTGGATAATCCTATAGACATCCTCGAGTGTCACACTAATCTCACCAAGGGGTAGGTGGAAAGTGTTATGCTCGCTATGCCATCTCTCTACTAAGGCAGTCAACAAACCCCTATTATGGGTAATATCAGGCATATATAACAAGTAATCCGCAAGCATCTATATGTCTAACCTCAACCTGTGTAAGCTTTGGCACTAAGTGGTACATGGCCGGGAATTTCTCCCAACACTAGAGAACATCGAGTTTCTCCTATTTAACAAGAGAATTTGATCTCTATCAATCATCAATCATCTATCTATCAAATCCAAAGAGATCGCTAATCTATCACATCAACAATCAAGTAAATCTTTTCAACCAACCAAATCAGGCTATCAAATCAATCTAAAACTATCAATCATGGTTTTCTATCAATTAAATAAGTGCAATCAAAATCTGCTCTGCTCTTCATCAGAAATTGAATCGGTTTCTTAGAGCTAATCTATCAATCTACAAATCAAATCAAATCAATCAATCATTTATCCTCTCAATCAATATGATCAAATTTCTATCAATCAAGACATCAATCGAATACCTATCAATCATAATTGTGCATCAAAATGCCTCAATCACATCATCAAAATGAATTTTAACATGAACAAAATCAAGAAAGTTCATCTAAAACAAAAGCGCTAATCTTTTTTAAAAAAGTGCTATTCTATTGAACACAGGCATTGAAACACACATATGTGCTACCCTTTTTAACATATGCGCAAACACTCAAAGCATAAGCGCTAACATAACGAAAGCGCTAACATACATCATCAAGGTGTGAACAAAATAAACAAATGCGCTAAACTATCAAAGGCGCTAACATAAAATGCATATGCACAAACATACAAGACAAAAGCGTTAAATCATAAAGCCGCAAATCAAATAAATTCAAAATAGCCTCACATGTGCCAAAAAGCAAGGAAAATCATACGACAAGTTGCACACAAGCTCAGGATAAGGTACATACCGAATAACCATACTCATGAGGTCGCTGATATCGTCAAACGCGCTCAAATCGATGGTTCTCGAACGAAATCACCATTTTGCCACCTCACCAAAGACAATTCTCTCCACAAGCTGACAAGGATGCAAATAAGATTAAAAATTAACCTAGATTAATTTTTTAATTACCATTTGGAAGGGTAATTAATGCTTTTAAGTGGGGCAATTTTATTTATTTTTTACAAATAAATTTAATTGATGGACCTTTTCAATTATCGTGAGATCAATCGCTTATCCAAATTTTTCAACAATTTCACGATCAATCTCCCAAGGGGGCACACAATTAGTATTTTTTTATCTCCATCAGGAGCACTATCAAGACTTGATTTAATCTTTAAAATAATGTTGTCTCGACATCATTTCAAAGAGGGGCAAATGTATACACATCAAAATGGCTATGAGCAATTAAATAAATATTTTATATTTATTTAATAATTATTCTTCTATTAAATAGTTAATTTGAAAAGATTAATTTATTTAATTCATTCCATGTCTGTTTATTAATTAATTTAATTGAAACATTTTATTAATTAATTCATTTATCATATTCCTCCAATCAATTAATTAAATATCTAATATTTAATTATTCCTCTAAACAATTAAATATCTAATATTTAATGGTTATTCTTTTATCCTATAGTCTCAAGTATTAAATGATTTCTTAAAATTATTTAATTAATTTCCAACTCATCTTCCATCTCCACTTCATCTTTCCTTCGCCAACTCATCCATCATGTGGCTAAATTAATTCAACAAAATTAAAATAAATAAAACATTTATTAGCCATTTATCTTCAACTTCCAAAATAAATGAAATATTGTGTACATACACATATTTCCTAACCTTCTTCTATATTCTCGCCAACATCCCTATATCTTAGGAAGGACTTGAGTCCACTTGTCCTCTCATGCCTAAATCTTCTCCAACCATCCCTAGATTCCCTCAGTCAGCAACCCAGTCAAGGTGGGATGAGTGACACTTGTCTTCTCCTTCCCCCTTTCTCTCAACCTTCACCTTTGCTCATAGCCATCCAAATTTGTAGATCTAATCATGACCGTTGATCCACGACACATCATCTTATCCTCTCAAAAGTCTATAAAAGTAGGAGTTTGAGTTGAGAAAGAGTTAGTCTTCAAGTTAGTCTTCAAGTGAGTTTTCAAGTTAACAATTTGAATAAACTTATGCATCTGTGAGTTTTATCTTGAAGCAATTAGCAAATTAGCAGTTCTCATTTAGCATAATAATTTATCTTTAAATCATTTGCATTGCATATCATAGTATCAGTTAACTATCGATTATCAGTCCATTCTTCATATGCCATCTTGGAAGCTACCGGTGCTTATCTGACAGCAAATTATCTGCAACTAAGAACAGTGGAGTTAGGACACATTGAGACTTAAATCATGAAGGTAATAATATGGTTTTTATTTTAATATTCAATTTCATGTAGTTTCATTGGTTGAGTTTGGATTTTATGTAGCATTTCCTTTCTATTTTGTGAAACTAACATGTTGCAGGTAGTATTATGATGATGAAATTCAAGTCGACACAACCATATTTGAACTTTTAACTATTGTCATTCTTGATTGATTTTAAGTTTAGCATCAATTGGCTTCTCATTACCTCGCACAAGTCATAATCTGCATTCTCTACAATCATCATGTAGGTGACATGCACAACAACAAATGGTACACTGTTAATCCTACTGGAATGGATTATCTGATAGCCAATGACCATAATTGTAAATCTGACTGCTAGATTTGCAATGTTGTTGACCGATATAGCACTATCATCAGTGGTGGTCTATGTAAGTGCAATCAGAGTCTCTTTTGAAATTGTCCTCAGTTTTGGTACTTCACTGGTTTGCCAGAAACCAGTCACTGCATGAATTGCTTCCTTTGTTGTTGTGTCTGAACTATCAAGATACATATTCTCTCCATGCACAAGACTAAGGATAATCCTAACATGCTCTTCCTCAAAATCTTCAAGAAAATATGTCGCATTATGAAAACCTTTTCATAAACCCTAATGCATTCGGGTTTGATTTTCCCGCTCTTATCACACAAAGATTTGAGTTGTGAATAGATTAGAGTGATCCTAGATCCTCAATTTTATAATCTATATAAATGGATAAATCACCTTTGATCATAACATCATCAGGAACTTGAGATTATTTGATTCCATAGACTCCATAGCTTCAGCAGTAATCATAAGTCTCTCTCCTGGTGTAGACGACGATGCCATTCTAGATAATCTTAATTCGAGAGAGAATAACAAAAGAATCCTTATTCCCTTCATGCTGGCAGAGTTTCTGGTTGATCTTTCAAATGCGCACTCGTTTCACTTTCTCTTATCTTTGAATCTGATTCAACTTTTGATCCGCAACACAAATCCGTTCACAATCAGCTAACAATTCTCTATTTCACTTTGTAAGTGCTCAAAACTCTTCTTCGAATTCAATTAGGGTAAAACTAACTTAGTAAAACTTTCTTTTGTAAACTTACCCACTACATTCATTGCACAATCGATAGGGTAACAAACCCTAATTACCACTTAATAATATCACCTATACCATGTTGGCAAATGCACACTCCAATGAGAAATTTTAGGTGATTGAAGGTATTGTCATTGATGGCAACCTTACAATCCTATGACACTGGCACCGACACCGGCAAAGATGTTCACCGGCACCCTGACCGACAAGATTTTATTTATTGTATTTTGTATTTATTTGTAAAATGTTTTTGTAAGACGACAAGGCGAATTGTAATAAGGCTCATATATAAGTATGAGATCTTATAGAACATCTGAAATAGGAATATGAAGAGAAGGATATTATGTGCGAATATTAAGGCAGATTGTGGAATAAGGTTTATGATTATTGCAAGAGCTTAAACCGGTACAGAACCTGGCATAGCAAATGCTGATCTGAAGTAGTACATGACATTGGATTTATATAATCCACTTTTGTAAGTCAGTGAGACTTCCTTTTTGTATTTAAGCAGTGAGCTTTAGGTAGTTGGCCTTCCTGCATGTGCAGGCCCCTATTGTATCAGTAATATTCACTTATTGGCTAGTGAGCGAATATTGTGGGTCACAAATCCCACCGAGGTTTTTCCTACATCGCATTTCCTCGTTAAAAATATTGTGTTATGGTGTGCTTTCTATGTTGTGTTTACTAATCCTATTTACTATATTATTTATGGTTTACCAGTACACTGTTTTGGAATGCAATTCATTTAATAAGTTCAGAAAATCCATTAACCGGCTAGATACTGATTCACCCCCCCCCTCTCAGTATCTTTGGGAATCCTAACAATTGGTATCAGAGCCTGGTCCTCTATTTTCAAAATCCTAACCGCTTGGGGAAGATTCAGACATCGGCAGAGATGAAAATTTTGAGAAAGCAATTGGAAACAGCTCTTTCGAACTATGATGTAGAAAAAATTGAAGAATATGAAACTTGAAGATGATCTGAAGGCTGCATAGGAAATCATTCAGGGACTTCAAGGAAATCTCACTATTGCTAGGAACAAAATAAGAGAACTTTCTGAGAAGATGCAAAGTGATGATGATGAAAAAGAAACTCTTAATGACCTTGTGAACAAATTGAGACAAGAAAACAGTACAATGAAGAATGAGATGCAAGATATGACTATGAGGTTTTGCAAAGACATTGAAGACCGAAACAAGAATGAAGATGACTTGGCTAGAAGAATCAATGATGTTGGAAATGAAAATCTAAGACTCAGTCATTAAAATCATATGTTGAAGACATATATAATTCACTTGGAGCATGACAAAACTGAACTCATGAGAGAGAAAGATTTCTTAGAAAATGAGTTGGCTACTGCAAATCAACTAAAGGAGAAATTCAAGAAAAGCTCAAAGGAACTTGATGAAATGTTGAAAAATCAGCAACCTAATGGAGATACAAATGGCCTTGGCCTTGAAGTTGGTGAAAGCTTCGGTATTGCAAACAATCATGATCACAATAAACCAGTAAGACAACCTAATGCCTACAAATTTAATGGAAAATGCTTTAACTATAACAAGTATGGTCATAGAGCAAATCAATATAGATCTAGAAACTATCAGAACACCAATGCACCCACCGGTCAATGTTCTAAATGCAACAAAGTTGGTCACAACTCAAAAAATTGTAGAATGAATGTAAGATGTTATGTTTGTGGAAGATTTGGACACTTATCTAATCAATGCAGAACACATATCGGCATAGGATATGGAAAAGTTATTCAAAAAAAATAATGTGACTTGTTATGCTTGTAACAAAATTGGACATATTGCAAAATTTTGTAGAAGTAAGGCATCACCGACCAATAACAAAGGACCCAGTTTGAAAGGTAAAGAAAAGGTTGAAGAAGTAAAGCAAGAATTTTCAAAACAATGGATCAGAAAGTCATATATGAATGTTAATGAAGCTATTCCTTCATCGGTAGAACAAAGTATCACTCCATCGGCAGGAGATTCTTCATCTAACTAAAAAGAAACCTTTTGGGGGTATGGCAACAAATTGAAAAACATGCTAATTTACCCTCGGTTGATGGTGAGAAGTTGAAATACTTCTTTACCGGCATATGTGTTAAGTTTGACTTAACCAGCAGACATTAAATGTGGTCATTGGAGGAAATGACATTATAAAGAAAATATTTTGGCTCTCTTTTCATTCACCAAGCATTCAAACTTCCTTAGAGTGCGAAAATCCTGAGCGAAGGCATCCATAGCGAGAAGTGAAGCAAATCATTCAAGCACTCATACCTAAAGGCAGATTAAGGTATTTATAACAATGGCTTCCTCCTCTGCACCTAAATTCATTGCAAACCCTACTGTAATTGAAGTTGCTAAGCGCCCTAGACCCATATTTAAGATTATTCTTGAAATTGCGAAGAAAGATGATACCCTAGGAGCATTCTCAAAAATACCTAAAGGAGTTTCTTATGCTGAGGATCCTAGAATCTACATACATTGTCATATAGAAGAATTAGGAGATGATGAAATTAAGAACATGTATAGGACTGTTAGATGTGATGACAATGGAAATGTTAAACCGAAACATAAGATATTCAAAACCCTAGGTTTTGTGGAGATTCTTAGTATTCCTGATTTTCCAAAGGATGTTATAAGGATTGTGTTAAGCAGAGTTCATGGGGAGTTCTTTTGGTTGGATTCAATTCATAAGATAACCAAAGAGGAAGTTAGGGCAGTGACAGGCTTACCTTACCGGTAGGAGGCCTGACAAGACTAAAAAGGTTCCAAATGACACTACAATGACCCTAACCGGTGCAACCTTTGACAAGAGATCCCTGAGAGTAAACGATGCAAAGGATACCAATGTAAGGTTCATTAGCATGATTCTTGGATACAAAGTTACACATGCCAACAGATTAAACTTTGTTTCTAGCTTATGTATCAAAAGTGCTTATGATTTGGTAAACAACAATGCAAAAATTGACATATGCGAATGGTTGAAGGATGAACTGATAGACAACCTAAAGAAAATCAAAGGGGATAAGAAAGGGACTTTCAGATTTGGCAACCTACTTATATGTTTAATGTTGTATATAACCAAAGAAGTACCTAGTATTGGTAGAAAGGATTTTGGTTTTGACATACCGATAGGAAAACAACTACTGGACATTCTAAACAACATGCGAGATGACAGAGAAAAGAAAATAAATGAACATTTTCAAACACTGAAGGCTAGAATAAAAATTAGAGAAAGGATATCTCAATCTATAGTAGATAAATATAAAAAGGAGATATGCTTTGTGATAAAGAAAGATGAAATTTGGATGGAGGCAGTGGTTCTGAGGACTATTTGGGTTACAGAAATGGGATGTGAGGCAGATGAGAACATAATTGAAACTTATGCAAAACAACTTCTAGAAGCCCCTAAAGAACCAACTGAAGAAATATTTGGTAGTGCTGAAACAATTGAAAGCAAAATTCAATCTCAGAAAAGAATAAAGAAAACTGAACAGATAGTTAGATTAGGAACAAAGCAAGAAAAAGCAATCAAGGAAGATGTATTGAATAAAACTGGTATTAAGGAGAGTGACTTGGAAGGACTATAAGTGGAAACACATCTTTCACCGGTTGCTACCTCCTCTGATAGTGAAATACCAACAGATTTTAAAAGGGTAGTAAGGAAAAGGAAAACCTCACTGGTACCCGCTCCTACACCTAAGAGAACAAGACAAAAACAATAGGCAGTTAAGCCTCTGGCAAAGAAGTTGACACCAAAGAAAAGGAAGGAAAAACAAGTTATCCCTCCTTTGGACAAACTTTTGAATGAGATAACTGAACATGGCAAATTGCCAAATATCAGCAAGTTGTATAACACACTTTCGAATGATGAAAAAGAAAGTATAGAAAATAGTGTTATCTTACACCTTGATATCTATAAGAAATTTTTGATGGAAGTTGTAGATGATATACCCAATGACTTGTATAGAAGGTTAGAAGCAAGAAGGGTAGCAATTGTTGAATTGGATAAAAAGATCAAGATAGAAAAACTACTTGCAGTTCACCCAGTGAACTCAACGCAAGAGATAGATGAATTAATAAGTGAGGCTAACTGGATAGTATTTTCAACCGGTCACCAACATGTAGCACTAATGGCAGGAAGAGTTAATGAGATATTAGAAGAAACTGAATACACTTGGGATATATTCTTTGTTGAAAAGGAGAAACAAGAAGAGATTAAGTGACCAAAGACTTTTAAAGTCTATCAAAAGGAAAAGGATAAGGGTAAAGGTAAGATAGGTGGACCTCCGAGCATAAAGATAATAGACAACTTACCCCCACCTCCTTCTGATACTCCACCGGAAACAGAGAGTATGGAGACAACACATGAGGACACAAATCTTGATTCTGAGGTGTTGTATATAATGAATATCCACACACAGGAAGTCAACATTATGGTTGATAAGGAATCAAGTGAGAAAAGAGATGTGGCAACTGAGCCACCAGTAGAAGACACAACAGCTGAGACAAATGTTGAAGATACAGTTGGAGACATTGAAATTGGGAGTGAGCAACAAACTAAATAGACAATGGATACAGGAAAAGCAGATAGAACTGCTATACATAATGATGTATCTACTAAGCAACCGACAACTGATAGCAATGAAAAATTTGTTGAGATACCAGCTGTAGACATTTCAAGAGTAAGCACAGAAAAATCGGTAGAAAACACAGAGTCACAAACAGAAAAACCAATAGTGGATACCACTGAAAAATCATCAGAGGCACCATCAGAGAAACCATTAGTAGAGAGTACAGAGAAACAGGTAGAGAAATAGGATCATTCACAGGTACATTCAGAGACACTGCCACCAGATACAACTGAAAAACCTAAACCTTTGGTAGTTGAAATGCAGACAAAAATTGACCCTCCAGAGAAAGAGGAAAGCAATGCTATTACTACCACCGGCGGATTACAAATTGTGAAGGTAGTTGGACAGTCATCCAGAACCTCCATGATTGAATTTAGACCAACTAATGTGACAGAGGTATTGCTAGATTCAATTAAGAAAATAATAGATTGTAATGCACTAGCATATAAGGCTATTGATGACACCATACCAATATTGAAGATGATTGTACCCAAGTGTAACATAGAGAATAAAGATTCTTTAGGCCAATTAGACACATTGTCTAAACACATAACCGACAATCTTCTAACAATTGATCAAATCAATGAGGATACTTTCAAAGAGAAAATGAATAAAGAGAAGGAAAAATTCTTTGAGGAGATAGTCAAGAAGAACAAAGAACATATGGATACATTATTACCAATACTAGGCAAGACAATTTTGGACTTCAGAAATTGTACAAAGATACATGCAAAACAAACATTTTGACAGAAAATATAGATAAAGAGATCAGCATAGCTCAAAAAGAAATCAATGATATTGTTGACAACTTAATAGGTTCATCGGATTCAATATCGGTAGTAGAACAGGAAATTGTCGGGTTTGAAGACAAAATAGAAAAACTTGAAAAAGATAAGGAAAGGTTAAAATTTAAGGCAAAGGAACTGAAGTGTAGACTAGGTCCTAAACTAGATATCCTCATCTCTTTGAGAAAAGAGATTTCTAAGGCTCTTGTTCTAGGACTTAAGACACCGGAAGAGCAAATGCACTTTCTCACCAGTACAATCCAGAGGACTGAAACAACACTAAAAGACAGTGAGAGATTCTACAACAGTCTGAATGTTGCCTTAGTAGATTTATATCAGATCGTAACCAACCGGTTACAAGGATCTAGACAGGAACTACACTCAATTGACATTGAATGACAACCTTTGTCATTGATGCCAAAGGGGGATTAGTAGAGGATGAGACAAAGAAATAAGGATAAGAAAAATGTATGATAGAAGAGATCATCTACTTAGGGGGAGCACACAGTTTTGACAGTTTTGGTAAGACAGTTTTGGATACACATTTTGGCTTTTTCTCATGAGTGTTGCCATCAATGACAAAGGGGGAGATTGTTGGCAAATGCACACTCCAATGAGAAAGTGTAGGTGATTGAAGGTATTGTCATTCATGGCAACCTTACAATCCTATGGCCCCAGCATCGGTAGACACAGGCATAGGCACAGACACCGGCACCGACAAAGATGTTCACCAACACCCTGGACGATAAGATTTTGTTTATTGTATTTTGTATTTATTAGTAAAATATTTTTGTAAGTTGACAAGGCAAATTGTAATAAGGCTCGTATATAAGTATGAGATCTTATAGAACATCTGAAATAGGAATATGAAGAGAAGGATATTATGTGTGAATATTAAGATAGATTGTGGAATAAGGTTTATGATTATTGCAAGAGCTTAAACCAGTACTAAACCTAGCATAGCAGATGTTGATCCGAAGTAGTACATGACATTGGATTTATATAATCCACTTTTGTAAGTAAGTGAGACTTCCTTTTTGTATTTAAGCAGTGAGCTTTAGGCAGTTGGCCTTCCTGCATGTGCAGGCCCCTATTGTATCAGTAATATTCACTTATTGGCCAGTGAGCGAATATTGTGGGTCACAAATCCCACCAAGGTTTTTCCCACACCGGGTCTCCTCGTTAAAAATATTGTGTTATGGTGTGCTTTCTATACTATGTTTACTAATCTTATTTACTGCATTATTTTTGGTTTACCGGTACACTGTTTTGGAATGCAATTCATTTAATAAGTTCAAAAAATCCATTAACCGGTTAGATACTGATTCACCACCCCCCTCTCAGTATCTTTGGGAATCCTAACATACTGATAGGTATATAACCGGTTGGTAATCCTTAGAAACCGATAGGCAATGATATTAAGAATTCTCACAATACAACTCAAAATGCAAAACTCTCTTACCATACACTCTTCAAGGGGTCCGGAAGTATATTTACCTATATGCTCCCCTTAGGATTATTGAAAAGCTCATTTCTCCAGTGCAGGATTCTCCACACTAGGTGAAGGGATAGATTCTTTTGTTGGCTTGTCCTCACTTTTCTTCTTCTAGATTTTGTTCATCTCCACTCTGGTTTCTTCAACATCGACCTTTTGCTTACCTTTTTGATCTTCAGAGTGGTTAACCGATTTGTTCTTCTTGGTTCTATAGAACTTAGCCATGTGTCCCAGTTTGTGACAATTATAGAAGGCCATCCTAGATGCTCTCCAAGGTCCCGCATTACCTCTTCTAGTTCTCCTTTTGTAGTTCATAGCCACATGTCCATAATTATTGCAAATTATGCAAATCACATTTGTTACCTTTTCCATTTCATATGGACTAAACAGGTTGACATTGGGTTTTTGCCAGTTCATGTTTCTCCGGTTGTCATAGGTCCTTCTCCAGTCACCAATAGGTCTTGGATTCATGTGAGGTGTCAGATTGTTTGCTCCATATATGCATTCAACTTATCTATGTCCATACATGTTGCATGCGTAACAATGACCTTCAAATATTATAGACACATATCTAGCATTAGCATTATATCCTATGTTCTCATTAGATTTGCTTCTACACACATTAGCAGTATGTCCAGGTTTGTGATAGATAAAGAAAACCGGTTTGAAAGATTTCTTACCAGTAGACTTATTAGCCTTGGGAGAAGTTTCACCTTTGTGCATGTTGCTCTTGGTACCATAAGATTCTCCTTTCTCAGATGTATTGAATCCTATTCCAAATGTGTCACCTTTCATCCTCTGAGATTGGATCTGCTCATCCAGCATAGAAGAACTCTTATTGAATTTTTCAAGCTTCCCATTAGCCTCAGTAAGCTCTTTGGAAAGATCTTCATTATGCTTTGTCAGAGTCTCTCTTAGAGACATTGCCATTTCAGGATCTAACTATAAAGATTCTTTCTCTTCCTTCTCATACCAATGTTCATGCAAAGCTGCATTATCCTGCTTGATCTTACAAATCTCATGATCTCTCTCTTTGATTAGGTCTTCAACAACCCTTCTTGCTTCAAGTTCTTGGCTCATGCGGATTGTTAGGGCTTCAAGTTCTCTCCTCGGATTTAGCTTTTCACCAATTAGTTTTTCTACTTCTTTAGGCAGTGCATCAATGTTGGCCTCATCTAAAGAACTATTGTCAGAGATCTCCAATAGTTGCTCAGTCAGCTCTCTCCTTTTAACTTGTGAAGCTTTGAATTTGCCTCTTAGGATTTCAATCTCTTCCTTGGTTGTATCAAGCACTCTATCCATCTCTCTATAACTCATATCCCCCATAATGGATTTAGGGTTTCCTTCCAAGCGATTAAACCTTAAGGAAGTTAGGCTTTGATACCAATTGCTAGACTTATAAAGCACTGAGAGGGGGGGTGAATCAATGATAGCAAAAACAATGCCACTTCAAACACGGGTCAATAAAAACAAATAAACAGCTTACTTAAACTATGCATGCAATCCAAAGTGTTATAAAATCATCCACAAAAAGTAAAACATCCACCATAACAGGTGTTTATATGTGGAAAACCAAACTGGGAAAAACCATGGTGAGATGGAACTCACAAGTTAACTATCTGCAGAGATAGGTAACTGATCGGTTAAGGTCTACAAAGTGCTCTAGTAGGAGTGAATCCTATTAAAGATCTCAAAGCCCTATTAGGAGATATACCCAATTAAAGGTAGTACCCTATTAGGAGTAACCTCAGTAGAGGATTTCAAACCCAAACTAATGGATCACCTGGTTAGAGGATTTGTATAATGAAGCTTCTTAGAGCTTACCCGATTAGGGGATTGAACTATTGTAGTGATAAGAAAACAACATGTGGTATGATCTAGAAATAACACATCTTGCTTGTATAGATCCTCTTCTGCTCACTCAATACTGCATCACCGACATAATCTGCAACTTCTTCAATAAATCACATCAACTCATCACTTGTATCTTGCATCATAAAAATACTTCATCACAATGTCATTTTAAAGACATTAGATTTCATGTTGATTCAAGAACCTCATCATAATTTCCTAGGTTCAATGTATTTGGACAATCTTTCATAACACATCATAGATTACCGCCAAATCTATCGATTAGGGATAGCCCATCACAATCGGTGATAACTCATCACACAAGCAGTGAAACCAGTGGGAAAACTGATATCGGTTGACTGTTAACCTCTTCCAACTCATAGACTGATTGTCCTCCATTTGTCTCCTTGTTGATCTCCGCAGTATCTCCAGACTGGTGTCAGTGAAAATGAACAAAACCAATTGTCATTCCTGGATATACCGATTGTCCACATATACCGGTTAGACACCTTCAAACCAGTTGGACTTCTCTATACAAATGATGTCGGTTTGCAATACTAAGACTTTAGAGTAGTACCGATTTGTCTTAACTAAGATGAATATGACAATGTGAACATATGTGAGTGTATATGTGCCATCAATGACAACACATGAAGTCATCCATTACAAAAATCATCATCAAGCCAACAAAAATAAGGAGACTTAAGTACATTACTTCCTTGATAGTGCTTTTCATGGAAAAGAATGCATCAATAACTTCAACAGTCCAATCAATATTTGCACCTTTGTTCAAAACTTTGGAGATTGGCTTAACAATCTCTGTAAATTTTGAGATGAACTTTATAACAAAATTAATTTGTCCAAAAAATGATTGAATTGGTTTTACTGTCCTAGGGATGGGTATGTTATCTTTTGTTGCTACCCTCTTTGGGTCAATCCTAACACACTCTTTGGAAACAAAGTCACCTAATAGCTTACCCTATGTAATAAAAAAGTTACACTTCTTTGTGTATACACCTAAAAATGGTCTGAAGATAGTTAATTAAATACATAGTTATTTAATTAATTCCCCTTCCCAATTAATTGAATTCACGAGAAATTTGATTAATTTCTCTATTCATCTACTAGTAAATAAATCTACATGATTGATTTATATAGTTCATTTCATAATCCCCTTTGATTAATTAATTAATCCTCCCCCCATTTAAATTCATTCTTCTAATCTCATAATTAGTTAAAACAAATCAAATCATGATTTGTTGAGATTAATTATCTTTTTCAAATATTTGAATTTCTAAATTCAAATGAGCACATGGCTCCTAACTTTTAATCACCTAACCTAACCATCCCCTAACCTAACCCATTCTATCTAATCCTAGGGTCTAACTAACCATATCCTCTTGCACATCCTAACCTCTTATGGGTTGGATATTCTCCCCTTGAGACACATGACACTTTTGTCGCATGTCTCCTCCCTTGGACACTTTCCCTCTCATGAGCAAGGCTCCTTGACACTTGTCACCACAGAGATGACAAGTGTCCCTTCCTCCAACCTCTTCTCCAACTTCATCAATCTTGACCCTTGATATCTTCATATCAAATCTGGACCGTCAATTCCTACCATCTCAGCTTTGGGCTTGGAATTCCTATAAATACCCCTTGTTTTGGAGCAATAAGGATCCCTTGCATTGATAGTTTAAGCATCTTTACTATAGGAATTTTCATTTCAATCATCTAGAATTAATTATTAATTAGATCAATCATAGTTCATTTTCATATTAATCTAGTTTCATTTTATCAATCATGTAGCTTGAATAGATCATTCTAGCTAAATCATTCATCAATCATCATGCATTTCATACAATTTGTACAATCAATCATGAAGTAGCTACTGAGTTGCCACTTTGGAGGTCATTGCTCTGCTGAGAGCCAACAATTATACAACCTTCAAGGTCCTCAAGAATAGAGGAAGATGGGAAATTTGAAAGGAGGCTATGGGTTTGCATCTCTAATTTAGATCTTGTATTTGCTTCCTACTTATGTTTTATTGTCTCATCAATGTGTATGCTTGTTTCATTTAATCACATATTTAGCATCACATTAATTTCAGCATGTCTGCTCCCTTGGATACTTGCCCTCTCATGAGCAAGGCTCCTTGACACTTGTCACCACAGAGATGAGAAGTGTGCCTTCCTCCAACCTCTTCTCCAACTTCCTCAATATTGACCCTTGATATCTTCAAATCAAATCTGGACTATCGATTCCTGCCACCTCAACTTTGGCCTTGGAATTCCTATAAATACCCCTCATTTTGGAGAAATAAGGATCCCTTTCGTTGATAGTTTTAGCATCATTAATATAGGAATTTTCATTTCAATAATCTAGAATTAATTGTTAATTAGATTAATCATAGTTCATTTTCATATTAATCTAGTTTCATTTTATCAATCATGTAGCTTGAATAGAATATTCTAGCTAAATCATTCATCAATCATCATGCATTTCATACAATTTACACAATCAATCATGAAGTAGCTACTCAACTCTTGAGTTGCCACTTTGGAGGTCATTGCTCTGCTAAGAGCCAACAATTCTACAACCTTCAAGGTCCTCAAGAATAGAGGAAGATGGGACATTTGAAAGGAGGCTATGGGTTTGCATCTCTAATTTAGATCTTGTATTTGCTTCCTACTTATGTTTTATTGTCTCATCTATGTGTATGTATGATTGTTTCATTTAACCACATATGTAGCATCCCATTAATTGGTGCCCATTGTGGGGCCTAGCCCCTTTGATCTTTAACAAGTTTGCTTGCAGGAAATCTCATGGATAGGTTGATTAGCTCTTTCGGTGCCCAAATTAGCTCTCTCGGGCTCCAGATTAAATTCTTGGTCTCCATTGTAGCATCTTGGTACCTCAAATGGCGTTTATGGGAGATTTTTGAACTCTATTTTTTATGTTTTCTATACTTTATCATTTTCAGTCTATTGCTTAGCGTTTTTGGTCAATTCTGCAGCATTTTTGGTCAGTTTTGCAACGCTTCTGGTATGTTCTGCAATGCTTCCGGTCAATTCTGCGGTGTTTTAAGTCAATTCAGTAGTGTTTCTAGAGTTCAGAATAGTGTTTTGGGTTAATTTGACAACGTTCTTAGAACATTTGATGGCATTCTTGGTCAATTTGATAGCGTTTTTAGTTTTTCATGGATTTTTCTAATGTTGTATTCTGCATTTCTTATTTATGCTTCTAGATTGTCATTTTTCCGAACCTAAGTTGTCGTTTGTTAGTTTTGTAGGTACTTATTTCACTGTGAAAGACCGAAGACATAAACCATTTCGTCATCAAAGATTGCAATATAAACTACTAACTTTGTTTGCAGTCGAGATTTTGCACTTGTTTTTGATAAATTAGGCACATAGACTGATTACAATGGAAATGAACAAACATTTCTTATGTGTTTTTTATGATAGGTGAGTTTTCTCTCACCTTTATTAGGTGATCAAAAAGCTAGACTCATCTTTTATTTTCAATAGTGCATATCTTTAGCGGGCTTGCCCTCCCAAGGAGCCTTAAAGGCCAAAGCCTTTAACGTCGATGAGAGGGGAACGACCCAAGTGGGAATGGCTAACACCAAGTACTCCAACCCACTATAAAATAAACATGATTTGATGAAAATAAAGTCAATGGTAGTGCTAGGGAATAGCTCTCCTCTATACCTTTAGGTATATCAAACCTTGGTTTTCAAGGCTGGGAGACCTCTTAATTGAGTTTATACCCCGATGTGCCAAACAAATCCCTTACTAGTTCCAATTAAAATTAGAAGCTACCCAATTTACCTCTGAACATTATTAAATTCTTAATGCATGGAGGGGGAAGAATCTCTCTTTAAAACACTCACCATATGTCCCTCTTGAGCGTATGTGCGAACTCCCCTTTTGAGACCTTATTGCTAGGCTCATAATGGGACTCCACTAGCTCTCGCAAAAGGAAAACACACGAGCGCCCTTTAGAGGGTGACAAGGCTGTGCGAGTTGATAGGGTACCAAGTGTGGGCTAAGAACTAATAATGAAGCCAATCTCCTTAGGATAGAATGAATGATGTGTTTTCAATTGTTCAAAACTCATGAAAACTTGGGCTTTCTTTAAAGCTTCTTGAACATACACTTTATGTGTCCTTTGGGACAAAAATGCAATCTAAATTTTGTGTTTGTTAGTCAAGTCAAGATATCATCTATTGAAATACAACAAAAATTGAAAACTCAAACTTCAAATTGTCAAATTTACAAGTTTCACAGCAGATTAGCTCTTTTGGTCTAAACAGTAGCTCTCATAGTCCAAATAGTCGTGTTTTCGGTTCAAACAGTCGCTCTCTCGGTCCAAACAGTAGCTCTCATGGTCCAAACAGTAGCTCTCACGGTCCAAACAGTCGCTCTTTCAGTCCAAACGGTAGCTCTTTTAGTCCAAACAGTCGCTCTTTCAGTTCAAACAGTAGCTCTCACAGTTCAAATAATAGCTCTCACGATCCAAACAATCACATTTTTTGGTTCAAACAGTTGCTCTTTCGGTCCAAACAGTCGCTCTTTCAGTCCAAACAGTAGCTCTCTCAGTCCAAATAGTATCTCTCACGGTCTAAACAGTAGCTCTCATGGTCCAAATGTCAACTATCTTGGTATGAATGTTAGCTTTCTCATATTTCAACATTAACTCTCCAAGGTTGAGCTTGCTAGGTATAAGCATCAAATTTCTCATTCTACACATCAACTATTGGAGTCAAAACAACCATTGTCTAAGTTCCGAAATCTTAATTTTAAACAATAGAGTTCCTAGTCTAAACAGTGGAGTTTTTGGTCTAAACAGAAGAGTTTCTAGTCCAAACAACAACTCTCTTCATCTCAACAACAGAGTTTCTAGTCCAAACAACATCTCTCTTGGTCTCAACAACAAATTTCCTAGTCTAAACAGTAGATTTTCTAGTCTAAACAACAGAGTTTCTAGTCCAAACAACAACTCTCTTGGTCTAAACAATAGAGTTCCTAGTATAAACAACAAAGTTCTTGGTCTAAACGATAACTCTCTTGATCTAAATATTAGGTCTCTTGGTCTAAGCAACAACTCTTTTGGGTTGAATGTCAAATTGCTCATGTTTAAACACTAGATCTCCTAGTTTGCACTTGCTAGGTCTAAATATAAGTTATTTGAGTCTGAAAATCAAAAAGTTGGGTCAAAATAAGAATCTCCTAAGTTCAAACACCCAATTTGTTGAGTCTAAACATCACTGTTATGAACTTTAGAGTCACTGCATTGTAGCATAGCATTTTTGGCCTATCCCTCAGCATTTCTATTCATTTTGGCAACGTGTCTGGTCTGTATAGTAGCGTTCTTGGTCAGTTTATCAGCATTTCTGGCCAAGATAGCAGCGTTTTTGGTCATTTTGTCAGCATTTCTAGTCGGTATAGCAGCGTTTCTGGTCTGTCCTTCAGCGTTTCTGGTCAGTATAGCAGCATTTTTGGTCTATCTCTCAATGTTTCTGGTCAGTATAGTAGCGTTTCTGGTCATTTTGTTAGCGTTTCTTGTAAACTACACCAAAATCAGAAACAAAAACAACCTATTTCTTAGATAGTCAAACAAAGAGACTAGGTCATCTTCTCGAGTCACTCAGTCAGGTTATCTTCTGTCAAAACAAATTCAAGACTAGACACACTAAAGGTTCTCAAGTATTCATCTCCAACAAGTTGAAGATCTAACATCTTAAAGTGCAACATCACATTTTCTTTGATAAACTGATCATTCAAACATAGTTTCTTATGAGGATCTATCATCCTTTATCATGAAACTCCAAGGCTTGATTAGATTAACCTCATTTTCTATCTTAGTATATATTGTTCCTATTGAACTTGGTCATATCAAAATTCACAAAATTTGCACTCCAAACTAAGATTGAAAAATTTGCAAACTGACAAATACTTGAATGACCATTTTGTGTCTTATCAATCTATCATATTTACCTCAACAATTGATCACTTATTATGACACATCATATAATATTTAAACCTCACAAAGCATTCAGAACACGTGTGTGCCCATTTTAACCAGCGCTCACAGACGAAAAATCAAAGAAAAAAAAAGAAACACTTGAAATGGCAGAAGATCATGAGGAAATGGCATGAGGAAATGAAATACAAGAAGATGAGGTAACTGATCAACACATCAGAGAAATCAAACAAGATCCTAATTTTGATAAATTCATGGAGAAAATATTGGAGGGTGAAAAAGAAAAATACTTCCTAATGTTAGCAAAGTATGGTGCTAAACTTCCCCAAGATTTTGACATGAATAATTTAAGACAAAGGGGGGGATCAAGTGACACTTGCAGTGACAATGAGCAAAATGAAGAAATTTTTCAGTTGCAAAAAGGATGACACAAGAATTCTTGAGGATACAAGAATTCATGAGGACGCACAAAGAACTCATGATGATACAAGAAGGAATCGTGATGATACAAGAAGAGATCAGGATTACACAAGAACTCATGATCATATGAGGAGAAATCATGTTGATAATCCTCTCTTAGCTCTCACGCAGCAAATACAAACTCTCCAAATGCAAATCCATGATATACAAAGAGGAACCACTAAGAAGTATTCGCTTCAAGAAATTTGTCCTTACCCATTCGACATAAATCTAAACATGATACCATTTCCTACAGGTTGTGAAACTCCTAGAAATGATAAATATAATGGAAGCACTGATCCCCAAGATCATATACGAGAATTTTGCATAATGAGTATGGAGTTTGCACATGAGGATACATACCTGATGAGATTATTTCCAAAGTGCTTAAGTGGACTAGCTATGGAATGGTTCTCCAAACTTCCACCTTGGATTAGAATCATTCACAGAATTGATGGATAAGTTTATTTCACAATACTCTTACAACATATAACATGAGGTCACAATGCTAGACCTATGTAATACTAAACAAAAGAGTGGAGACCCTTTTATGATGTTTCTGTAGAGATGGAGATGGTCAGCTTCACGATATCCTCGTACGGTGCCAGAATACGAGAAAATGGACATATTCATTGACAACCTAAACGATCAAATGAGTTATAATCTAAAAATGCAATGCCATCAAAATTTTGAAAAGATGATTGATAATGGAATCAGAATGGAGGAAGCTATGGTAAAGAAGGGTGAGTTGAAGCTATACAAAGAAGTAGTTCATCCTCCTTACAATAATGCTAACAACAACAATGATAAGCCCAAATTTTGGAACACAAATCAAAATGTCATCAATGATGGGATAGTTGATAACAACAATGTAAAACCAAAGCAACCAGTTTTCAATTTATATAATCACTCAGCTGCAGTACAACAAAACAACAACCACCAAAAATCAACTTTCAACAATTTCTTTTGAAGGAAATTTACAAACATTGGTGAACCACTTGGGTCAACATTAAAGACGCTTCTCGCAAACAATTTGATTACCTTTCCAGAAGTAAGAAACTTTGAACCCAAGGTAAAACCTGCTTGTTGGAATGACAACCATTATTGTGATTTCCATCGAAACAAAGGACACCAAACAGATGCTTGTCAATGGTTAAAACATGTCATCCAAGATTTGATTGATGATGGAGTGATAAGTGTGGATGGACATACAACAAATGAATCTCATACAACTTTCAAAACTCTGATTCCTAAATATGAGAAGGGTGAATCATTAGCAGTGCATAACGGTAAAGGTAAAGCAAAGGTGAACTATGCTCATGCATATGACAATGTGGTAAATGTGATTGTGGTTAAAGAGAAACAACATCAACATCAAGAACCTGTTCATGATATCACAAGAAGCAAAGTCATAGTTGTTTTGTCGAGTCCTACAACTAACACATCATCCACTTCAAAACAATATAGTCTAGTAGATCACCTATAGAAGACTCCCACGAAAATATCCATCTTAGAAATTTTAAGGCTTTCACCTGCACACAAAGAAATTCTATAAAGAGCATTAGTAGATACGACAGTGTCCAAAGATCTTGATGTAGATCAATTCCAAACTATGGTGAGACACCTCACAACCCCTCACTGCTTATCATTTACTGAAGAAGATGACATGTCCTTATAACATCCTCATAACGCTCCCTTGCATATTGAAGTCCTCATTCACAAGACGCGTGTTAAACGTGTCCTAATAGATAGGGGAGCTAGTTTAAACATTTTCTCATTGAGTCTTGTATGTGCTCTATGTTGTTTTGAAGATAAGTTGATCCACGAAAAAATATCATAATTAAAGCATATGATGAAGAAGAGCGCTCCTCTAAAGGAATTGTGATATTACCCACCGGAGTGGGACCTTTGCAGAAAGACACAACATGCCAAGTTCTAGACTTGGATCTATGTGTTGGCATTATGGATGAATTGATTGATGAATACTAAGAGGGGGGGTGAATTAGTATGCCAAAAATCTTTGCACTTAAACACTTTGCAAGACTAACAGTAAACCGGTAAAATAGTTTAATAGACAAACTGGTTAACAAACATGCAAACCAAATAACTAATAATGCTTTCACCCACAGCAACATAAACACCATAACACAAGATATTTTGACGTGGAAACCCAAATGGGAAAAACCATGGTGAGATGGAACTCACAAGTCACTATCTGCAGAATAGGAACCAGACCAGTTAAGGTCTTACAATGTTCTTTACCAGGACAGATCCTGTTAGGAATCTCAATCTCTGTTAGGAGACAAGTCCGATTAAAGACTACCTTGCTAGAGGATTTTAGATCCACAGATGTGAACCACCTTGTTAGAGGATTTACAAGAGGCTTTTGGGCCTACCCAGTTAAGGGCTACAGACTTGTCAAAGATGTGAGTAATCAACAAGTGTTTGATCTAGCTAATAGCACAGACTGCTCGGTTAGATCCTTGATAGCTCGTTCTTAATGCACTATAGCATTACTTCAGTCTTCTACACATTCATAATCTCTCCAACTCCTCAACCGCCTTAAACCCTAGCCGCAATATCAACTATTGCAACAACAACAACTTCAACAACCTAAAACCCTAGACATGATGTCCTTATAAAGGAAACTTATTTCATGACAGACCAATAGGATTACATTACAATTTCCTAGGTTCAATGAACCTGGACATACTAGGTAATACATCACAAAAAGCATCGCTACAGTGTCAGCACCGTCAAACAATCGGTGGGTGGTAACTCATCACAAAGTATTACCGATTCATACAAAATGTCAGTTGCTGGTTTGACAAAAATGAAGACTGGTAGAAATGTGTTATGCCGCTTTAATCCCTTGTACTGCTTGAGGTCAACATGTCGCTTCAGACCGGGAAACACATTCTGCAAAACATCAATAGTTTAAAGACTATAATACAACATACTGGTTGGAACAAATATCGGTTGTGTTCTAACTTATACATATAAAGAGGATCTTAATGCAAGTGTGTGTCCATCAATGAAAATCACAACATAAACATCAAGAATGCCAACATTGATTATGTGTTTCATTGATGTCAACACTAGCTATTATGGTTGGTTACTGATAGACAGGTTTTGGTTACTGGTAGAAGATCTAGTGTTACCGGCAGAAGAGACTATCTATTGAACACTTCTGGCATGTTTGGATCAATGGAGTATGTTTGGTTTTGTGTGTTACATGCTTCTTGAGCATGTTTTGGTCAGTTGGTATTGACTTGGTAATCAGATGCTATCATACACTCTTGTAAACCCTTACCGACATTGGTTTAAGGTTTTACCGACAGAGCTTTTACTAAGGAATCTTGACAGGGTGCATAAGTGGTATTGGTGCAGCTTCTACATGGATTTCAGGATATTGAAGATGTTCTTTGATCATGCTTCAACTGCTGGAAGACATTGCTTTGGCATGGTGGACCCATAATAGGTCTGGTGCCTATCTAGGTTATGGACTGGTATCATGTTAGCATGTACTCTACACGTTACCGGGATGTTTTAGGATGTTTAATGGATTGGTTATTGTTGTTTTGGTCTTAAGTAGACATGGCATATCATTGTAATATGGATTTATGTAATGATCTTATTGTAATATCTTGTAGGTGGTCGACCTAATTGGTTTAGGCCTTAGGGTTGGTATAAAATTATGTAAGATCTCATTGTAGATGATAGGATGGAAATGTGAAAAGATATTCGTGGTCTTGAAATGCAATATCATAAGCGAAGGAGATTTGGTCGATCATAGGTGATCGAATTGGGATTATGGAAGAGGTCAAAGGCCTCTGGTATTCAGTTTAACCTGGACTGTAATAAGGCATGGTAGATGCTATCTCTGGCAGTTCATTATTCTAGATTGTTGTCCATTTATCTTGAGATGGTTGTTGCCTCTGTGTAGTCAGTGAGACTATTTTGTAATGAGCAGTTTGCTCTAGGCAGTGTGCCTTCCTGCATGTGCAAGCCCCTCATTGTATCACATACTTTCTACAGAAGTATCATCTGACTGTGGGTAGGCTTCCCACCGTGGTTTTTCCCTTTTCTAGGTTTTCCACGTACAAATCATGGTGTTATGTGGTATGGTGTCTTTGCATTGGTTATCTATTTAATTTTTAAGTTGTATTGTTTACCAGTATCTATTTTTGCTACTTAATCTGGTTAAAGGTTATTAAGTGGATTAATTGATATAATCTGTTAACAATTGATTTCCCCCCCCCCCCCCCCCTCTCAGTTGTTCACCAGTTATCCTAACAATATGATACAACATACTCTTGAGAAGGCCCTGGATACATGACATACAAGCTATTCCATCAACATATCATCAGTTCCTAAAATTTCCCTACAATGGGCAGGAAATCATGATCTCAGCAGATTCAAATCCATTTCAGTACTATAGTAATCTAAAACCAGCTCAAGAGGTCATTGTCCCTCATAATAGGGAGACATCATATTTGAACACACAATCCAAACAAAAATCATTTGCCTCAATTTTGTCAAGTATGGAAAAACAATTGTGAAATAACTTCCAATATTTGATGGAGCATTTGTTAGTGTTGGGACCTTATCAGAGGAAACAGAAGACAAAGATGTGCTACAGTGGCTATACAAGGATGAAGAAGTCCAACAAAAGATCAACAATGTAAGAATACCTACAAGAAAGTATGAAAAAGGATTTAACATCCTTCAAAAAATGGGATGCATTGGAACAGGTCTTGTAGGAAAATGAAAAGAAGGTATCTCGAAACCTATCCAACCTCATACTCAGCAGGCTACAAATAAATCAGGCTTAGGGTATGGACAAGTTACTCTACTAAAGGACACATCTTCTAGCCAACAAAAAGATGAATATGAAAATAGACAAGAACAACTTGCAATTGAAAGGGAAGAAACATCTTCCAAGCAACGAGAACAAACAAACATGAAATGGCAAAAGAAGAAAGCTTCTAATCAACAGGAAAAACAAACTAAAGACACCTCCCAAACAACTTTAACTCCTAATCAACACAAATAAGAAGTTGATACAAATCAAGGGGAGCTGATAGCAAGGTTGACAAAATGCAATATCAGCCCAGAGGAAGCTGAATATGAGAGAAGAAAACATATAGCAAGAAAAACAAAAGAAACAAATCAATCTGCAAGTGAGACATATTCCAATGAATGAGAATGGGATTCCTATCATTCTAAACAATCAGTTGAAGAAACTTTCTTTGAAGAAGATGTAGGTGTTGATGTATTTCATGTGTATGCATGGAAAATGTTAGGAACTAGCTCACTTGAATTAGAATCCCATTTAGTTGACTTGGTCTTAATCGAGGACGATCAAGAGCTACTTGTGAGAGGTCATTCTAACGAGAGTATCGTTCTAGACATTGAAATACGTGGTGAAAACTTTGACATCTCTATCATGACCCTTAATACCTTTGAAGCATCTCAACCTTAGGACCCCTTACCTCTAATCCATCCTGAACTTATTGACTGGGAAAATGAAAGACATACTGCCATTGATACCTTTCCTAATGACCATTCCATATCCTTATATCTTAATGCAATCAAACCAGCAACAACTTTCACCAGGAATTTCAACAACGCATCTTCCATTCAAGTGGATACCAAATCTCTCAGTCGCAAAAGTGAAAATAAAGAAAACAATATCAAGTCTAATGTTGAAAACCATTTATTGGTAACATTAGACCAAGAAAAGGTAAAAAGAAAGGACACATGTAACAGTGAAAACCTCCTCAAGGCATCGGAAGATGGCAGATTTGACACCTTACCTAAATACTATCAAGAAAGGTCATCCATATTGATTGAACCAATAAAGGCAATTAACATTGGGACAATGGAGCAACTAAATATTATACATCCAACAACTTCTCTATCAGAACAAGAAATGCAACAATATATGGAATTCTTCAAACGACGACAAATCAATTTTGCCTGGTCATATGTAGACATGCTAGGGTTGGATCCAGATCTTATTATGCATCACTTAAATGTCAGTCCATGAGCCAAACCAATGAAAAAAAAATTAAGGAAGATGCATCCTCATATCGCTCTTATTGTCAAAGTAGAACTAAATAAATTACTGGATGTAGGATTCATCAGACCTGTAGCATATCCTGAATGGGTATCAAACATCATTCCTGTTTCCAAACTAGATAAAAGTACCAAAGTATGCACAAACTTCAGAGATATCAATAATGCATGTCCAAAGGATGAATTTCCTTTGCCTAATATTGACATCATTGTGGATTTAACTGTTGGACATTCCATGTTTCTCTCTAATGGATGGTTTCTCCGGATACAATCAGATTAAAATAGCACTTGAAGATCAAGAAAAGAGAGCTTTCACATGTCCATGGTCTACTTTCTGTTGGAACATCATGCCATTTGGACTAAAGAATGCAAGTGCTACATATCAGAGAGCTATGACAATGATATTCCATGACATGATGCATACATTCATGGAAGATTATGTGGATGACACATTGGCAAAATCATACAATAGAGAAGAACATATAGGAATATTGGAAAAGATATTTGACCGATTAGAACAATACAACCTACAACTTAATCCCAAGAAATGTGCCTTTGGTGTCACTTCAGGTAAGCTATTGGGATACATTGTTTCAGCTAGGGGTATCAAAGTATATCCAGCCAAGGTCAAAGCAATCATGGAAATGGCATCTCCCCAGAATATCAGTCAACTCAAATCACTCCAAGGAAGACTACAGTCAATCAAAAGATTTGTTGCTCAGCTAGCAGATAAATGCCAACCATTTACTCATCTATTGCACAAAAATATTACTTTCAAGTGGGACCATCAATGTGAGGATGCATTCAACAAGATCAAGGCCTATCTCATGCAACCACCTGTCCTATTGTCACCAATTCCAGGAAAGTCATTGTTACTATATGTATCAACCACAAAACTATCATTAGGAGTTTTGCTCACACAACAAGATAATGAAGGAAAAGAAAGAGCCATCTACTACATTAGTATAACACTAGTTGGATATGAGCTCAACTATTCACCAACAGAAAAAGCATGCTTGGCCTAGTGTTTGCTTCTAAAAAATTAAGACACTATCTACTATCTCACTCCATCAAGTTGATTGCTAAAATTGATCCATTGAAGTATTTTCTCAGTAAGGCGACATTGACAGGAAGACTAGCAAAATGGATCATGATCCTAAGCGAGTTTCATATTGAGTATGTGGACAGAAAAGATATAAAGGGGTAAGTCATTACCGACCAACTAGTAGAGGCACCACTTCAAGATGATCGTCCTTTACACGTTGAATTTCCCGATAATGATATCCTAACAGTCACCACAAAGACATGGCAATTGTACTTTGATGGTTCATATACACAACATGGATCAAAATCAGGCATTCTATTCATCACACCACAAGGTCATACAATTCCAAAAGCGTACAAATTGAGCTTTCCATGTACCAATAACACAGCGGAATATGAAGCCTTGGTCACATGAATCAAGATGGCTATAGAATGGAACATTTCACAACTTCAGGTCTTTAGAGACTCTTAGCCCATCATCAATCAAATCAATGACAATTATCAAATAAAGGATGAAAAGTTAATTCCTTATAAGAAGATGGTTGATGATGTCAATAAATACTTTGTCGAAATAAATTTTGAGCGAATTTTGAGGAATGACAACAAAGTAGTAGATGCCATGGCAACACTTGCTTCTCTACTTCAGACACAGGAAAATCAGGAGCGT
Organism: Cryptomeria japonica; assembly: GCF_030272615.1. Taxonomy (NCBI): domain Eukaryota; kingdom Viridiplantae; phylum Streptophyta; class Pinopsida; order Cupressales; family Cupressaceae; genus Cryptomeria; species Cryptomeria japonica. The sequence continues at coordinate 61,029,800 of NC_081409.1, forward strand.
TACAAATTCCTGGTGGAAGAGTTGTTTTACCCTACACATAACTGTCCTAATTCCCAAACTATGTGTCACCTTGTTGGGCATGGTTCCTCCCGCTATGGCCAAATTTATACATACTTGAAAGATAACACCCTTCCTCCTGACTTGTCAAAAAGCCAAAAGAAAATTTTCATTCACCAATCCTCCCATTATATTCTTGTCACAGATACCCTTTTTAAACGAGGTCTAGATGGTAATCTTTTAAGATGTCTCGAGCAAGAAGAATCTGAAAAGGCCTTCAATGAAGTCCATAATGGAATTTATGGCACTCATTCAAGTGGTCTTACCCTTTCGAAAAAACTCATACGCTTGGGCTATTATTGGTCAACTGTGGAACACGATTCTTTTCAGATAGCTAAAACATGCAAACAATGTCAGATCCATGGAAATTTAATTCATCCACCAGCACAAGAAATTCATGCTTTGGTCACATCTTGGCCTTTCTACCAATGGGGTCTTGATCTAGTAGGAAATATAAATCCTCCTTCATCCAATGGTCATAAATTTATCTTTGTAGCTACTAAATATTTTACAAAATGGATTGAGGCGATACCTCTCACAAATATCACAGGAAAACAAATTGCTGCATTTATCTTGAACTAGATCATATGTCGCTATGGCATACCCATGACCATTATAACTAATAATGGGCAACCGTTCAAGAACTGAGATGTACAAGAGCTATGTGAAAAATTCAATATCCAACACAGATTCTCCACACTCTACTATCCACAAGGGAATGGGAAAGAAGAAGCATCAAACAAAATTGTTCTCAAAATTCTTAAAAAGACAGTGAATGATGCTGGTAGAGATTGGCATATTCAATTGAACCCTGCTGTATGGGCCTACCGTACCGGTATTCGCACACCAACAGGAACCACACATTTCTCTCTTGTTTATGGATCAAAATCAATACTGCCAATAGAAGTAGAGATACCTTCTCTTCAAGTATCCTTAAAAGGCCTTATCCCAGATGAAGAACAATGAGTATATAGATTGCAAGAGTTAGAATTGATCCATGAACAAAGACAAAATGCCTTTGATCATTTAAAGGTGTATCAACAAAGAATGTGCCGAAGTTATAATCACAAGGTCAAACAACAAGCCTTTCAAGTTGGAGAACTAGTACTAAACAAAAATCCATGAAACCAGTCAGATCGAGAAAAGAAAGGGAAGTTTGAACCAAACTGGTTAGGTCCATTTTTGGTCACAACAATATTTGGGTCAGGAGCATATTAGCTATCAACATAGGATGGGGATCAGCTCGAGGAACCCATCAATAGCATGCATTGGAAGAAGTTTTATGTCTGAAAAAGTAGAAAATCCAAAAACAGTGAAAAAGCAAAAAAATCCCCCCAAAAGTAAAAAAGCATTCCAAAAAAAGTGAAAAAGCAGAAAATACAAAAACATCGAAAACAGTTAAAAATAAAAAATCAAATATGAGAAAAAGTGTAATTAGCATAGATGGTGAAAACCTAGCAAACATACGTTATCTCTCGGCTAGCTCTTCCATCTATTGGTTCATGCATCCTTCCACTTGCATTCATTTCCATCAGCGTTGTTCATATCCATAATAAAGCCTTTGTACATACGCAGGCATCACAGGTGATTTCTCACCGTGGTTTGGATCATCTTATTTATTATAATAAAGTTTGTTTCTAGACTGGGGGCTAAATCCTGAACCTAGCTAGGAGCAAAAAAATTTCATCGTATTGAGCTTAATCCAATAGGTAGAACAACAGTTAAGAAACACTTGTCACGCAAAAACTGAGACACATCCAACGTTGAACACAAGATCAAATTGTCAACCATCAACTATCAACTATCAGTCTAAACATGACAAACACATATCAATGGATGATATCTTTCGACTAATGATTTTAACACTTTGACAATAGTGGTTCAACTATTTTATCTTGATTTTTGCTATCATGATTTCTGAATGACTCCAGGATGTCTGTGACTAGAGGAACATGGAAGGAAAATGATATTTTCTTGTCTGTTGTCTATAAATTAATCGTTAATGTGTGCAAAGTTGTCTGAGGACATGATCATTGGAGTATCATCGAAGACATTTCGGATTTACATATAGAAATGGTTAATACTGCCTGTTTTACGCAAGCAACACTCAGGTCATGTTGATTCAATTATACCTTGATGCTTGTGATAACTTGCAATATTAAAACCTAGGAAAGTAGTTCTCAAGTAATCATGGTTCAATTATACCATCGATATTTCCACTCACTTCCCACATTTTAAAGGCTCAATGATGAAACAAAGCAATGACCACATGACCGGTCTAATCGCAACATTGCATTTCATTTTGCATTTGCATCTTAAAGTAGATTTGCATTTTATTTTGCATGGGATCACAACCTCATATTTTCCAAGACCAAAGTCTTCAACATAATGTTATCTCTTTTATTACGTGATTGAGTACATTATACATTAACAAAAATAATCAATTCATTCATCCTGCATGATAAGTTAGTTCATCTCATGTAACCATTGCATACTAAGACATCATTCATATAAAACATCTAATCATTCATTCTATTGTCTAGATCATTGCATTGCATCCATATCATATCAATCATATAAAGTAGCATCATTGCATTGCATTGCATCCATCTCATATTAACATGCACAAAAGACTAAAAATAAAATCATAAAAACATCATGAAAATAGAAAGCATTGCACTACACATACATCACATAGTACTTAAAGCATCACCATACATATTCACATTTGCATAACATCATGTAAATACTGCATCATCATGCAAGAGGCATACATCCATCATCTAGAATCCATAAGCATATCGAAAATAAAGCATACATCATGAAAGTAACTGCACAACATAATCATATAGCAAATAGAATGAATCCATAATCTCATAGGTCATGTAGAGCGAATAGGATCGACTGCATATCATATCATCAAAAAGATCAATGTCCAAGGTACAATGATATCACAAAAATATATGAGATACGTCACAAATATATATCATGGGAATCATCAATATCTCATCAAAAAAGGTGTGTACATGAATGGATCAATGTCTCATATCAGTGTGACCACTAGGATGCAAAGCGACACTCTATCCTGATGCGACAGGTCTGGTAACACCAACCGATACCCTTGTACCTGGGTCCCCACCTGGGGGATCTCTCTAAAGTGACCTTGTCACTCCTCGACTGGCTCTGTCTCGATCTCCTGCTCAGCTATGAAAATCCTAGAGCCCTCCGATCAGTAGGAACAATGGTATATTATAGGGTCTTGTAATACTCAGCCTCCCAGACCATCCAGCGCATCATCTTCAGAGCAGTCTTCCCTGAATTAGACTCTCCTGACATCTGTACCTGTGTCTTGGCCTGCTGACACCTATCCCTAGCTACATCTCTCTCGGCCATGAGAGAGGTCATCCGGGCTTCTACCTAGACAATCTAGGCATGTGCCTGTGTCTTTACCTAGGATATCTATGCTTGTACTTGAAACCATGTCATCTGGACCTCTAGCTAGGATATCTGAGAGTCCCTCTCTGCTAATCGAATCTCTAGTTGTTGAACCTGAACTTGGAAGTCAGTAATCTGAGCCTACTGCTGATGAGAGGACATCCTAATGAGGATTTGTCGAGGTGCCTGTGCCTGTGCCTGCTCAACCTGTGATACTCCCATAGGTACCTGCTCAACTTGGGGAACATCCTTCTCTAGGACTTGATGCCCCTGATCCACTAGACCTAATCTCCTCTGTCTGACCACCCGGGGCATCCAATCCATATATACATCTCTAGCAGATCTAGAATTGTTGGCTCTTGGTGTGCTTGCCACTACCACTGCCAATGCTTGACCATCTCCCCCATCATCATCTCCTCCATCGTCATCTCCAACACCATGATCTCCTGCATCTCCTCTATATCCATCTCTATCATCTCCGCCATCATCTCCGCCCCCACCTCCTCTCCCCCCACCATCCCTCGATCGTCTAGGAGCTCTGCGTCGTGGCCTCTCATCATCGTCATCTAGAACTGGCTCTAGCTCATCCAAAAATGTCAACGTAGGAAACCTATGTGCAGTAAAATATACAACGTACTCAACTGTCATCTCGCTATCTATTATACTTGGTAGATAATCCCAATCCAGTGGCCTCAATGATCGATACTCTACACATGCCTGGTCATATGAAATAAAGGGCCCCCAAGTAGCCACATCCAGTCTCCTCCAAGCATAATGAGCTATACCCTATGGTATCCCCACTATCCTACCATACTGTCTCAACACCCTCATACAAAGGAATCGCTCAATAACATAGGGTGTAGACTCGATCAAGTATTGAGTTGAGAAAACATACGACATCTTCACCGAAACCTCAGGTTTGATCTCACAATCTCTGTATAGTCTCCATATCATAGTGTCCAGATCATCTAGTGTTCATTGCCAATACTCCAATTTAACCAACTTTCGTTGGACAATGGTGCCTAGATATCCGTCAGCATAGGGCCTGGCTACAGGTCTATCTCTATCAGCCAATGGTCATGTGATAGGTAGGTGCTCCCAGACCCATATCTGGAGAACTATCACCCCTGCCAATAATCTAGCCGATCCATGGTATACTACTCAATGCAAGTCATAATACAAGTGAGCCAACATGCATGACCCCTATGCAAATTGAGTCCCCTATGTCACCAACTTCTCAAGAAGGTGACCCCATCCAACATATAATCCCTTTGACTTGTGATCAGGACAAAGGAAACCCCCAATGAATCTAGCAAGAACGGTGGGTAATGTGGCATAACCTAGCTCTAGAATCTCCTGCCACACAATATCGTATCCACCACTCTCATCATCATCAAAAAATAAGCAAAGTGCATTTGTCCCACCCTGCTCACTAAGATCATAATACACTAGCTCGCCCATCACAAGGATGCACAGTATCCGGTACACATCCTTAGGTGTCACTGTCATCTCATCGATCGGTAAGTGAAAAGTATTGTGCTTGTTATGCCAATGCTATGCTAAGTTTGTCAATAATCCCCAGTTAATCAAAGGTTGGCACATGTCAAGAAGGGAAGATAAACCACACCTATCAATGTGGTCTCTCTCTGCCTGGCCAAGGCGGGGTATCAACATCCATGTCTTCGGGAAACGCTCCTGGGACTGGAGAACACTAAAGTACTCCTACAATCAAATCATCTCATCATATCAATATCTTGATTTATCTATCTATCCGTCTATCTTGCTCACTAGAGATTTCTATCAAATCTCGTTGAGCGCCTATCAATGACGCTCATCTATCATGAGGTCATTATCAATCATATCTCATCTCACACGTAAATCGAGATAATCAAAACTGATAATCAAATTTCATCAATCAAGAATATCTAACTTTATCAATTAGATACCTAACCAAATATATCTTACCCTATTGAAATAAAAAATCAAATCAAATTGATAAAATTTCAACATCTTTAATCGACAATTGTGATGTTTGGGGGTTAGAGGAGCAACAAAAATTTTATTGGCATCATCAAAATCAATCATCCGAAATGTAATTAGATCGTCAAAATTTGTCAAAAATCCAAAATCGAAAAATCAAGCCAAAATGGTCAAAAATTAAAAAAATCAATTCAAATAATTAGTCATCGCGAAAGCAAAAAATTAAATCAATATTCGGAAAGTCAAATCATCAAAATCACTTCAATAATAAAAAATCAAAAGCAAATCATGTCAAAAATCATTTTACAATAAAAAATAAAAAAAAATTAAAAAATAAAAAGAATAAAAAAATCGAAAATCTTTAAAAAAAAATCAAAAAATCATTTAAAAATAAAATAAAATAAAAAAACAAAAATTTTCAAATTTTCAAAAACCCAAAAAACCCATTTTGTCATGCGTAAAAACCATATAAAAAATGAAAAAAAAATTAAAACCCACATGGCAAAAATGATAAAAACGATTTTTTTTCTAAAAACTGGCTAAATTTTGCAAAAATCAAGCAAATTTTTTTAACAAAGCTAGGTTTTCTCGAAGTACGTACCGGTGGACCGTAGGTCGGAGAACGCTCGTGTCGCCGAACTCACTTGAACCTGTGCTGGTGGTACGGGATCGCCATTCCTTCCTCCAGAGCAAAATTTTCAAACAACTCAAGTGCACAAATGAAGAGTGGTAAAAGGAAGTCACCTTTTTAAACTCAAAAGTGGGGCATTTTGGTGCGATTTCTCTTCCACTTATTTTCAATCATTTAATCAACTAATCAACCTGACAGGTCAGCATTTTCAAATTTCTTATCGAGAAATGAATCGGATCAACTCTAAAAATATCTAAAAATCGAAAAATCATTAAAAATCTTAAAAAACGTAAAAATCTAAAAAATCTCAAAAATATTGAAAAATATTCGAATCATCTCCCGAGGGGGTATCCTCACATCGTAATTTGTAAATCAGCGTCTGGGGCATCATATCGAGATTTATCATCTCAAAGATTGAAACCACATCAAATCTGCATCATATCGAGATTTATCATCTCAAAAATCTATCAACCACATCAAATCTACATCATATCGAGATTTATCATCTCAAATCGAATCAGTATCATATCAAAATCGAATCCGCATCGAAATCAAGATCAAATCTGTGTCCTATCAAAATCAATATCAGCAACATCATCAATCGAGTTTTCTTTGAACCAACGTGTCATCACACATCGCTTCAAAGAGTGGCAAAATGTATACACCTAAAAATGATCTGAAGATAGTTAATTAAATACGCAATTATTTAATTAATCCCCCTTCCCAATTAATTGACTTCACAAGAAATTTGATTAATTTCTCTATTCATCTACTATTAAATAAATCTACACGATTGATTTATATAGTTCATTTCATAATCCCCTTTGATTAATTAATCTAAATTAATTAATCCTCTCCCAATTTAAATTCATTCTTCTAATCTCATAATTGTAGGTATTATGGATGTGTTGCATTAGTTTTGTCATTGATGTCAACACTTATCCTTCTGGAGATCTATGGTTATGTTGAATCGGCAAGTTCAGTGACTTATGCACAGTCACCGGTATATTGTTCACGGACACTAATGAAGACTTGTTATCATCTAGAGATCACTCGATTATGTCGAAGACATGGTTTGGATACTTGGTCTTGGTGTTTTATTGGTCTAATCGGGTTGACATATTTGTTGTTACTGAAAAATTGGTCTAGGTTATGGACCGGTATGCGTTATCTATTCCTAATTAGCACGACACGTTATGGAGATGATTTATTGATTAGATTCAACCGACATGATGCATCGCATCTTGAATTATTTGTAATTGATTTAATTGTAATATTCTTAGTGAGCTGACCTACACATTTGGTCTTAGGTTTTGTATATATGTAAGATCTCATTTGTGAGATGAGATATGATGGTACATGGTATGTAAGGTTATGGTATTGTAACATGGTATGTGCGAATATTAAAGATCACATGACCAGACCATAGAGAAGGTTCAAGGAAGGTTTGAAGGTGATTACCAGAGCTTAACCGGTACTGAATCCATCATAGGAGATGCTATTTTGACCAGTACATTATTCTAGGATTTAACCATCCTATTGTAGTCATTGCAACTCCCATTTGAGCAGTGTGCTCTAGGCGGTTGACCTTTCTTCATGTGCAAACCCCATTTGTATACACATACTATCTGCAATAGTATCATCTGATTGTGGGTAAGGTTTCCCATCGTGGTTTTTCCCCTTACAGGGTTTCCACGTTAAAATCTTTGTGTTGTGTGTTGTGGATGTTGTTTCTCTTTCTGTTTTATGCATTGAGTTTTACCAGTATTAATATTAACTGCTAATTTGTCAATCGACATTAAGTTTGGTTTACCAGTATTAAGTATCAAGTTTGATTAAGTTATATTTGGGTTGAAATTAATAGACAACCGATTCCCCCCCTCCTCCCCCCCCCTCTCAGTTGCCTTCTAGGTCCTAACAATTGGTATCAGAGCAAGTCCTCTTTTTGCATAAGTCTAATAGCTTGAGGAGATCCTATGGTAACAAACATTTTCAGGAAAGACAGTCTGAAACTTGATGGAACTAAATATGGTATATGGAAGATTAGAATGGAGACACATCTGAATTGCATTGGAAGAGACATATGGGAAGTTACAAAGAATGGCTATGTTGGTCCTACACCGAATCAACCTAATCCACCAACATTGGGTAAAGATCAAGAGAATGATTTCAAAATAAGAGAAGCACTTTTGAGCGCATTATCTGATCAATAAATCATGAGATTATCATACCGATTTACTTCTAAAGATATTTGGGATAAATTGGAGACATTGAATGAAGGAGATACCACTGTCAAAATTGCAAAACTGAAATGTTTCCAGGTCAGGTATGAAAATTTGAAAATGGAAGAAGATGAAAGAATTTTTGCTTTTATGGAAAGGGTTAATGAAATTGTTTTAGGAATACAATGTTGTGGAGGATCCTTAAGTGAAGATGAAATTGTTTCTCAAGTTTTGAGAGCTTTTCCACTGGCATACAAAATGAAAGTAACTGCTATTAATGAGTTGATAACAATGCCTAATACATCAGTATCTAGAGATACCTTGGTTGGAAAAATTTCAACATTTGAGCTTGAGGAATTTGGTCCTGTTGCTACAATTAAGACAGATTTAGCCTTCAAAGCATCATCATCTAGAGAATCATCATCATCATCTGATAAATCTGATTGGAAAACACTTTATGCAAAAGAACTTGAAGATATCAGGAGGGAAAATGAAGAACTGGAAGAACTCGAAGCATTATTTGCAAGGAAAATGCGTAAAGGTCCAATTGGAAGTAAGTATGAAGGTAAAGCACCATTTAAATGTTTTAATTGCAATAAATTTGGTCATATGGCATCTAGATGTCCTGATAGACATGCAAGATAGAGAGAAGAAGCTAAAAGGACATATAAGCCTAACCCTGAATATCAGAGATACATATTTAAGAAGAACAAAGATAAATCTTGTTACTATGTTGATGAAAAAGTTACTGATGATTCTGATGAAGAACCGATAGACAATGGATGGGCTTTTGTTGCAATAAAATAAGATCAACCGACACCTACTATTCCACTGGTAGAGCAGGCCCTGGCAGCTGAAATTGAAGAAAAGGATGAATGGATTATAGATTCTGGATGTTCACATCATATGACGGGTGATAAAAGTAAATTCTTATCTTTTCAGGAATATAGTGGAAGTCTTGTGAGATTTGGCGCTGATAAAGCTTGTTTAATCAAAGGAAAAGGCACTATATCTTTGGATGGTGAGCACAATACTGATAATGTTTATTATGTTGAAGGTTTGAAGCATAATCTTTTGAGTGTTGGTCAATTAGTTGAAAAGGGATTTCAATTACAATTCAAGAATGGTAAATGCAAATCATGAATAGAACTGGATTGGAGATTGCAACCGGTAATCAGACTAAAGGTAATATCTTTCATTTGAACAATAATGATAAGACATGCTTGATTGCACATATTGATGAAAGTTGGTTTTGGCATAAGAGACTTTGTCATGTGAATTTTGATTGCATTTTAAAGATCAATTCAACTATGGCAGTAAGGGATTTACCTAAGATTGTGAAACCTCATAATTCGGTATGTAAGGAATGTCAAATGGGAAAGCAAGTTAGAACAACCTTTAAGATTATTTCAGAGAAATCCAATAATGTTCTTGATTTAATCTATAACGACTTGTGTGGTTTGGCAAGAACAAGAAGTCTATAGGGAGATAGATAGTTTATGCTAATTATTGATGATTATTCTAGAATGTGTTGGGTTACTTTTCTCAGGTAGAAATCAAAGGCTTTTGGAAAATTCAAACTATTCAAAGCAATGGTAGAGAATGAAACCGGTAAGAAAATCAAATGTTTGAGATCAGATCAAGGAGGAGAATTTACATCTAAGGAGTTTAATACATTGTGTGAACTGAATGGAATCAAAAGACAACTATCAACACCTCAGACACCTCAGCAGAATGGAATTATGGAAAGGAAGAACAAAACTATTCTGGATGCAGCTAGAAACATGATATTGGAAGCAAATCTACCTCATGTGTACTGGAGAGAAGCAGTGAATACAACAGTTTACATTTTCAATAGAGTTCACATCAAAGGTGAAACCAGTAAGACCCCTTATGAACTATGGTTTGGTAATACTCCTACTCTTAAATATTTCAGAATATTTGGAAGCAAATGTTATATTAGGAGAGATGAGTATATTGGTAAATTTTATCCTAGAAGTGATGAAGGAATATTTATTGGTTATTCATCTAAGATAAAGGCATATAGATGTTTTAATAAAAGATTGCAGCAAATCATTGAGAGTGATAATGTGAAGATAGATGAACAATTTAGAGGAAATTCAAGGTCTGTAGATTTTGAACCGGAAATTGAGATGATCATAAATGAACCAATACAGAGTGCACCGGTACAGAATGTGGATCCAGTCACACCGACATCATCAGAGAATTCCATAGTGACTAAAGAACATCAACATGTAAATAAACCCACGTATGTAAGATTGAATCACTTTGAAAGTCAGATAATTGGGAATAAGTATCAAGGTGTTATGACAAGAGGGAGACTGACAAATGAAGAGGTATGTTTAATTTCTCAAATTGAACCAGCATCTGTAATTGAGGCTTGTCAAGATGAACATTGGATTAAAGCAATGGAAGATGAATTGGAACAAATTGAAAAGAACAATACATGGACATTGTTTCTTTGCCCTAAAGAGAAAAATGTAATTGGAACTAAATGGGTATTTAAAAATAAACTTAATGAAGATTGTAAGGTAATCACAAACAAAGCAATATTAGTGTGTAAAGGATATTCACAGAAAGAGGGAATTGATTATAATGAAACCTTTGCATCGGTAGCTAGAATTGAGGCATTCAGATTATTTCTTACATTTGCAGCTCGTAAGAACTACAAAGTATATCAGATGGATGTAAAATGTGCATTTCTAAATGGTGATCTTGAAGATGAAGTTTACATTGAACATCCTGATTGATTTTCATTGACAAATGATAAAGATATGGTTTGCAGATTAAGGAAAACTTTGTATGAATTGAAGCAAGCTCCTAGAGCTTGGTATGCTAGATTAGACAAATATCTTTTGAAGCTTGGTTACGCTAAAGATAATGCTGACAACAACTTATATTTCAAAGTGACTAATAATGAGATCTTGGTTATTGAAGTTTTTGTTGATGATATCTGTAGACACCTAAAAATGTCTCATTGATCATGTACTAATTATTCCTCTAATTGATTAAATAATCTTTATTATTTAATTAATCTTATTCTTCTAATTTCATATTTCCTCATGATCTTACTAATTATTCTATTTCTTATTCTTTCATCATTTAATCATTTTAATCATTTTCTAAATATTAATTAAATATTTATTATTTAATTAATTATGGTTAATTCCCCAATTTAAATAATCTTTATTATTTAAATAAATTAATTTTCAATTTCTATCTCCAATCATCTAATCATTCAACCCTCTTCTAAATATTAATTAAATATTTATTATTTAATTAATTATTATTTAATCCTTTAAATTAAATAATCTTTATTATTTAATTAAATTCCATTTCTAAATAACTAAATAGTTTCTTTAAATTAATTAATTCTTCATTTCCAAATCCCCAAATTCTAATTTCATATTCTTCTAATTTCTTCCAAATTCAATTACATGTGCATGATTTCAAAAACCAAGTTGAAAATCAAAGTCAAGTTCTAAATATATTCAAATACTAAATTGAACTAAAAAAAATTTAATTATTGGAATAAATATCATGCAAAGATTAAATTGAAAATCTAAATCTAAATGCAAGCACATGCTAAATTAATTAATTAAATCATTTATCTCTGCAATCTCTACTTCCATCTTTCAGTTAGCTTTTTCTAAATTAAGCTTTCTGTGTCATCTTCTTTATTTCCTCCAATCATTCTTTTTCTTCCTTTAGTCAGCTTTTTCTCAATCAGTTGACTCAATTAATCTATTCAATCTATTGAGTTTCACTCCTACAATCAGCAGTTCAACTATCAATTTTCATTTGAGCTCACCTGAGTTCACACCTCTTGATCAATCTGTTCCACCTTTCAATCAATCTCATCCAATTTTCTATAAATTGAGCATCCAATCTCCATTTTCAACAATCACGAACTTTGAATCTTTGTGTCACTTGCAAGTTACCAGCGCAATATCTGAGAGCCATCATACCACGAAGAGCAGAAGAGCAATGGAAGTTCTACGCAGTCACGAATGCTAACAAGATGCAGGAAGAATTTGAAATGTCTATGATTGGGGAGATAAAATTCTTTTTAGGATTGCAGATTTCACAGACTGATAAAGGTATATTCATATGTCAAACAAAATACTTGAAGGAGCTATTGAAGAAGTTTGGTATGAAAAACTCCAAACCGGTAAGTACTCCTATGACTACAACTAATAAATTGACATTGAAGGATGATTCAACTCTTGTTAATCCGACAAGATACAAATCTATGATTGGAGGTTTACTGTATTTGACACAAACAAGACCTGATATAATGAATGCAATATGTATTGTTTCAAGATTTCAGAGTAATCCTAAAGAAAATCATGAATCAATAGTAAAAAAGATTTTTCGGTATTTACAAGGCACACCAAATCTTGGTTTATGGTATCCTAAAGATGAAAATTTTGATTTATGTGCATACATCGATGAAAATTGGGCAGGAGATGTAGATGATAGAAAGAGCACCACTGGTGGAGCATTCTTTCTTGATAGCAGATTGATTTCATGGTTGAGCAAGAAGCAGAGTTGTACATCATTATCAACAGCAGAATCAAAATATGTTGCAACAACAACTAATTGTACTCAGGTATTATGGATTAAAAAAATGTTGAAGGACATAAAGGTAAAATGCGAAGAACCTATAATCATTTATTGTGATAATTCAACAACAATTGATATATCTAAGAATCCGGTATTTCACTCTAAGACTAAACATGTTTCTATCAAATATAATTTTCTGAAAGAGAATGTTGAAGCAAAAGAAGTAAAATTGGTTTATGTGAATACTAAAGAGCAGATTGCAGATATCTTTACTAAGCCTTTGCCTAAGGAAACTTTTGAATATCTCAGAGAGAAGCTTGGGGTAATACCCTCACCGATAAAGACTTAGACAGTTGAAGATTGGCATCAAAACGACATAAACTAACAGAGAAATATTTTTTTTCGGCTTTGATGGAGGAGAGCTACTTCTCAGGGAGAGTAGTTGGTTATAACAATTGGTTATTTTAATTGGTTATATGAGTTGGTTGTATGTTCTGGTATTTGTACTACTTTGGCATTTGATGTCAAAGGGGGAGAGATATCTATGGAAAAACATTATCCTTGGGGAGAGATTATTCTTTTGGAGACATTATTCATTGGGAGAGATATGTTTTGTCCTAGCAATCAATTTAACCATTTTTCCAAAAATAATTTCTCCATGAGGGCATTTAATGTTTATGTCATAACCACCAAATTAGGAATAAGCTCTTCAACTTCTAATTTTGATATTTTTAACATAGTATTCCTATTCAATGTACTTTTATCCATCTTCTCAAGAATAGGTAATAAATAAACAATACCCCACCTTCCCATGTGTATGCCATTTTCCCAAGTTAGTGATATTAAAAAATCATACATTATTTATCATCTCGGTAATTAAATACAATTTATAACACGTAGAATTCGCAAGGTGAATGACACACTTAATCATAAAAATATCAATTTTATGTCAATGAAGTTAATCTTCTTCTAAATGTCAAGGATTGAAATAATTCATTGGTATTGAGGCACAAATCACATAGATCCTATTCAACTTAGTTTTAAACATTGAGGTACATTCTTATTATTGAACACAAAGTTAAATCAATTATCTTTAACATTTTTAAAGATTGAGGTACTTTGAACTTAATATTTAATCTCTAATATTACTAATCTTTAATTTTTTGAAATATTAAAATACTTCACTAATTTAAATATACAAATTATATATATATATATTTTAAGATAAAGTCCATCTTCTTCTTCTAGATACCAAGAACTGAAGTAATTCATTAATATGAACGCACAAATAAAATCTATCTTATTCAACTCAGTATTAAATATTGAAATACTTCATTAATATTAGATGGATAAATAAAATCAATCTTCTTTTAACATTTTGAAACATTGATGCTAATTTTCTTTGAAGATTAAAATACTTGGCTAATCTAAACACACAAATAAAATATTTTTTCTTTAATCAAAGTAAAAAATGGAAGCACTACTTGAAATAAAACGCACAAACAAAGTTGACTTCTTAAATTCAGAGATTAACAGATTTCTTCTTTTAAGTCATCCAAAAATTTAAAAAACCTCTTTAATATTATTTTAATAAGAATCGAAAAGAATCTATTCCAAATTCAATTAGACTGGTACCTAAATGCATCCTTTTTGAGCGGGAACATATTACACTCTTAACAAGAATCAATTCTTTTGTAATAATTCAAAAAAAAGACTAAACAATTCATTCACGAATAAAACAATTTCCTTACAACATTTTACAGGTGTCACCAGAACAAGTGGTTTTGGAGCAGAGCCGGTTAGTACCACTACCGTGGCTGTAATCTTTGGTGGCAGGCATCATTTGGGACACAGAAAACATTTTAATGGATTTCATAGGCTGATTATCCAGAAGAAATTTCGACGGTCTTCAACAAATTTCACCATTCATGCCAAGGTACAGTGTGTCACGTGAAGAAAAGCCAATTTCGGTGTAGAATTAATTGGATAATGTTCCATATTTTGCAATATCACATGTCCGCGTGCCATTTTGTACTGCATCGCGGTACAAGTTTACATTATTTAATTCCTGCAGCTCTGTCTTTTGATTTGAAGCTTATTTTGGCTTAATTTATCGGCACTCCTATTCATTCTGCAGTACGTATGCCAGTTAGCAGAAATATTTTACCGTTTTTTTCTTTTATTTCAATTACGCCCAGAGCTTCTCGTCAAGAGGACCTTCCTTATTTGTGTCTGTTCGGTTGTTTTATTTTAATAGCGTTAGCTCCTGAATGCGTTTTTTTTCGTTTCTTTTGGTGCGAAGTATGGATATAAAAAAATTCGGTGCTTTCTGAGAATGAGAAGGGCGGGCTAAGCTGAGAGGAATGGATTGCTCAACAAGGATTTACTCGAGCTTGCTGTGCGCTGCAGGATTTTACCGCCATTTTCCAGCTTCCAGCAGGTACGATTTTATGTGCCCTAGATTGAATATAACGTTCTTTTCATGGATTTACCCTAAATATTAGTGTAGTCGAATCGAATCAGTTAGAATATTATGATAATGAAATTTGTATTTGTGTTCTAATCTGTTAGGTTAGAGAAATTGATATGAGGAAACAAATTTTTGAGACAGAGTAAGATTTGCATAACTTGAATGTTTTCTTGGAAAGACTAGATGTGAAATTGCATTAAATTTGTAAGCAAAATGTGGTATTGTGTGTGTAATGATTTATCTTGATGTATTCATTGTGGAATCTAATGTGTTATATTATAAGAGTCTGTCCACAGTAGAAAGAGGAAATCATTTCATGGAGTGCAGAATTTTTCACAGTAGAAAGAGAAAAGCATTTGCGTGGAGTGCAGAATTTTTCACAGTAGGAAGAGAAAATCATTTGCTTGAACTGCAAAATTTTTCTCAGTAGGAACAGAAAATCATTTGTTTGGAATGCAGAATTTTTCACAGTAGGAAGAGAAAATCATTTGCTTGGAGTGCAGAATTTTTCCCCTTGCGGGATTTTGCATTGGATTAGGATTGATAGTTCACCTAGACAAAACACTTATCAGGTACCTTATCACATCATGGGATTAGAACAACAGCTTCTCCAGGTCATAGAAATCCATAATTTGTTTGATAAACATGAGGTTCAGACTGGCAAGGAAACTTGTGATTAGTATTTAACTCTCCAGCTTCTTGGCATTTAAACACTTTTCCCTACAGGGAAAAGCAAGTTTATAGAATGATAAAAACATCTCTCTTTTTTCCTTTACCGTATTGAAACAATGCTTAAAAAATATAAATGAGGAGGACGAAACATCTGTTGAGATGGTATCAGCTCTGAAAGTTATTTAATGGCATTAGTACAAGACAGAATTTGTTTAACCTGCAAGGTAACTTGTTGACATTAATACAAGAGAGAGAGAAAGTAGGAGAATATTTTAATGTGCAAGTTGCTCTGAATATATTGAAGGGAAACGATGGAGCACAGTACGCGGTAATGACGTGTGTAGACACGTAGAAATATAAGCCACCTTACTGTAACCATTATATTGATTTGAAGGTACCATAGGCATAGATGAATTTCGCTTTCAGAAATGAGATGCAATCCATTGAGATAGAACAAACAAATTTGGATTTTTCTTGGGGGAGAATTTAAGGGTTCAGGATATTGTGATTAATGTATGGTTATTTATTTGGGAATTTAAATTTTTACGTAAATAATTTTAAGTTAATTATATATACCATTTTTATTTAATATTTTGTTAATTTTTATTATTTTTATTTATAAATTATAAATATAAATAATAAAATAGATTTAATATTTTCTTTTAATCTTTAAATTATTTAAAAATAAAAAATATTATTTTTAAACTATATATTTTGGTCTTTAATTATAAATTGCTAATATAAGTTTATATTAGTAAACTTAAAATACAAAGAAAAGTTCAGTTAAATTTTCTGACTACCAGCTGTTATGATCATCTTAGAATACTAAGAGCATCTGTAATCAAGTGGTGGATTGCACTCAGTTTTGAGTCTCCCTGCTGCATGCAGACTGTAACTTCTCAAGTCCCATTGTATTCTGGGGTTTTGGCTTGGCCAAAATCACATTTACCATCGAATTATTAGAGGTATAATGGTATTAATAGGACTATCTATTAAGGAGTGCAGGTAGTCTTTTATAGATGGCTTTTTAAAGTTAAAAGACCTTTTTTAAGATATATATAACAAAGTAAGATTATCTTTTCTTTTGATATTTATATGAGCAATGTGTTTTGAACAAGTTTTGCTATAACCACTTATTGGAGCTCTCGGAGTCTTTTCCTTTGAAAACAAAAAGAGAAAACTACCCTAGATACACTCAGAAAGCTCATCAATTATAGCTTTGACTATGCTGAACTCGATGCAACTTCCATTTGAATGAACATAAGTGTTACAGTTCTTATAAACATGGGAAAGTCATATACATGCAATCAAACCAGCAGAAAGTATGAAAACAAAGCGATATATACAAGACAATGATTAAAATGGAAGGAGTTGGTCTAAAGAAATTTTAGAAGGGAAAAATTTCAGTTTGGATGAGTAATTCATTCTCCAAGGCCTCGTTCCAAAAATGACTTGGAATTCATAAACCGTATTTACATGAAAATCGGTTTTGAAGCCTCCAGGCCCCGCCAATCCCAGCGCTTGATCAGTCTCTTCCAGATATAGATAATGGCCTGTTCCCCAGTGTTTGCTGCGCGAACTTGAAAACCTCCTTAAGCAGATGCTCCTACATCCCACATATGTGGAAGCACGAATCCCAATGACAGGAAATGGAAACGAACAGCCAACACCATTCATCTTTCATGCCAACTGCATACAGAATGCGTTCGCCTATTTTGCTGTAAAACTTCTCCGCTTGCTGGACTATTCTCGGGGGCAAATTCGCCACCTGTAGAAGGGGCATGCTCATAAAAATGTAGCAAAACATGTAGGAGCTACACATAGGATTGTCTTCTTCCATAGGATGCTCTGGATTATTAACTATCTGAAGAACATCCTTTGTTTTATTCCATTTACTCTGCTTTCTTTATTCTCTATGAATTTATTAAAAAAGTCAAAAAGTTTCTTACATTACAACTCATCTAATAATAATAATATCTTGTAAATAACCATTCATGATAAACTTAAAAAAAAGACTAAACGCGTCAGAAAAATTTCAATGAAATGCATTTCAAGTAATTTATATAAAGGGAAACGTCACTAAATTTATATATTGCATAGATATTCCATATCTTCATAATTCAAAGGTAAGTTTGAATTTAATCATTTCCATATCTCTATAATTTAACCAATGATTTAATTAGTTGTACGTTTGTATTATAAGTTTTAAATATAAATGGATTTTGAATACTTTAAATTATAATATGTATCAATATGTTTTTATATATCAATGGACATTAATAACAATTATAAGAAATGATATACAAATGTTATTAACATAATAATTATTTATTAAGATTATTTTCAGACCGCCAAATGGATATTTCATGCACTAGATGGGCAAGAACCTTGGAAGATTCTTATCAGAAACAACATTCAAAATGGATTCCCAAAGGCTGCCAAATCATGGAAAGTCCTCCCACTCAGTGATCTACTTGCTGGAAGTTTCTCGGTGTCTGTCCAAGGCACCTGGGTCTTTAAGTCCATCTGGAAAGCCTGGGAGCATGTGCGTAGACTTATTTGCAACTCTAGCATTGACTGTGACAATACTATACATGGTGAAAGGTTGATTTGGTGGAACCTCCACCACAACTCTAAGCCATTGGCCTTAACCCAAGGTTGTTCTGCTAGATTCTGGCATAATAAGGGGATCAAGTATCTTATGGATATCCTAGAAAATGACAACCTCATCACCTGGGAGGAACTTAGTAGTAAATTTAATCTCCTTGCTTCGCATAAGAGGACCTACAACATGATTAGGAATGCCTGTAACACCCTCAATCTCCCTAAAAACACTCATGTTGACACCCACAGGTACCTCTCATTCCTTTGGAAGGATGGTTCCCCCCTCCCTAAAATTAAATCGAAAGCTATCTACAACCTGCTTAACCAGGACACCTCTGTGATCGAACATGTCAACACCCTATGGAATGTCCACCACAGCCCTACCGCTTGGTATAAAACCTTTGAGAACCTTTGGAAATCTCCCATCCCCCCTAAGATCAAGTGTTTCAGATGGCAACTCTTACTGGATAGATTGCCTATTAGGAATAATCTAGCTGCATATGATCTTTGTTCTGTATGCAATAAACCTGAATCCACTCGGCACATCTTCCTTGACTGCCCTTTTGCTAGGGAGATCTGGTTAATGTTTGGAATATCCATTACTGAGCATATCTTTACTTATGATATAGTTACTGGTTTCGTCCATAATCTTAAAAAGGATGCTAACTTAATTTGGCAAATTTTGTCCTCTTTTATCCTTTGGTTTATTTGGAAACTCAGAAATGAGGAGAAGTTCCAAGGTAATGCTAGGGAACTTCTGGTTTTTTTAAAAAACTAACACATTATAAAATTGCTGTACAGGTTTGCTTCTCGATGAATGCTGAACGAAACAAACTCTTACGGTTCCTCAAAGAAGGTCGAGCCACCATGTGATATGAATGGGCAAGGATCGCAAAAAATCAAACTGCCTTCGAGAGTGCAGTTAAGAAACTGATTAAAGAACTCCAAGATACCAGAGCTCCGCCCTTCAACAGGGTTGACATGTGCATACAAATCATGGAAAGGAAGAAGGCGGTTTGGATGGAAGGACCACAGGGGTGGACCACATGGCTGGAAGACCAGGATGAAATCCTCCTCTAGTTCCTTATGGCAGCAAGCACAACTTTATTTTGGAGCTTTCTTTTAGTGCATTGTATATGACACTCGTCTAGTCCTTTTTGGTTTCACTGTTGAGGCCCTGCCTCCCCTGAACTCATCTGTATAAACATCTTTTTTGGTCTCTCGATTTATAATATAAAAAGATTATTTTCAGTTGATTAAAATTTATATAAATTTTTTATTAATATTTTAATTTTAATTCATATTGATGATAAAAATTTGATTTAGATAATATATTATTAGGAGTGTCTTATCACATAAAATGGATGTACGTGAGAAGTTTTGGGTTGACTTTCTAATAGATCTTGGTTTTGAAGACCGTAAAAGTTTGATTTTTTTTAAGGTTTACTTTTTCTTGTATTTTCTATTGCACTTTTATATATTCTCTTCATCTTGATAATGCATAATAGAGTGTGATCTAAAATGTGGATGTAAAAAATGTTTACATGGTTAAAGTTAGAAAACAATCTTGATTGTCGATATGATTTATGAAAATATAATGTCTCTCCTTTATTTTTGTCCCTTTGTATGAATAGGCATATATATTGCTTGAAAAAATATATAGATTATTCACAAAACATATATGGGTGATATGAGATCACACTTGAAAATTATGCAAACTAGGCGAAGCCTTGGAAAATAAATTCATATTAAATATCACACGTGGTTCAAAAACCAAACATGTAAAACACTAGGAACAAAAAGAATAGAAGTGGGGTGGGTCTCTAGTCATCAAGGTTGGAAGCCCAAGCAATATTTGGAATGACATTGCCATCATGAATGAGTGAAAGGAAGCTAAGGTTTGGAAAACGCTTCCTAACACTAATCCAGTGGGGGAGAAAGTGTAAAATTTCTTTACAAATCTTCTATTATAGAATCAAAAACACATTCACAAGTAGATAATAAGCATGCCTAAAGATAAACACAATGAACACAAGATATATCGTGGGGAAAACCATTTTAGGTGAAAAAAGCCCACACCCCAAAAGCATAGTACTTTGTATTCTAGTTAAAAAACTCTTACAATACAATATCAACACTTAGTTTCTTCAACGGGAGTCTACAACTAACAACCCACAATCTAGATTAATTTTGGCAGCATAACACTTAACCTACAATACACAATATGACTAGTACTCACTAAGGCTACTTTTTATAGAGAAACACAACAACAAAGGAAGCTTCTAGATGAAGTTACATGATGGGGTCGTGCAAAGAATATGGGCCTACTTTTCGACCACCAAAAAGCATGCAAATAACACATGTACACCTTCAAATGACTCCCCATTCAAACTTCCTAAGTTGGGCACTCAAAATTACTATTTCGAGGTATGACAGATCCTCTTACCTGTCTTGCAACCATCAAAACTTACAACACTTACAGCTGTAATAGAATCTGTCATAAATGACTAATATTATCTTATTCTCTTACAACTCGTCATAACCCAACTTAAGCACCCACCTTCTCCATGCAAAAGGTATCTCTTGTTTCTTGTCTAATATGTCATAGAATCTGTCATAGGCTAAAACTTGTCAAGATCCTCAAATTGGGATGCCTACCTCCACATGTGCAACATATGTGTGATATAGTCACCGTCAAGTAGGATGCCACCAATCCTATGGGTTCCACTAGATGACTAGACATTTGTAGGCAACAAATAATTAAAATAATAAATAAATATGCCAAAATCAATGTTAGGATATGCAAAGGTTGTGACACCTTAATCCCAACAATGACATCCCAACCAATATTAGGATTATCTGCTTTAGTTTGTTCCTTCACAATCACATTCTATTGGTTAGTTCGCTAATGAGGTGAAAGGCCAAGGCAAGGTGAGGAAACTTATCTTGCCCTTTTGGTTAAACCCAACCATGTATTTGAGAGGGACACATAAGAAGGGTGATAATTAGGTAGAATAGATCAATCAACATGATTATTGCTATATCAACAAGAGTTATTGCATAAACTTGCCTTTGGCCATTGTGTGAGGAAGGGATAGTAAAATGAACATAAGGTGGGAAGGAAGGAGGGGCTTCAATAATAATATAAGACACATTGTCTTAGTGATCTTACAAAATCTTGAGATGGACCACCAACTGGCCCCCTTACTTTCTTGCATTGAGTCAATGAAAATGATATCATACTTATAGATTACATGGATTTGTTATAAGTAGAAAATAGCACAATTTCTATCTTTACAAAAAGAGAAAAGGGCCTCTACTTGCAAAGTGTTGTTAAATTTGTTTGTAGGAGTATTTTGCAAGTCCTCTTGAAGAATATTATGTCAACTAAAAGGCTAAGAGAAAAATGGTTCTAACCTTTGCTATAAAACTAAAACATATGTTCGATGGTATCCATCTTTCTACAAAAGGGACACTTAGGGAACTCCTTAGACCTAAGTACATGAGACGCTTTTCTATAGGTAAACCTTATAGAGAATGAAGACAAAAATTGGGTAATCCTATGCTCAAAAATAGTCTTCCAAATAATATAGATCCTATTCTCCAAACACAAGTAGAAGATGACTAAACCATCCCTCATTCAGCTTGTACACTTTTGAGAAATGAGGGCAAGATATTCATGTTCTTTGTTGGAATTATACTTGTTAAAAGGGGTTTCAACATTTCATTCCTAGTCTTTCCAACAACGACAATTGGTGTTTCATTTGAGGATACACAACATCAAGATTTCTATGAAATAATTCTTTGACTAGATTTTATAATGTAATCTTTTTCCTTGACTTTAGGATAGATTTTATGTCTTCCTTGGAAAAAAACTCCATTAAGACCTTTTAATCTTGTATTAAACAATAGTAATGTGTTATGAAATAGAATTCACTTTTCTTAAGTCTTTAACAACACGATGCTAACATATTTGTAAAAGATCCATTAAATATCCACCTAATGCATTAAATTTGTGGATAACTAAGGGGAGAGAAAAACATGAGCAGTTTCTTGAAACTGTAGTGTCATAAAATTGCAACCCTAGCAATTTTCGACTGCATTAGGGTCCTCACACATGCGAGCTCGAATCCTCTAGCCTGATTGGAGATCGGAGATTGCTCGACTTGCAGAAACAACTTCTTCCTTGGCCTTTGCATCACCTTGACTGCATTCGGCCTTGGAGAAAGGGGTAGGATAGGGGCGTGGTGCCACTGTCCCCACTTGGATAGGGGTGTGGCGCCCCTGTCCTCCCAAGATAGGGGTGTGGTGCCCTTGTCCTTGCCCTATTTTGGGGCAGGACCCTTCCTAGAGAATGCATTGAGGGTTGTGCCTCGGGCGGGAAACTCCCCTGATGTCGGCCCGTGATGAAATTCAAATCCACCAACATGTATTTAAGGGTGCATTTGCTCTCTCATTTGCATAAGTTGGATGAGTGGGAAATTCACAAGCGATCAAGCATTCAAGAGAATTCAAGCATTCTTTTCCAGCATTGAGCATTCTCAAGTCTCCACTCAAGGCTAGGTGTTGCATTCAAGTCAAGGATTCAACTATTCAAGAGGAGATTGATCACAACATTCAATTCCACACAAGCATTTCTATCAACATTGCTACTACAACCTCCCTTGAGGTGATTTACAATTCAATCTTTCATTTACATCTACTTGCAAGTACTTACTTTCATTACTTGGTTAATTCCAAAATTGGGGTTTGACCTAAAGGCAAACCCTAATCCCAACTCATCATTCAGAATTCAATCTGCCATCATTGTGTGGAGAGATTAAATCTAGTGAATTATCTTTTCCCCCTTCCTAATGTAATGGTGAAAAGTGCTTGAATGGTAATCGATAGCGAAACTGTCATCTCTCTTTGAGGGAAAGGGTAGTTTTCCTTCTTGATTTATTCTTCACCATTTTCCCACCATTATAGAAACCAACAACCATCAAAATCTTGGCCTTAAGAAAAAATCATTGCCTTCATGGCCAAATTTTTCAATGCATTTAAGATAGGCCTCATTAAACAACATATTTGACCTATTAAGTAGGTGGGCACATATTCCCAAGTATAACATTCCAAAATAGAGTGGTCAACTAATGTGGACCCCTTGTTATAACTGTTGGACATTGCTTCCGCTAGGATATGATGTTGTCATTCATGTCAACATTTTCCTGTGATTTATTGATCTGGTTTGTAGTTTGGTTTTTTTGATTAGTACTTTGCAGAGTTCGGTATTTCGTCCTGTACATTCCGGTGTGATCAGATCTTGAGTTATGATTTTGGGAGATTGTTTGGGATGTTCAAGTGTATCTACATTTTAGAAGGTTCGTGGTTTGGTGCTCCACAAACTATCTTTCTAATCCGAGTTACTGTTGTTTGAGTGTTCTTGAGTTTCAGATGTTGATTGATGAAGATTTGATAAGTGGTGTTGGTGCAGCTATTGCAGATGGTTCTAATGGGCTTGTTGGTGTTTCCTAATCATGTCTTATTTGTTTTGGTGGTCCACATTGATCATTATGCATGGTATTGGTTATTTTTCTGATCTAGTGATATTCTTCGTGTTATGTAGTATTCTTGGTGATGTAGCGTGTTGCAGTTGATCTTGGTGTAATTTTCGGTGGTGTTGCGTATTTGAGAATTTGATTTAGGTCCATGTTATATCATGTATATAATCATATTGGTCCGGTGGCCGATCTTTGTATCGTGTGATGTAATTTTGAAATTGTGAGATGACGGTTTAGTCGACCTTGTTGCCAAGGTGGATGATCGGTATATATAGATGATGTAGTCATGTAAATTGGGTATCGATGTGGTGTCTACATTATCAGAGAGTGGTATATGTGGTGCCTGAGTGAATTTATCCTTCGGTGAGATGTATTGAGCAGAGCAGACAAATGTGCTTAACCAAAACTGTCATCAGGCATAAGGAGATGTGAAGCTTTCTTGAGGGTTGTAGCCTTCTGGGTCATCCTATTTTGAGCAGTGAGCTCTAGAAAGTGTGTCTAAATGCATGTGCATTCCCCATTGTAATATTTTCACATACTACTGCAGAGTATCATCTTATTGTGGGTAGGTTCTCACCGTGGTTTTTTCCTTAACCGGGTTTTCCATGTCAAAATCTTGGTGTTGTGTGTTGTGCTATCAATTTTCTTATCTTTGTTGTTATTACAGTTTATCAGATTTACATTTGAGGTTAAGTTTGATAATCTGGTGAAAACTGATTCACCCCCCCACTCTTAGTTTTCCTTCATTGTTGTTGCCAACAATTGGTATCAGAGCTAGATCCTACTGAAGAAGCTTGACCAATTGAGGTGATCTGGGATGACAGCTAGAAGTGGAAGTGTTATTTTAAGAAGTAAAGTTCGAGATTTGATGGAAGTAACTATGCTATATGGAAGAACCGGATGGAGGTGCACTTGAGATGTCTTGGAGAAGATTACAGGAAGATTACAAAGAATGCCTATTCTGTTCCTCAGAATGGACCGGTCATTGCTGATGAGATCAAGGAAGCCGAACATAACATTAGAGCTAAGAAAGCATTGCTAAGTGCACTGACTGATTCTGAGATGACTAATGCAATGGGACTTTAGGCTGTACATGAGATCTGGGAGAAGCTTGAGACCTTGTATGAAGGAGATAAACAACTCAAAGTTGCTAAGTTGCAGAGTTTGAAAGGGAAGTATGAGATGCTGAAGATGGGAGAAGATGATAACATAAACTCTTTCATGGCTAAGGTGAATGAACTTGTCCTAGGTACTAGATGTACTCGTGGAACCATTGAAGAAGATGAAATTGTTGCTAAGGTGTTGAGATCATTGCCTTCTGCTTACACACATAAGGTTGTTGCTATTGATGAGATCCAAAGTGTGACTACTGTGACAAGAGATATGTTGGTTGGAAAGATTGCTGCATTTGAACTGAGCGAGTTTGGTGAATCGCATGGAAAGTCAGAGACAATATTTAGAGTATCTATATCTGGAAAGCAGAAGTTTGATCCCGATGAATGCAAAATATCCATATATGAAAGAGAGAGAAGAGATATGGAGGAGAAAGAAAGAGACTTAGATGAGCTTGAAGCACTAATCGCCTGGAGATTGCTTAAAGGATTTGGTAAGTATGATGGTAAATTGCCTCTGAAATGTTTTTCTTGCAATAAGATAGAATATTTTGCTTCTAGGTTCCCGTAGAGAATGTCTAAGTATGATAGGTATGATAAATTTGATAAGCATGATCGAAATGATAGATATGAGAAGCCTGAGAAGTATGACAAGCCCTACAAGCCTAACCGAAAGTATAAGCATCAAAAGAACAGTTATTATTGTTGTTGATGAAGGTGTTACAGATGAATAATTAGGAGATGAAATTGTGTTTATTGCTATCAAAGAAGATGGACCGATACCTGTTGATTCCAGAAGCTGCACTATTAAGGAGAAAGCTTTAGCTGCTAAAGTTAAAGAGAAAGATGAATGGGTGATTGACAGCGGTTGTTCACATCATATGACCGGTGATAAAAACAAATTTGTGAATATGGAGAGATATGATGGTGGAATAGTAAGATTTGGAGATGACAAAGCCTGTGTGATCCGTGGTAGAGGTTCTATTTCCTTTGATGGTAAGCATAACACTAATGATGTCTTGTATATTAAAGGTTTGAAGCATAATCTCTTAAGTGGTGGACAGATAGTTGACAAAAGTTATGATTTGCAATTCAAGAATGAAAAATACAAGATCCTAAATGCCTCCAGTATAGAGATTGCATCAGGAACTAAGACTAAAGGTACTATATTTCATTTGAATGCCGGTGAGGGAAGTTGCTTGATTGCTCATATTGAGGAAAGTTGGTTGTGACATAGGAGAATGTGTCATGTTAATTTTGACTCAATGATTAAGATCAATTCTACTCAAGTTGTTAAAGATTTGCCTAAAATTGTTAAGCCTTCTAATTCGACATGTAAGGAGTGTCAAATCGGTAAACAAACAAGAATTTCTTTCAAGAGTAAACAATATACATCTGATGGATTGCTAGATCTTGTGCATACTGACCTATGTGGACCTACTTCAATAAGAAGTGTGCAGGGTGACAAATATTTCATGTTATTTATTAATGATTATTCCAGGATGATGTGGGTTGCCTTTTTGATGGAAAATCAGAAGCATTGGACAAATTCAAGGTATTCAAAGCAAAGGTTGAGACTGAGACAGGATTGAAGTTGAAATGTCTGAGATCTGATAGAGGAGGAGAATTCTGTTCCGGTGAGTTTGACTCATTCTGAGAGAAGCATGGAATTAGAAGACAATTATCTACTCCTAGAGCCCCACATCAAAATGTAGTTGTTGAAAGAAAGAACAAGACTATCTTGGATACTGCAAGGACTATGCTAATTGAAGATAATGTTCCTAAGATCTACTGGAGAGAAGTTGTTAGCATTGCTATTTACACATTCAATCGAGTTCGTATAAAAGGTGATACCGATAAGACTCCTTATGAGCTATGATTTGGTCATGTTCCTATTGTGAGATATTTCAGAATTTTTGGAAGCAAGTGTTATACCAAGAGAGATGAGGATTTAAGAAAGTTTGATGCGAGAAGTGATGAATAATTTTTCTTGGGATACTCTACAAAGAGCAAAGCCTACCGGTGCTACAATAAGAGATTGAGAAAGATAGTGAAAAGTGTAAATGTAAAAGTTGATGAGAACTATGGAAAAGAGTCAGAGCATGCAGATATGATGATGATCAGGATGTTGTTTTAACACTAAATCAGGTTGAAGAATTAAAGTAAAATGATTCGATAGAGACTGTTAATCCGGATATCGCTCTTGTCGGTGGAGAGGTGCAGGAACTTGAAAATTAGAATATTCCGAGGTATGTAAAAAATTGAATCATCATGAAAATCAGATCATTGGTGATAAAAATAAAGGTGTAATGACTAGAAGAAGGCTAGTTAATGAAGAGGTATGTTTGATTTCCAAAATTGAACCTAAAGATGTCGTTGAAGCTTGCAAAGATGAAAATTGGATAAGGCTATAGAAGAAGAACTGAATGAGATTGAAAAGAATGATACATGGGAGCTTGTGCCTAGACCTAAAGACAAGAATGTGATTGGTACTAAATGGGTATTCAGGAACAAATTGAATAAAGTCGGTGAAGTTGTCAGAAATAAAGCAAGACTGGCATGCAAAGGATATTCACAGAAAGAAGGAATTGATTATGAGGAGACTTTTGCTTTAGTGGCTAGACTTGAAGTTGTTAGACTGTTGGTTGCATATGCTGCCTACAAGGATTTCAACGTATATCATATGGATGTCAAGTCAGCCTTCTTGAATGGTGATCTTAAGGAAGAAGTCTACATTGAGCAACCTAATGGATTTCCATTATCAGATGACGGAGACATGGTATGCAAACTGAAGAAAGGTCTTTATGGATTGAAACAAGCCCCTAGAGCTTGGTATGCTAGATTGGATAAGTATTTGCTGAAATTAGGATTTAATAAAGGTGTTGCTGATAGTAATCTATATCTAAAGATTGAGAATGATAACATTTCTATTGTTGAAGTCTTTGTTCATGATATTATGTTTGGAAGAGATGATAACTTCAGTATGAAGTTTATTGGTGATATGTATAAAGAATTTGAAATGTCTATGATAGGAGAAATGAAATTTTTCTTAGGTTTGCAGATTTCACAGACTAGAAAAGGTATTTTTATATCTCAAGCTAAATATGTGAAAGAATTATTGAAGAAGTTTGGGTTAGAAAATTCTAAATCGGTTGGAACTCCTATGGTGACTCATTGCAAATTATCCCAAAATGATGAATCTTCGAAAGCTAATTAGACCTTGTACAGATCTATGGTTGCCTGATTCAGACTAGACTTGATATTATGCATGCTGTGTACATGGCTGCTAGATATCAAGCTGATCCGAAAGAGAGTCATGTCACTACTGTAAAGAGGATATTTAGATATTTGAAAGGAACGTGGATTATGGTTTGTGGTACCCTAGGAATGACAATTTCATGCCTTTGCCTCCAGATACATTTGTCTATTTGAGAGACAAGCTAGGGGCATCCACCTCTCCTGATGGGAACTACATGCATTGAGATGCATCAATCCGTTGGACTTCACAATCTTATCTTTTTGTCTGGATTGATGAGTTCATGTTGCTCCTCTGATGGAGTAGTCTGTTTGTGGTTCAGGTGAGCTGATTTATTTATCTAAAGAGGGAGAGTTTGGTTTTCTGTTTTGAGAAAATTTGTCATTGATGTCAAAGGGGGAGAGAAAGCATATGAAAAACTGTCTTATCTGTTGTCGTTGAGCTTGGGCTTAGGGGGAGTTTGTTGGAGATGTTTTCTTTCTTTGCATTGATTGTTTTTCACATCCATATGTTGTCATCAATGCCAAAGGGAAAGATTGTTGGACATTGCTGTTGCTAGGATATGATATTGTCATTGATGTCAACATATTCTTGTGATTTATTGATCCGGTTTGTAGTTTGGTTTTTCTGATCAGTACTTTGCAGAGTTCAATATTTCCTTAGGTATATTTAGGTGTGATCAGATCTTGAGTTATGATTTTGGGAGATTGTTTGGGATGTTCATAAGTATTTACATTTGAGATGGTTTGTGATTTAGTGTTCCGTAATTTATCTTTCTAGTCTGAGTTGTTGTTTGAGTGTTCTTGAGTTTCAGATGTTGATCGATGAAGATTTAATAAGTGGTGTTGGTGCAGCTATTGCAGATGGTTCTAATGTGCTTGTTGGTGTTTCCTAATGGTGTCCTATTTGTTTTGGTGGTCCGCATTGATCATTGTGCACGGTATTGTTGATTTTGTTGATCCGGTGACATTTTTCATGTTATGTGGTATTCTTGGTGATGTAGCATGTTGCGGTTGATGTTGGCGTAATTTCCAGTGGTGTTGCGTGTTTTAGAATTTGATTTATGTCCATGGTATATCATGTATGTCATCATATTGGTTCGATGGTCGATCTTTGTATCGTGTGATGTAATTTTAAAATTGTGAGATGAGGGGTTAGCCCACCTTGTTGCCAAGGTTGATGATCAGTATATATAGATGATGCAGTCATGTAAATTGGGTATCGATGTGGTATATGTGGTGCTTGAGCGAATTTATCCTTCGGTGTGGTGTATTGAGCAGAGCAGATAAATGTGCTTAACCGAAATTGTCATTAAGGATAAGTAGATGCTATATTTGCAGTTCATGTAATCCGGATTATAGTTCGACCATTATTGTAAGGTAGTGAACCTTCCCTGAGGGTTGTAGCCTTTTGGGTCATCCTCTTTTGAGCTGTGGGCTCTAGACAGTGTGTCTGAATGCATGTGCATTCCCCATTGTAATATTTTCACATACTACTGCAAAGTATCATCTAATTGTGGGTAGGTTCCCACTGTGGTTTTTCCCTTAACCAGGTTTCCCACGTCAAAATCTTGGTGTTGTGTGTTGTGTTATAAATTTGCTTATCTTTGTTGTTATCGCAGTTTATCAGATTTGCATTTGAGGTTAAGTTTGATAATCCGGTGAAAACTGATTCACCCCCCCCTCTCCTCTCAATTTTTGTTCATTGTTGTTGCCAACAATAACAAGATATCAAAACTTATACCTCATTGTAACAAGAAGCTCCATACGTCTTTATGTAACTTTGAAGTGCTACATTAGAGAGATGGTCAACTTCATTGATGATGACACCTTAGTAGATTTTGCCAACTATAACTCCCCTTGGAAATGCTAAGTTACAAATAATATTCCAAGTCCCAAACGAATAATAATTATTTATATCTATCAAACATCTATATTAGTGTCCAAGTACCAATTCCTTTATATCATAATCATATATAATACATAGAATTTCTAGGTTAATATCACCTAATCCTAACATGAATATGTAAATTAAATTTGTGTCATAATGCATGACATCTCATGTTGGATATACTTTTAGAGATTTATGCATATAAGATTCCTATGCTACACATGAAGTATGAAAAGTACAGGGGTATTAATTTAATTTTATGCGATATGAATCAATTTATCATCTTTTAATTACATGCATGTCTTGATCTATAAGAAAAGAAATCTCTAGGTTTGTAAGACCAATTAGCCAATATAAGGGGTACTTGGTGAGAAATAATTCATATATCCTTATACAAAGGGTGCGGCTATGGTGTGTGATCTAGTTTTTTATTTCTCTTTAACTTTCCTTCTCAAGATCTCTTAGAACACCCTCTTTTATGTTACAAAACTAAAGTGTATAAGAGTTGGCCACTCTTCCCAATTGCTCATAATTACTACCAACTTGATTATGAGTGCTACCCTTGTAATTTGAATCAACTTATTCTTTACAAGTTTAGCTTGGATGTATATTCGTTAGGGTTGCAGGATACAATTCAAAGCACCGATAAAATTGTGTTATTTCCAAGGACATATATTGTCCAATTTGAAGATAGCTCAATCATATTAATTTATGTATAAAGTTGGTAGCCTAACAACTTGTATAAGTAGAATAGTGTTGTTGCCAACGAGTTTTTCTACCCTATTGTTCTTAGGTCATATCTATTGAAACTCAAATAGTGAAACAAACCCAATTTATTCTAAATTTGAGGATTCATTTGCTTCTTAAAGGTTTTATCCTATTTGTGAGGTGACAACTTTGTTGTTATCACTTGATAATCCTCTCCTACTATACAATGCTAGATGTAAACTTTCCATGTACATTTCAAAAGTAACGACATCTTTAGGGGCATATTATCTATTTTGTTTCTTCATGGATGAACACATCCTTTTGTATGCACATTTGAATCTCATGGATGAACAATTATACGCTTTATATGTATTGGTAAGTATCATTTGTAAATGGATGCTTAGTGGGGGTATTACCTAAATAAACAAGATAGCTATTACTATAATAATCTTAAATATATTATATATCATATATATATCCTCGACTTCCCTTACTATGTTAGCACTAATAATTTGTTGTATTATAAAGGAGTTGTTTCGTTTGATGTTGAAATTCATAAAAGTGCCCTTATGTTTATTGAGTCCCAACAATTACCCTACAAAATTTATCAAGATTACACTACATGATATAAATTTAAAGAATTGAAAAGAGTATTTCTCAATTAAAAGTTAAAAATGCTAAAATATATAGAAGACTTTGGTAGCTCTTAATACCTCATTTCTATACTACCATATAATGTGAAATCTATGACCAACTAATTTAGGTTGATGGGAATCTTTTAATAATAATTAGTATGCATTGTTAGGCTTCCATTAGTGTAATTAGTATTTTTGAGGTGGAAGCTAAGAATGCATGATTAAAATTATCAGTTTAATGTTTGAAGCATGATGCAAGGGATTGGTATAATTGTTTCTTATAACATTATTCTTTGTGTCAAAATGAATTTGTTGCAAATTTTATTGATCAATTTGGAAATGAAATTTGTCCTAGTTTTCTAATACAAGGGTATTCAAGTACTTATAAAAATGATTTAGAGATTTTTTATGAAACATGACTAGAAAATGTGAGAAACTTACATAAAATATGCTTCAATCCACTCCAAAATGAAATTTAGTATTGGTATTCATGTCCTGCTATACATACTAGAAATGTGTATGTGAAATTTGTACAATGGTAAAATTTATTATTTCGACAATATCAAGAGTTTTTACATTCATATGAAAAGAACTCAATCCAAATAAACCTTAGTTTAGAACGAACAAAAGTACCAAGCAATATGCAAATAGAATGCAAACACAAGCATTTATACCTTCATGATGTTTGAGATAGCTCTAAAATGAATGTTGTAATGAAAGGTAATAATGTTAGTTGCTCTTTACTAGACATTTCTATATTTGAGTAATGTGTATTTGCTTGAAAATATAGTATTCATGTCCTTTGGAGGAGGTTTTTTAAATAGACCTCTATCCATGAGCATGCAGTGCTAGGATTGGATTGCGAGATAAGGGTAACAATTGATTTATATGAATGTGAAAGCTAGCTAGGGGACAAGTGGAAGGTGATAACAAAGGAGGTGGGTGAATCATATAGGTGGAAGTGTGTGAAGAGTGATAGTGGAAGAGAAAACATTTGGAAATACACAATAAAGATGTTATTGGATTTGAATGAATAGTGAGAATGAAGAGTCAATTTTTAATTTTAGTAGAAAGGGAAATGTTTTATTTATTTTTGAATTGGAGGAAATTAGAGGAAAGTGGATTGGCCTAATTAATTAAATACACATGTATTATAGAACAAGGATAAGGTAATTAATTAAACAATTAATTAGTAAAATGGGATTAGATTCATTAATTTAAATAAATAAGCTTTAATTAGTCAACTATTAGAGGAGTGATGGGCTTATTTATTTAATTAATTATTGAAAATGTGATGCAAGATTGACCATATGGATTGATGAAATCATAATGGTGTTAGGTTAAAATGCATAGGTGAATTTTGTGTTTACATTTTTGCCCTCTTTGCTATGGCATTATGACTAAGAGAAATGTTGTCATTTGAAAGAACATAAGTATAGATACTATTGAGATAGAATTGGTGGTTTGTTGGCCATATCATTAAGAAGAATGAGGGTTAGGAAATAGGTTAGTGGTGCCTTCTTGAGAGAATAGATAGGCTTGTAGGAAATTCCATGGTCTTTAGGAAGTAGAAATGGGTCTTCAGGGAAAAGGTAAATATTTGAAAGGGGCGGTTGGGAAGATTGTTAAAAAATGATGTTATTAATGGGATACAATTTGTGAATAGATATGAGGAGATGAAAAAGGATATGATAGGAATGGATGACGATAGGGATAATAGTAATGACGTGATGATTGATGATTTCGTACAATTAATACTAGGTAAATGCAACTAGGAAGGTAATTTTGTGTTGTGAGAAATTAAATTTTTATATAGAACTAAACACCATGCTATTTGATATTAGAGATCATGATGATGGTGTGTCAAGTTCTTGAGGGACTAACGACAATTAGGCATATGACTAGATGCACCAAATATGGAAGCATTAGGAAATTCATACAGGTTGATCAAATTATTTTTTACATAATTGCATCAGAGAAAAGAATCCATGCAAACTTCTAGAATAACCATATACAAAGATAAAAGATATAAAACCCTTAAGAGGTAAAAATCCGACGTCCAAAAGCATCCACACCAATGTATAATTCAACAATAAATTTTTTATAATACATTTATAGAGTCTACATCAACACTTTTGAAACATCAAGCTCCTCCAATGCATCCTCCATCGGTCCAAGCATATATCCACACATCACATGCCATGCTTCACATACGCATTCTTCAAAAGGAAGTCCAATACAATGAAAACCAAGAAAAAACTTGTAATAGTCAACCTCAACCACCAAATGTGTGCTTTCTTTTTGTTAGTCAACAGATTTGTCTTTTATACATTGTATTCTTAAATCTCTGTATGCCCATTAATTAAAAGACAAAAGCAACTAACAGTTGGATAATTTTAGGAATAATTATCCTCTGCATATGGGTACAGCTCCCCAACAAAGAATGATTTTCAATCAGCTCTGATTATAGTAATTTAATTTGCATACTTTTTACCCGAAAGTACTTAAAGGCAGATTTATATTCACTTGTTAGCACACAATGAATATATTTTCAATTAACAACACCAATTTAATCATGAAGTTCACAGACTTCAAGCATTTGTTTTTCAAGGGAAAAGCATTTTACATGCATTCACATATAATGAGAAGAAAAGTAACAAACTCCAGATTCAAACTAAATCCACACAGAGATTATCATCCAAATCTATTAAACTCACAGATTTAATATTACAGAACTTGCAACAATTTTATTTATAAAAACTGTTATCTTCTTTCTCAAAACATCATGAAAAACAGATCTTTATCTATTGCATTCCTTTTTCCCCTAAAATCTTTCAGAACCAATAGAGTCTTTTTCATGCCTTAAATAGCCACAGCAAGGCTTACAGTAAAGCAGGAAACACGGAAAATAACTAACTTTCCGCCCCGTGAAGTTCAACAAAATTAACCAAATGAAACTGTCTTTTTTTTACTACTAGAAAACAGAGCCTATCGTCTAGAAAACATGAAAGAAATTTCAAGAAACAGATTCTTTCTTCCAATTAGAATACGTCGTAATGAAGTGCTGGACAACAGGCTTATGTGGAAGCCCCACGTGTGCTATGCGCTGCTTCCACACCTCCTTTTCCTTGTGAACCTGTGCGACTTTATCGGAGTGGCTATCCAGATGTCCAATGCATAGGAAGAGAAGCGACTCAATTTTGGCGATAGTAGTTAGGTCATCTGAGACCAAGCCTTTAGCCTCCTTCACATAGTTAATCTTTTTCTCAAAAGATTTTGTTATTACTTCGACAGTCTCTAGTGTCCCGTCACTTTTTAGGCACTTAATTCCAATGCATAAGAGCTCATTTCGCATGGAAGTGGTTAACTCTGCAAGTTGGCCTGCCAATTTTGTGAATTCTTCATATGCCTGTTTTATCAATGAATTCCTCCATTCAATATTCTTTTGGCAGACATACAAGATGCTATCATCCAGTCCTGGCACTAGTTTCTCAGTTTGGAATTTCATAACTCCGTAAGTTTGTACTTCTCGCATCTGTGTAGTCCTTGTTGCCCATTCCACCTCTTCATTTTTCCAATTACTTATTTCAGTCTCCAATTCCTTCATTACTTGTATTGCCCCATTATGAACTTTACTCAGGTTCCCAAAATACGCCGCTCCAGATTTCCGCATCTGTTCCAACCACTCCATCACGGTCTCTTTTATCAGTCTACATTTCTGTATTTGTTCCAAGGTTTTCTGATTGACTGGGGACTTCGGATCAAATGATGTAGGCAATTGTGACAAGGGTTGAGGATTCAGACTGTTCACTGCCTCAATGTACTCTGCCATTCTGCGCAACATCTCCTTCATTCTATGTTTGTCCCTTTCATCTTTCCAAGTCCTTGTGATAATCTTCTTAGTTGAAGCTTCAAGATGAAGAACGTCTGTGGCACGAGTAGCAGTCCCTATGTTTACTTTTTCAACAGTAAAATCTTGAACTGTAGGATTTTCAATCTTAGCATCTGTCAATGGATGTGCAATCTCTGCCACCCAATCTCCACTATCAGCATCAAAATTAATTTTTGACACAGTCTTTGATTTCTTGGCTTTGGGAGTCTTTCCTAGGCACTTACTCACCATATCTTCCATTGGAATGGATGCGGGGACTATGTTTCTCTTCTTGCTACCAAGCATATTATCCAACCAGACTGGGCCTGTGGAAACTGGAGTCTTTACAGAATCAATTCCTGCATCTTTTTCATTTCTTATTACCATGATAGAATCTACCTGAAAGGTTTCCTGTGCTTGCTGGCTGATTTCCTCATCATCTAGATTTTGTTGCCCTGAACCTGGATTATCTTGAAGGGCATCCATTTCAAGATCAACCACTACTGTGTTTGGAGGAAAGGACCTTCTTTTACTCCTGGTTTTAGAGCGGGTAACTCTAATAGGAATCAATTGCCCTGTACTTTGTAATGCCCTGCTCTTCTACTCACCTTTATCCCTTTTGTGAGAATGATCTGCATCACAAGATTGAATAAATGTATTAGAAACCAGGCTCTTAGAGGATGAAGTTGAACCCTTCTGCCGACTTTCCCTCAATCGGTGTTGCTTAAGCCATTTCTCCGTTCTTCGTATGACCATAAGGGTTCTAGCCTGAATATCTTCTTCCTCATTTTTCTCCCAATCTATCTCTGGGATTACCTCTGGCTGTTTATCTTCAACAAACTATGGATCAATTAAATCTTTTCCATCTTCCTCAATATGAGCAGTGTTCATTTCCAAGCCATACTCTCTTACTTGTTGCACAGTGAATCTTAGGTGGGCTCTTCTCCGAACCTCATACTCATCCTCACAATTTATCCAGAAATCTTCTAGACTCGGCATATGCTGAAAATGTTCAATAATTGTAAGATGAGCCGTTGCAAAACCTTTAATATCAAAGTTAGTGTGAGGAATATACAGTTTGAAATTGAACAGTTTGAACTCTAGCTCTAGGTTCAAGGCATCTGAAACAGTATTGCAAGTGTAATGTGTTAGTTCAATAGGGAAAGATACTCCTGTTTGATGCTTTTCTCTGTATTTCTTTTCTATATAAGCAAGCTGTCTACTTACTTCCATTAGCACCTGTCTATCAAAGACATACCTCGGCAATTTATAGGGTTCTCCTTCAAAGCCACCAACCCTCAGATAAGTGAATCTAGAAAACTGAATATAGACACCGCCATAGGTACTTATAAACTGCATAGCTTCTTCAGTCAATCTCTTATGCATATCTCCCCTCAATTCAAATACTATCCTGCCTAGGAAAATATTTTGAACCTTTAATAATTTTCTGCTACCCTGTGTTGCTGTAAATGTGGATGGTACTCATAAATTTTCATATTATTTTGCCAAACTTCATGGAATAAACCTGTCCATTGTCTTATACAAGCTAAGCAATATATAAGATAGGAAGACATATATAAATTCTTGTTCCCAAAGCAGCTTAAACCCTCATGCATTCTCTCTGCAATCAACTCGGCCCAGTCTATATATCTTTTCTCACCAAAGATAACTTGAACAAAGAAATACATCCAATCCTCCCAGTATTAGGCAATTTGATTCCCCCGCATTCTATGTAAGAGAATGATAATGTCCCTTACTTCTTGAATCATGTGATCACGGGTTAATGGGCTTGGCAACTGAGAACCTCCTTTTTGGAATTTCAACAGCCAATTTCTAGCAATAACACTTCGGTAATAGGCCTTTTTTTTTGAAAACAACCCTTGTGACTTGCAAACCATCTAGTCTTCATACTGTTCTTTCTCAGGAATCCTCATTACTGTGGCAATAGTCTGCCGACTAATTACTAGCAAACTTTTCCCCTTTACATCCCTAATACACCTCTCGACAGGGTCATATCTGCCTATACATTCTAAAACTAACTCTGGACATGATACGGTAGGGGGAAATGCTGCGGCTTCAATTAACCCATTGTCTAGAATCTTTTGCATTAACGGGGTATTGGCAGAATCCCGTGCTCTTTCATGAAATTCCTCTAAATTCACTGTTGGCAAGAAGGTGTCTCCTATGTCTGGCAGGGAACAGACTAAACCAGATTTTGGGTCCGACTGAGGTGGTTTTGGTCTCATCTTTACTTAACAAACAGGAAAAGTGCACAGCAAGAAGAATGGACTGAACTAACTGAAATACTGAACAACACTTTTCAATTTACGCAATTTAACAGGGAAGAAAGAAGAACTTTGAGCTCACCTTTCATGCAGAACCGAAAATTCACACAAAGCTGAGAAAAGAAACTAGCGCTGTTGCTACTTCCCTACTGACTGATTTGAGCAAACAACAGAGGCCAATAATTTACTTTCAAAGAAACAGACTTATAACATAACTTGAAATGTCGGCT
Source organism: Cryptomeria japonica (assembly GCF_030272615.1). Classification (NCBI taxonomy): domain Eukaryota; kingdom Viridiplantae; phylum Streptophyta; class Pinopsida; order Cupressales; family Cupressaceae; genus Cryptomeria; species Cryptomeria japonica. The sequence goes on from NC_081409.1 coordinate 61,067,985, forward strand.
GCACGACTCTTTATGACTCCCGCCTGTTAGATTATTCGTGCCCATTGTGTCGAGAGGATTTGATCCTGACACCTTATTAATTCCCACGTGCCTTCTCCTTTCATATCTTTCCTCAACATGATTATCTCTAGTACGGATGTCATTATCATTCATTTCCCTTGAGGTTCATCATTCAAATCCAGAATATTCCCTTATATGCCAATACTTTATTACTTTGTCTTCAAAATTATCTATCCTCGAACCTTGAACCCTGAACCACTTAAAAGTAGTTCGAAGGTTCAAGTTCAAGGCTGCACTAGAGAACAAAACATTCAGTCAAACAAGGACTCACACTTTATGAACGCGACTCACAAAAGACTTAATACAAGATGTTTGAACCTTGAACCTTGAACCACCAAAACGAAGGTTCAAAGGTTCAAGTTCAACGACAATTATCACAAAGTCTATTGACGCCCTATTAAGCACAGCCATTACTTTATAAACCGACTTTGAACTTTGAATTTTGAACCACTTTTTTGAAATCTTCAAGGTTCAAGTTCAAGAAAGGCCACAAAATGAAAACTTTCTTTGGATGCGGAAAAATTAAAAGAGCAGACTAACACTTTTATAGAACCAATCTCACGCAAATACAACCAAGTAATAAGGTAAAATCATGTGCATCAAAACCATGAGGTTAGCATATTGCTTTGTTGATATTTTAAGGATAAGAGAGAGATCAATATCAAGGATATACCTCTTCAACACCAAGGATATATCGTTAAAAGCAAGGAAGAGGTCTTCTTAATGGACACATAGCTCCAAGCAAGGAAGAGATCCTTGTAAAGGGTCAGTGCAAGAAGATGAGTCCACTTTTTGGCCAAAAAGTGGAAGTGTTTTCCCTGATTTTTAGATTTTGTCTCATTTGAGCTTAAATTTTGAAACACTTAGAGATTGAATCTTGGAAAAAGTCAGTAATATAAAAGATAGCCCTCTGAGTGTAGTTTCCAAATATATAATTTATTTTAATACCCACATAATAAAAAATAACTTTTTAAATGGAGTTCTGAAAACTATGTTTTAAAAATGCCTGTTTCAGGACCATACCATGCATGTGTACGACCCACACTTTTTGACACAATTAAAATTATTTTCTCAAACCGTTTTGGGAAATGGTTTGTAACACACTGAAGATTGATGAGCATATTTTTTTGTATTTTTTTTTCTAATATTTTTTTTTTAATTAATTTTTTAATGGCCGTAATTATCTTTTTAAAAATTTGACGTGTACGACCCACATAATTTGATGTAAACTAAACATTTTTTGATTTTTTTTTTCTTTTAAATACAAAAGAATTTTGTGTAGATTGATGACATATAATTTTTTTTCCAAAATTCTTTAAAATAAAAAAGTTATTAAATTAACAAAATTAGTTAATATTTCAAATTTATGGACCCGATTTAGTATAAATTAAATGAAAAATAGTTAAAATAATCAATTTTTAAATAAATTTACATATTTAGAATCTAGACAGTATAATCTGAAATGGGTTTTAATTTCGTATAAAAATTCTCTAATTAGAGGCGCGTAAACTATTTCTGAAGTTCATATTTGTGCTTTCATTCATGGAGATTTGAATTTGCAGGTCCATGTCTCAGGTGTGGCCATCCCAGGCCTATCCCGGGCCTAATCCCGAGCCAAGTGGCGAGTTGTGGAATCAACTTCCACAAAACGGGCCCCCGTTTTCAAACAAGAGCGGATTGTGGAAAAAAAGGAAAAATGCCATTTAGAAACGGGGGCCCGCTTTTAAACAAAACGGGGGCCCATTTCTAAAAAACGGGCCCCCGTTTTGTTTAAAAGCGGGCCCCCGTTTTATAACAAAACGGGGGCCCGTTACCTTTCGGCTCGGGAGCCCGAAGCACAAACGAGCCCCCGTTTTTTGAAAACAGGCCCCCGTTTATAAGAGCGCATTTTCCAATGCGCGGACTTCCGCGAATTTGTGACTCATTACCTTGCACTTGCCCTAAAAGATACATCTTGCAACAAGGGTAAAGGGATCCTTATCAAGGATACATACTTTAAAACAAAGAGAAGAGTTTTCTGTTAGGGATACATACCTACCCAAAAGTTAAAGAGACAGGGGAGGATCCTTGTCCAAAGATATATATCTCCACAAGGAGAGGAAATACTCAAACAAGGATATGTTTTCAAAAATAAGGGCCCAACACACAGAGATCCTTACCAAGAATACTCATCTCCCCAAAACGTGAGAAATAGGGATCCTTCATGAAAGATACACACGTCTAAGATACTAGTTATACTTCCCCCCTAGTGCATAGACAAGATTTATATAGTAGAGAAAGTATTATTCAATTATGTGAGAGACTAGATAAATAAGAAGCTAAATTTCACTTGTTTTATGAATGGTACCGTTACTAAGGAGTTTTCTAATTTTTCTCTTAAAGATTCTATAATCACTTGTAGTATAACCATATATGTGATTTGATATTCATAGAAAAATAAATTTATAGTCGGCTTATCAAGATTCATAATCTTCTAGAGGGGTAAGAGTAATCAAGTGGGCTCTTAAGAACATCAACAAGGTTTGGTCTTCTGTCGACTTATCGAGATTCATAATCTTGTAGAGGGGGAAGAGTAATCAAGTGGGCTCTTAAGAGCATCAACAAGGTTTGGTCTTCCCTAGATAAAGGAAAAGGACTAGGCATTACTTGTATCCAATACGAAAGAAGGTTTTCTTGTTTGCTAAGAGGTAATTGAGGAAGGGGTGGAGGCAAAGGAAAAAGAGGGAATCCTATACCTTCTTTATAATAATGAGTTGTGAGGTCCACTAGGACCTGAGTTCCTTGTTCCATATGTCCAAGACCATGTCTATTATCTCCTTTCTTAGAGAGTATGTTAAAACCAACATGATAATGTGTTTGTACTATAATTGACAGGGAAGTTTATATAATAAAACTCACAAAAACGAGTTATATAAACATATTGTGAACCATGAAAAGAATGAATGGACGAATAAGGATTAATCCTTTTGGGAGGACGCAAATACTTATTAGTGACACGCATGCCCAATTGTGAGCTATTGCTACCAAGGGAGTCCTATTTCATTAGGTTTTCCTTATGGGTGTCACAAATGTTGGGAGGTGAACAAGTGCCTTCATGCTTTGATATTATATCTCCATTTAATGTAATTTTAGGTGACATGTCATTTAAGAAGTGGATGACATCCTCTTGCACTGAAATAAGTTTCTAGTCAAGGAGTGAGCATATTTCTTTATTAATGTGTTAGGATAGCGATTGTCAATGTGTAATATATGTTCCTCTTGCATCGAAGTTTCCTTAGGAAAAGGGCAATTTTTGGGAGAAGAATCAACACCACTTTTCAATGCTTCATTTGTAGGAGAGAGATCATTGAGAAAATCGTTAATGAGATTACCCTATTGTACTAAAATATCCCCGTGAGTAAGAGAAACTTTGATAAAAGGGAAACATGGTTCATCTCATCATTATTTCTCGACATGAGCTGACATGGAGAGAGAAATCCTGTCCAATTTTGAAATAGGACCAATGGGTCAAATGGGGCCCAATTTAGGGCTACCAGAGTATGGTGCCCTAGTCCTACCCCTTTTTAGGACTAGGATAAGATGCCAAATGCATGGGAAAGGTAAAAATTGATGCAATTCATGAGGGGTATGAGCATAATCAAGTCCTAATCAGAGCAAGGGGCGGAAATGCTAACGTAGGGACCCAATGCGGTCAAAATTGTACAAGGGTGCAATTTTAGGATGCTACATTTAGCGTGCACTTTAGTGGGAGTATGAAGTCAATTACGCTCTCGCTAAAGTACAAAGTGTTCACATTGAAAAACTTTCACCAAGTTATCAAGGAGGCCAGATACACACAGCTCCCAATGGGCTTTAGGATCTCAAACTTCTATAACAAGATAAAAGGGTCATCATGAGAGAGAGAAAGAGAGAACCATGACTACAAACTAGTAAAGGTTCTGTTACTATAAGTCATGAAAAGAAAAATACCCAAAAATTACAAAGATTTGACCAAGTTTGCTACGTAACTTTAGTATCAGATATGCAAGGGAGAGAATCATTGAGTGGAGTATATGCCCCCACGTTAAAGCGATTGTATATGCCTTATCGAGAGAAATTACTTTAAGGTAGGGTAATCCCAAAAAGATAGGCATGTTATCACAATAACAAGCCCCCGAGAGAGGACAAATCAAAGGATAATGATCACAAAACACAAAACACGGGGTGGTTTTACTTAACTCTGGGGTCAGTATGCTTTTTATGATAAAATATATATATATATATCCTCATCCCCCAAAGAAAGAAAAACCAACATGGAAGAAGGGCACATGTGTCTTTTGAGTCAGCATGGGAGAGACCAAAAGAGATCTCAACGCTTTGGATCGTCCGCAAGTAGACAACACTAGGGATAACAAATAGAAGAATTGAGAGACAAATAGAAGAATATCACAAACAAGCAAGAGAGAGAGAGAGAGAGAGAGAGAGAGAGAGAGAGAGAGAGAGAGAGAGAGAATCTGCGGTGCAAATGGTGCTAATCAAGCACGTCATCCGTCCCCGATCTTGCTCATCATTGTTTCGGGAAGGTGAACAACATGCAGCTGATCGATATCAAGCACAATAGATGGAGATATCACAAGTTCCAAACAAGGGCCATGCTCTAATGATGAGTCACTTTGTTTGTTACTTGGAGCTAGGATCAATACTTCTGAAAATTGTTTAGATAAATGATTGTCAACATCAATATATTCATATTCATCATTTAAAATATTAGAATCAACATCTTCATCATTAACAACATTCTCACCTATTCCTTCATAATGATTAACAAAAATAGGAGCTCTAATATGAATAGAACTTGAACCATCATTTGTTTTAATCATTTTGTTTCTTGAAGAATTAGGTTGACGAGAAGGTTGAGCAAATGGAATTATATCAAGAATTAGTGTCTTCAGGGAAGAAATGGCTTGAGAAGAAAGTTTGCAATCCCCTGCACAACGTCTTCGTCAGCGTTCTCTTGCACAACGGTTTTGTTTAGTTTTAGTTGAAGGTTATGAAGGTGTAGGTTGTTCAGGCGTAGGCTTCTTTTCTTCTGTTAAGGAAGGATGCATAGGAGAAGGTGTTTTAGGTTGAACAATAAGTGATGTTGGTTGTTTCCGTTTGTAAGACGGAGGAGGCATAACCATACCATATAAAATAGGAATAGGTGTAGGAAGGAGAACATGTCAATCATGAGGAGGAGGAATAGGTCTATCCTTAGGAGGAATAATATGTTTATCCTTAGAAGGAGGAATTGGTTAACACTTAGGAGGAAGAGCTTTTCTATCCTTGGGAGGACAAATAGACTCATCCTTAAGAGAAGGAATAGACTTCTCCTTAGGAGAAATAATATCTCTTTCCATAGGAGCAAGGACAGACTTATCCATAAGAAGAGGCACATTATCATTAGTTGGAGGAAGAGTAAGTGTTGGATTTCTAGGTCTACTCAAAGATAAGATCATCTCATTCTTCCAATTTTGATAAGATTGAAAAAATGGATCACTTCTAGGTTTAAGAGGTTGGAATTGCTCAGACCAAAAGTACTCAAGACAAGCATCTCTTTGCCTAACGGTGGGTTGGTACATGCTATGATTAAGAGTTATGATTTTGTTATCAAGAGGGAATCTCAAGCATTTATGAATAGTAGAGGGGATCACTTTCATGGAAGAGATTCAAGGATGTTCCAACTTCGCACAAAATTGTTTCAATGTAGGAATTATAGCAAAGTTAACATTTATAGCCTTAGTACCAACCTCAACGGGAAGAGAAATAGAACCAATGGTGGGGCAAGAAAAACCATCAAAGATTTTAATCACCATAACATATTTCTCGTGTCAGTTGATATAATTGTCAATTATAAATAAATTCTTTAGTTATCACATTAACCATACAAGCCGGATCAATAAGCACCCCTCGAGAGGGTAGGCCTTTGATTCTCGTAGTGATATATAATGGGCCATGGGGTGCTTCAATGGTTTGACTACGATCAAATGTAATGCATAAGTCCTTAGGAGGCTCATTTTTATCAATAAGTTTCACCACATTATTAGACTCAAGGCCAAGATTATTGGGAGAGAAAGCAAGACGATTAGTTTCAATCACATTAGTGGAATGGGAAGGTAAAGGATCAGTGAAAATTTAAAGATTTTGATTAGGATGAGCTACTAATTTCTTTCTTTAATCATTTGCACCAGCCACAAATATGGTATTGTTATCAATCAAGTCTTGAATCTTACTTCGCAAGGAATAACACTTTTTAGTGTCATGACCAGGTTGACGATGATATTGGAAAAAAGCTTTGGCATCAAAGGTGGGTGACAAAGGCTTAGTAGTATCAATTGGTTTAATAGGGGGAAGTTTCAACACATTCTTTTGTAACAATTACAACATAATATTATGGAAAGATTCGTTAAGAGGAGTGAATTCTTTTTTAAAGTGTTTGGACAAAGGAGGAACTCCTGTTGTTGCGGTTGCTACTTGATTGTTGTTGTTGTCATTGAACTTGATGAATCCCTTATTTGGTTTGAACTTCACAAAAGGTTGTTGAGCACTTTCACTTTTATCATTCAGAGTCATTTAAGAGGATTGTTCCAATTGACTCACAGTAAGGTGATAATTACGAACTACTGCGCACAACTGCATAAAGGAAGTAAACTCAGAAAAGAGAAGTTTATCCCTAATATCCTTTTGCAAATTAGAAATGAAAATTCTTTGAATATCTTGATCAGGCACATGAAAACAAATTTGAAAACACAAATGTTTATATCTACCAATAAAATCAGTCTTTTTCTTTAACACCTTGCTCCCAATGCATCAAATCAGTCAGTAATCTTAGGACCAATATTATTGTGAAATTGTTGAATGAAAGCATTAGCCAATTGTTGAAAAGAAGTAATAGAATAAGGAGGCAAAGAACAATACCATTGCAAAGCTTTATCCCTTAGTGTTCTAGTAAACAATTTAGCCATCAACAAAGTCACTGCACAAAGTTTGAAATATTTTAACATGAGTCAAGGGATCACCTTTTCCATTATAAAGCTCCATTTGAGAGACTTACGCATGTTTAGGAGGGACAACTCAGACAACGTCATTGGATAATGGGCTCACTACATCAAATGTGTGTACCTAATGCTTAGATTGATTCATAAAAGCGATTTGTTGTTGTAAGCAAGACACTGTCTGAGCTAGATTGGTGATGGTAGCTCCGGTAGAAGGATTGAAATTAGACATGTTTGATTGAGGAGCGGTAACATTATTAAATCAAGGAGGGGGTTGAGAATAAGTAGGTGGGACACTCTAATAGGTAGGTATGGGAGAAGATTTGGTAACAAATGGAAGACTCATAGGAGAAGATATGAAAGAGTTATGATTAGAGGAGTTGCCCCCTTGACTATCATTTGTAGGTATGATATTTTGTGTAGAAGTACCTAATGCTTAGATTGATTCATAAAAGCGATTTGTTGTTGTAAGCAAGACACTGTCTGAGCTAGATTGGTGATGGTAGCTCCGGTAGAAGGATTGAAATTAGACATGTTTGATTGAGGAGCGGTAACATTATTAAATGAAGGAGGGGGTTGAGAATAAGCAGGTGGGACACTCTAATAGGTAGGTATGGGAGAAGATTTGGTAACAAATGGAAGACTCATAGGAGAAGATATGAAAGAGTTATGATTAGAGGAGTTGCCCCCTTGACTATCATTTGTAGGTATGATATTTTGTGTAGAAGTAGCCATGATGTTGGATGTAAAAGTGGGAACACTATCCATAGGATTAGTCATAGGTCTGGATTGGTTAACTTGACTAGGAGGTTGTGTATAACCAAGCACTTCAGAATAACTCTTCATAAGCATATTATTAGTATCCACGATACGAGCAATACCAAGCAACACATCAATACGAAGTTTATTACTTTGAATCTTTCTTTTTAATCCTTCAATCAATGGTAGAGCCTCACTATCTGGGTATTATTGACTCATCCATTGTTGAAGATTTTCAAATTGATTGTTAATCTTTTTGAAGTGGTCAACAAAAACCCTAGTTAGTGATTCATCGATATCATGAGAAGAATGAGGATAAACAAGGACACCATTTGTAGGATTGGAAGAATTACCAATATCCTATGGAACAAGTTATCCAAATTAAGCTCCATCTCCTTGGTAATTAAACCTTGGGAAGCCTTAATTCTACAACTTCTTCTCACAGGGATATTATAGGATGGACTAATAGTTGTAAAACTCAATCACTGAGGGAGGGAACTTGGAAATTTGAAATTTTGAACTTTCAAATTTGAATTTTGTAAAATAATTGAATTATGCAATATGATTATTCAATTAAATAAGCAAATTGATTAAAAAGATTATGAAAAATTATGCAACCCCGTAGGAAATTTAAGTTTAAAATTAGAGCATTGATAAAATAACCTCTTAATTTCAATTTAACATTTAAAATTAGATCTAAGGTTGAAATTTGGAAATTGAAATAATTAGTCCAATATTGGGAAACGCACAAGGTTAATTTAAATTTAAAAATTAGGGTTCTTTTAATTAACCACTTAATTTTAAAATTTAAATTTGAAATTTGATCCAAGATTGCAATTTTGAATTTGAGGAAGCTCTAAGATGATAATCTAAATTTAAAGTACCCACAAGCCCATCATGTGGGCTTATCAAGATTCATAATATTATAGAGGGGGGAGAGTAATCAAGTGGGCTCTTAAGAGCACCAACAAGGTTTGCTCTTCCCTAGATAGAGGAAAACGACTAAACATTACTCTTATCTGATGCGAAAGAAGGTTTTTTTGTTTGTTAAGAGGTAATGGAGGAAGGGGTGGAAACAAAGGCAAAAGAGGAAATCCTATACCTTGTCTATAATAATAAGTTGTGAGGTCCACTAGGACCTGAGTTCCTTGTTCCATATGTCCAAGACCATGTGCATTATATCCTTTCTTAGAGAGTGTCAAAACCAACATTATAATGTGTTTGTATTCTAATGGACAAGGAAGTTTATATAATAAAACTCAGAAAAATGAGTTATATAAACATATTGTGAACCACGAAATGAATGAATGGACGAATAAGGAATGATCCTTTTAGGAGGACGTAAATCCTTATTAATGCCACTTATGTCCAATTGTAAGCGATTGCTACCAAGGGAGTACTCTCTCATTTATTTTTCCTTATGCGTGTCACAAATGTTGGGAGGTGAACAAGTGCCTTCATTCTTCAATATTATATCTCTATTTAATGTAATGTTAGGTGACATTTCATTTAAGAAGAGGATGACATCCTCTTGCACTAAAATTAGTTTCTAGGCAAGGAGTGAGCATATTTATTAATTAATGTGTTACTATAGGGATTGTAAATGTGTAAGATATGTTCTTCTTGCATCAAAGTTTCCTTATGAAACAAGTAATATTTGTTGGAATCAATGAACATTGAGAGGGGGGGTGAATCAGTGTTCTGTAATTAACAATCTTCTTTAATTAATTCTTTAACCACAAGATATAAATAAATAAAACTAAAGTGTAGAAGCTGAGTGCAAACAAACACAAAACTGTGGAGGAGAAAAAGCGAGACTGGGTGACTAGGACCTAATCCCAGTTTTGCCAACACATTGGGAATATGAAAGAGCTTAGGGAGATAGCTCACTTTGGCTACTTCTTGTGAGAAAGAGATAGCCAAGGATTATCTCTTAGGGTTTCTATTCCTCTTGTTGGATATGAAGAGAAGATATGAAAAATAGGGCATGATTGATCAATTAGACTAGGAGATGAACAATGAAGCATATATGAACTGAAATTGCAGAAACTTGTAGGACTGAAACCGAGATACTGAAAGCAGAGAAGGGGGAGGAATCTGAATGTGTACTTGACACCAAAAACTGAGTCAAACTGCTCCAGAGAGGGGTGCCACGCCCTTCTCTTGATTCTGCAAACAAGAAGCTACAATTGAGAGACTGCAATCTTGATGTTCCGGGCCCTCAACCCGCCAAATTTCACCTGAAAATCGAGGGACAAGGGCGCCACACTGCTGTCTTGGGGTGGACAGGGGTGCCACACCCTTGTCCTTGATGATTTTGGAACAGATTTGAGGCCTCAAGACATTTCTTGTGCCTTTTAGTAGCCTTGAAAGTCTTTCGGGTACCTGTACCTGCACCCACAACTGAAAATAGGGTTCTAGGTGGCTATATGGGGTTTTGCCTTAGTCAAACCCCTGTTTTGGTGATTTCCACTTCAACAAATAGCCGATTTGTATAGTAAATAGTGTGTGCAGGAATCTTGTGTGTGTGCAAGACCCTAAAATGATGAATGCAAACAATATAGAGTAACCCTATGCTTGAAAGAGTAATCCCTAAATGCTTGTAATTGACAAAGTAAATGATCTAAATTAATGATGCTAAGTGATCTAAATAATAAAAATAAATCTACAAATTGATGTAATGAAGCTCATACAAAGACATGAAAACAACATGAAATCATACCCAACCCCAAAGGAGGGTTACAAGTCAATCTTTAGTCGGTGATCTCCTATTGCTTTCCTACATCTTCAAAAGCCCCCAATTCATGAAAGAATGCTTCATGAATTCTTGATAGATGTTGTTGAATATTGTTGATGTTGGAAATTTTGTTGGAATTGATTATGTGTTGCATTGATGTTTGTCATTGATGTCAACACTAGCTATTTTGTTGTCTATCGGGTTTCGATAGAGTGGTTGGTTTATGATGTTGATCTGGAGATCTTCTCCGGTATGTTCTGGTTGTTGGAATTGGTTTGGATTGGTTATTCATGTGTTCCTGATGTGTGTCACATTTAGTTGGTTCGGGATTTGATGATCCAGAAGCTTACCATTTGTTCTAGTAATCCTTTTGGTTACCGGTAAGGGTTTTATCGACAGAGCTTTGTTGAAATATTTTGATGAATCTGATAAGTGATCTTGGTGCAGCTTCTAGAAGGTTATCAGGACATTGATTGTTATCTTTTTCGTGTTCCAGTTGATCGGTGGTGTTGCATTTGTTTTATGGCGACCTATTTTAGGTTGTCTTAATGTTATTCTGTGATGGGATGGGGTTTGGGATAGACTAGCCTAGTCTATGCTCTTGGATCCTTTCCTTGGATCACCAGGTGTTCTAACCACACCCTAGGGTCTCTAGGACTTCCCCTGCTTGTGGAATCCCCTGACCTTGCCCAATCCACCCACCAACAAGTTGAAAAACTTCTCCTAAGGTCTCACCTACTCATGAGATTCAAGAAACCCTTACTTAGGCCAATAATGGTTAGGCTTGTTCCACACCTTCCTAGGTCTTACCAAGGATAGGTCAGGTCTAATTCATTGTTTTTCCACCCATTCATGAGCCCCCAAGAGGTTTCAAGCTTTCAACCCCTTACCGATTTCACTATTTTGTATTTTGCCTACAAAATAGGGCTACAAGGATTGTGACCAATTAGGCCTCCTACCCTATCCTTTAGGGCTCCCTCTCACAAATGATGCACTTGCTTGCGAGACTTCCCAAAAGACCTGCTATTCATTTGGCAAGGACTCAAGGATTTTTCAGGTTTTAGGCCTCCAAGTGTCCGTACATTGCCTTAGGTGGATTTTAAGGTTTTTAAGGGTTTTTAGGCCTGCCAGGGTCACAATGTAGGTTTGGTGCTCTTGCCACCTTGTCTGGATTGGTGGAAGCTCCTCCTTCACACCAATGGTGCTTCACTCACCCCTCTGCAACTCCTCCAAAGGGTGCCTCCTCCTCTGACCTTCCTTGCTCTCCAAGACCTCTGCAACTTAACCTTTCCTAGCCGGGCAGTGTTTAGTCTCGCCTAGGATTGGGTCTTTCCTAGGATTGGGTCTTTTTATGGCCTCCCTGCATTTTCAAGGGCCCTGCTTGCTTTGCAGTATAGTACAAGGTTTGCACTCTCATTCCTCATGGTTTCATGGTGGTTCCACAATGGGGAATGGAGTTATGATTCCATTTGCACAAACCAGTCCAAAACTGGACAGTGAGAAGACAACTTACAAAATATTTACAAACACACCTCACTTACAAATCAAAACCTAATCTAATTGCTCACAATGAAATTAAATACACCATACAAGACACTCCACACAATTTTGCACGTAAATCAATCCATTAACAATCTTCCTTTACTCCATTTGTGCCGACTGACAACAAAATTGCAGACTCAGTCAGGTCACTTTGCTTGGGCTGTACAATATCTGACATCCAACCCATTAACTTAGGGTTTGCAATTACTTATACTACCCTCTCCTCGATTTGTGTGCCCATATTAGGGTTGCCCATGCTATATTAAAGATTTTGACCTCATGGTGGAAAAGTTGCTTGACAACTTTTGCAACTTTTGAGCAACTTTCCCAATGTTGCTTTTCTTGACTCCTAGACCCACATTGGACTAACCTAAGGACACCACCATGCTAAGAAGGACCCATAAACACCTCAAATGCACACATACCCTCTATTTCCAAGAAAATCTCAATCTTGACTTATGTCCTTAAGACCTCAACTAGGACCCTAACTAGGACCTATGAGCACATGGCTCTTTATTTTATAGACAATGGCTTCATAGAGAAGCAAGAACACAATCAAAACAAATGGTGGGAGCCCTTTGAAGGGTGCTCCTGGACCATACTCCCCCTCTGCAACAAACTAAGAAATTAGGGGAGTGAGAAGAGCCGGATCAATGCCAAGCTTCTTGAACTTGCTCTCCTCCACCCAAGTAGCCTTAGATACTGGTTGATCTGCCCATTCCACTAAGTGCTCCATGTAGATCTGGTGTCTAGTCGACTTCTTCACCCTTGACTCCAAGATCTCTTCTGCTATAGGCTGCTTCACTTGAGGTAAGGCATTCACATCCAAGTCTGGTAGTACCTTGGCTTGGTTCCCAGTCTGCCCTTCTATCTCACCCTTGTACATGATTAGATCAGCTACATTGAAGACTGGTGAAATGGCTAAGTTTGAAGGAAGATCAACCTTATAGGCGTTCTCACCATATTTTGCCAGAATTTTACAAGGTCCTACCCTCTTCATTTGTAGTTTGGTAGGCTTACCACTTTGCATCCTAGCTTTGCTGAAATGGACCATCACATAGTCACCCACCTTAAACTGAACTTCTCTCCTTTTCTCATCCCTTTTGGCCTTCAGTTTTTGAGTGGATTCAAGGATGGCCTTCTTAACCTGCTCTTGGACTCCCTTGATGGTTTGAGTGAAGTCCTCTGCTTGCCCACTCTTCATCTCCATGGAACCAAGCTCCTTGATTTTACACACTCCTCTTGGATGTCAGCCATAGATAACCTCAAAAGGACTTCTTCCAGTGGTCCTATTCACACTGTCATTATATGCATACTTTGCTTGAGGGATGATTAGGTCCCATGTCTGCCCATACTCCTTAGTTAAACACCTCAACAAATTGCCTAACACCCTATTGATGACTTCAGTTTGACCATCTGTTTGTGGATGGTAAGCTGAGCTAAATGAGAGGTTAGTTCCAAGTCTCTTCCATAATGTTTGCCAAAAATGGCTCATGAACTTGCTGTCCCTATTTGAAACAATGTTTAAATGGAGTCCATGAATCCTCACAATCTCCTTAAAGAAGAGATGTGCAACATAGCTAGCATCATGTGTAGTTTTACATGGAATGAAATGGCTCATCTTGGAAAATCTATCTACTACCACATAGATGCTTTCCATACCTGTCTTTGTCTTGAGAAGTCCTACCACAAAGTCCATACTTACACATTCCCAAGGCCTATTAGGGACCGGCAATGGTTGATATAGACCAGCATTCCTTGATCCTCCTTTTGCTCTTTGACACACACCACATTGCTCTACATATCTCTTCACATCTCTTGGCAACTTGGGCCAATAAAAGTACCTCTGCACTAAAGCTAAGGTTTTGTTGACTCCAAAGTGTCCACTTAAACTACCATTGTGTTTCTCTTGGATGAGGTTTTCCCTCATGGATCCTCTTGGCACACTCAACTGATTACCTTTGAACAAGAGACCATTTTGGAGAGTGTAATCTGCACATTCACCACGGAAATGGTTCTCAAACTCCTTGCAAACCTTGTAAGCTAATGAGAAGTCTTCATCTCCTTCATAGAGGTCCTTGAAACCTTCTATTCCTATGCTCTGCAATTGCAACTCTTGAACTGTCAACAACTTCCTGCTTAAAGCATCTGCCACCTTGTTGAGTTGCCCCTTCTTATGCTTGATGGTGAAGGTGAAGGATTGGAGGTATTCCATCCAATTCAAATGTTTATTGCTAAGTTTCTCTTGAGTGTTAATGTAACTCAAAGCCTGGTTGTCTGTGAACACCACAAATTCCTCTGGGAGTAGGTAATGCCTCCATTTCTTTAGAGATTGAAGCAAAGCTTAGTTGAGCTCACTTAAAGATCGTCATTGTCTTGCATTCTTAGTTTAGCATAGTAATCCTTTACCCTACTCCTTTTTCATTTCTTTTATCAACCATCAGTAGAGATAGGAAAAGAGCATTATTGCAAAATCATTTGAAGAACATCAATACCATTGAAGCTATCCAATACGTTAAGACCTAACATAAAACAACCTTGGAGTCATCTGAAGTGATCCTTCGCAGATCTTCAGCATCTGAGAGTCTTTTATCAACAGAGAATAGAGTACCTTTGGTATTTCATTCTGTGTTCGATAATGCATCAAAACACCATCAACAATCATTGTGTCTGTTATCCAAAAAATCAAATATCTCTCTACTATAATCTTGGGCAACTTTACACGTGATGAATAAACTTCTAGAATTAGATCTAAATTCAACTATATACGTAGCCTTTTCCTTATACTCATCTCCTTTTTTCTTTCCATATTCATGAGGATAATGTCTATATTTTTTTAGAATGATACATTGAATGTTTGTCAAAATGCTATGAATATTGCTAGAAGTTATTATTGTCAAGTCTTCTATTGTTGTACCTCTGATTATTCGTTTCACCTTGACCTGTGCCTCATCCTCTAAAGCTAGACCGTCCCCTTCCTCTACTAAATGATACTCGAAACTTGAAAGCATTCTAGAAAGAATAACTGTTACTTCTATTCATACTAGATTCGTGTCTTTGACAAAGATCCTATCAATTCATCTACTGATAACTATGTCAAATCCTTTCATTTTACAATTGTTACAACCATAGCATCAAATTTATTAGGCAAACACCTCAAAAGTTCACTTTCTGATATGGATTGTTAGATCTAATTTGATTTGCAATATTCATGAATTGACTCATAAATTGGTCTACATGCTGATTCATTGATTTGTAAATTTTCAAAATTTCTCCTAATCGAATGTGATTTAGCTACTTTCACCTTTGCAGTATCTCGATAACCTGTCTCCATAATCTCCCATACTCCCTTGGATCTCGTTCCTGCTGCAACCCTTGGAAAGGTGGACTCATCCATTGTCTATTGAATTAGAAATAAGCCTTTTACACCTCTATTGTTGTTGTCTGAGCTGATCTTTTTGTGCCTGAGTTAATGCTCGGTAGGCTGATTCATCCTAAGGTTCTTCGAAACCAATGAGCAAAACAATGTATAAATTTCATTACCAAAAAATCGTAATTCTTGCCAATGAAAATTGGAATTTGGGGTTGACTGTGTCCATTGTTCATGGCATTGTGTAATCTGATCTGCTACACAGTTTTGTTTCTATATTTCTTTCTGATGATGATTGCTTCTAATGCCTTCACACGCCTTCTGCAGTTATCTTCCTCAATGTCTTCAACATCAAATATTAGTCAGATAGATTAATCCAACGACCTGAGCTACGGATCTTGAATCCCCTTCAGACTTCTGCACACTTCTAACACGGTTCCAGTAACTGACTCTGATACCACTTTGGGCAAAAAACAAAGCAGACAAAAAGTCTACACAGAAAACTACAGCTTCAGTTTTGTTTCTGATGATGAAAATTAACTACAGTTGAAGTTAGTACATACCTAAATAATTCAAAATCATAACTCTGATACAACTCCGTTTGATGACGAATATGAAGAGCCCAAAACTTAAAATAGTGAAAGAACATTTGCTTTCACTTCCATACAAGAGCATATACACCGAATACATTTGCGTGTGTAATCATTTGCGGGTTTTTATCAAAATTCTTGTTTATAGTGTTCTCAACCAAACAGTTACGCTATGGGTAACAGTTTGGTAAACATATAAATAGATTCCCGGGTCAACGGAAATTTCTATAATTTTGGCATCGATAAAGCCCAGGACATATTAAATAATGAGTAAGGATAGATAGATATCCTTATTCAGTATGGATAAATATCCTAGATATCCTTATTCAGATTTTGTCTTCTTACTCTGCTCAGTACTGGATTGGGGTTTTGGTAATTACTCTGACAAATTCTCCTTTCTTCTTTGCTTTGTTGGTTGAAAATTTTGTACATTTGGGGAAATATACAAAATTGTGGTTTCAATCACAGGACATGAGTAAAAACTCTCCTAATTAAGGGAAGGCTCCCCCTATCTAACTACAACTTTGAAAATAAAATAGGATGGGACAACAATCTTTTTGCTTCCTTCAAGAAAGACAATATCCTTTTCTCTTCACAGAAAAGGATAGCGATTGTATATAAACAACAGTAACCACTTTCAAATGAAATGAGAGAAAGGAAATGAAGTTTCCTGGAAACGCAAAGACTTCCGTCACTTACTTTTGGACGGGATGACAATATCAAGCTCAAAGACTTGATTATGTGAAGTCCTATCTACCCTTTTCTACACTAATGCTATAAAGAACGAGTTATGACAGCTCAAAGACTGAAAAACTCTATTCTTTTCTACTTTAAATAATGAGAAGTTGTATAAGCGCAAAGACTTACAGCTATTTCTCACAGAATCTATTCCTAAATTCTCTTAAGAACAAGTGAAAGCACAAAGACTTGCAACTTCTCTCAACAAAATATTTAATTTAATCTATATTAAACTCAACTACTTGCAGCACAAAGACTACAAATCAGAAGTGATTAAGCTTTTTAGGAACACTTGCAAGAAAGATAATATAGAACACTAACTCAAGAATGTAGCAGAAAGACTCAAAGCTTGAGCAATTTCCTTCTATTCCTTTCAATTCTTGAATTTACACATGAAAGCTCAAAGACTTCTTTGCTGTAAATTTGGTAGAGTTTTTGCTTGCTTTCCAAAAGATAAAGATTATAATAGACCCTTGAAGTATTTATAGAAGAGGAGCCTTGAGAAAAAGGTGGGAGGATCCTAACTAACTTGAGAGATTTTCTCAACCACCAAGACTTATTCAATAACTAACTAAGACTTAAATAACTAACTAAGAATTATTCCAACTACAGCCCTAATTGGACACAACTTGTAGTTGCCTTACATGTAATTACAAAAGTGCAAGTAATGTGTAACTTGCATTTTACAAAAAATACTTTTACATGTAACTTGTCAAAACAAAATTACAACTAAACATTACAAAAGTGGAAAAATACAACTAAGTGTTGAAAAACACTTAAGTTGCATTACGTGAAGACACGAATCCTTTAAACTTCTGGATGCTCATTTGTAGTTCCTCGAAATTTGGTTCATAGGTGTTCTCAGCAACAACCATGGTCTTCACAATAGTGTCATGACATTGGAGGAGCGCATAGTTGTTTTTATCTAGGATAGACTGGATTTCATGCAAAAAGGCTTGGTATCTCATCAATATCTGAATTGAAGCGGCAGAGAATTGTTCGCTCTTCCATTCATTATGAATCCTCATCTGTAAATCAGCAAGAACTTCTTCTGGAATCAGCTCTCCATCCTGACTTACTATGTTAGAAGAGGCCCTTTCACAATGTGAGACAATATCATGGAAAACTTCACCCCAGAATCATTTTGCATCACTGATCTCCTCAATGAGAGATTTAAGAACAAGGGCCTTATTTTTCAGGAGCTCTTCAAATTCCAGAAACATGACGTTGGCTGAGATGATGGCATGCTCCTGCAAAACACTTAGCTGTTGTTGGGGCATGGTACGTCCAGATTGTCAAACTTTCTTCAACACTTTCCAGATTCTTTTTGAAAGTATCAGAAGTCTGATCTAGTTTCTCCTCAATGGTCTCTAACGTAGACATTATCTGAAAAATGTCTTTCATTACCTGTGCACATAGATCATGAAGCTGATCAACCCAGGAATCCAGTGCTTGTACCTTCTGAGCAGCCCTTTCTACTCCATGAATTGATTCGAGGGAACCAGAAGAACCTATGGAGTTACTCCCTTCAGGAGCAAGTTTTGTGATTTTATGAACGGCTGCCATAAGTTGTCGGTTTTCATCTTCTAGCTTGTCTTTCTTTGCTAGAAGTTCATCACACCTTTGCACCAGTGAAGCTACAGAAAACTGAGCATCATGTTTAATAACCTCATGCCTTTGTTTGCCCAATTCTATCCTTGTAACTTTATAATCAACAGCTAACATTTCTTCAAGTGGCTTATCTGCAATAGGTTCCACAATTTCAGCTACCTTCATCTTGTTGCTATCAACAGTTACTCTGGAGATAGTCTTGGCTTTCTTAGCAACTTTGGATCTAGACTGTTTCAGTTTGTGATAGTCGAAGGCATCAGGTGGGATTTCATGCTTCTTCCTTTTCGGGGTAAAAGAACTAAGCCAAGGAGGCAAACTCATCAACTCCCCTTCATTAGTAGCTGTAGGCAAAGGAGAAGCAGTTTCTGTTTGAATCTCCATGGTCATCCTGGGGAATATTTGTTTGGACAGCGACCACGTTTTGCTCAGTTACCGATGGGCATGAAGATTGCCTCATAAATTCTTCAAAATTAGAAGTAGAAGTATCAATTTCTGATAGCTGGATGCAAGTAGGAATATCCTTGGGAATTTCCAACACAGTCCTTTGTTGATGATCAGGAGATGGCTCATATGCTGAAATGGGAATAGCATTCTGAGGAGATTCATCCACAAGCAAATCAGGAGGAGAAAGAGGCATCTCAATGAAAACTGGAGGAATAGTCTCAGGAGGAGAGTCTAAAACTGGAGATTTAGGAGCATCATCAGATTGCTGCCACTCCTCTGAATTATCTAGATCAACCACTCGAACATGAAATCATGATTTTTCATTCCCACGAACTGTTGTTTCCTCAGGAGGAAGCACTACTGCTCGACTTACTCGCAACTTGATCCTTGTGCCCGAAGATGATTCACCCTCCTTATTGTCAACCTGAATCTCAGACTTACACCCAAGAGGCCCCGTAGAATCATCTTCTTTTCCAGCCTTGATTTTTATAAGTCTAACAACATTATTTTTCAACCATGCATTAGTGTTAGCCAAGATAGGCTGAAATCTCTCAAGGATGGATATGCACTCTTTGTGCGACCTTTGGATCAAAGGAAGTGGAGCTTCCTCAACCCTTCGTGAAATGTATTCAGGATCAAGTATGTGCCCATCATCAATCATCCCTTGTGGGATATCCACCAAGTTCAAATCAACAATTTGCTCAACAGTGAGCCTGCAGTAATCTATCTTCAGAACTTTGGCTTCTGTGCGGAGATCTATCCAGACGTCCTCAATGCGATGCACATGCACAAAGGATTTCTTTATGTTTTCCTTCATACCCCTGTAATCAAAATCAACTCTAGGTTTAAACTTTTTGAGCTTCATTTCCTGTAATTCAGTGTCCATGGCCTTAGCTTTCACAGATGTTACAAGGGAATACCGGCCAATTTTCAATGGATTTGTGGTAGAGATCCCCATTCCAACCTTGTGTCTAGTAGACTGGAAAGTGTGGACAGCCATGATTTATCTTCCCAACTCCATAAGAATGATCTTATCAGTCGGGTATCTGGGAAGCATATATGGCTGATCACCATAGCATCCTATCCTCATATAGGTGAACTTGGGAAACTGCAGAAATAAACATCCATATTCGCATACCCTTTCCCATGCCTCATCGAATACTCTTTTGTTTCTAAGAGTTCTGTCAAATTGACACATGAAATATCCGAAGAATGCATCTTGGGCTCTTTTGAAATGCAATCTGCTGGGTCTCAACGGCAACTGGTCATAATATTCCCAAACTGGTATAAGTGAGTGATCACCCTTGGTAGAAAGACCTGGAAAGTGTCTAAGTGATGCTGCCAAGTATACCAAATACAAATTCATGAAGAAAGTCATGTTGGTAGGGACTGGTGCAAGTTGTTTATACAAGGCATCGCTGATGACTTCTCCCCATGAAATGTGATGAGACTACCTTATGAACATGATGAACTGGTACATCCATGGCTCAAAGACATTAGAATACTCGAGGCCCATCATCTTGCTGAGAAGGGTTATGGTGTATCCTCTTTCCCATTTGAAATCGCAACGGTACAACATCGCCCACCTTGAGAAGGAGGCTCGTGGCTCTTGGATCCACCTGTTGATACGTCGCTTGCAATCTTTTTCCCTCTTCATGTAATACTTTGCTGCACTTTCTTTGGAGATTTCCATGTAAACAGGTGCAGGAGGTATTCTGAAGACCTTCTCGATCGTATCTGCATCAAGACGGATTATAGCTTCGCCATCATCATTTTTGATGACTCTTAACTCTTAGTCAAAATGATGGGCACAGGCGAGAACAAACTCAGGTTCTAGGGCAGCCACCGGGAAAGAAGATGCATGATGGATATGGCTGTCCAACAGCCGCTGCAAGTTATCATCTTGTGGATCTTCTACCCTCTTGACGAATTCTGACATATCCATGTGCCCTATTTTTGTATCTCTAATACGATCCAAAGGGGAAGAAACTTGGGAAGGTGATACCTCATTCTGTTATTTGTCATATTTGTACTTCATCTTTTTTGAAACTGGATATGCTGACAAATATGGCATTGATTGTGTACCTGGAATACTGTGATGAAGACCTAAAAGAGTTAAGGCAACATCAAAGTCAGTTGCAAATATCATTCTTCCTTCTTCAAATGGGAATTCAAATGGGAAAAACTTCGATTCTTGAACTTCACGATATTATTGGAGGAAGAGGGGAAATATATAGAAATGGGAAAATCTTGACTTTGACCAATTTCGGATCTTGGGGAGATTTTTGCAAGTATACAAGTAGGAAAGAACATACATGCAATTGGGGTTTTAAAACCCAAATGCAAGTACACTTGTAAATTGGCAAACGGAGAAATGGATGGAAAATGAGAATGACTTGCGGAAAATGATGGAAATAAAAAGTACGGACATGGGAAACATGAATGGATAGAAATGGGAAAATTCGGGAATGTCATTTTCATGAAAATGGGAAGAACTTCTCAATATGTAATCCGGTTTTTAAAACCTGAATTAGAAAAGGGGGGGGGGTATTCATATTTTTCAACTTGGAATTTTAACCAAAAATGGTTAAATTCCTTAACCGTAAGGGAAGAACAAGAATTTCCAGCAAACTTATAATTGGGATTAAAAATCCCGAATACAAATAAAGAGGGAATATGGGAAGAACAATGCAATTCAAAAATTGCATACCAAGGGGAAGATCTCTCTCACAAAAATCAATTTTTGGGGGAAGAACAACAATTTCCAAAAATGCAACTAAGAAAACAAGAAAATAATAAAATGAAGGAAAGAAAGGAAAGAGAACATACCCTTCTTCAAACGGAAAACGCTTCTCCAAAAATGTAACAATTTTTGGAATGGAGAAGAAAAACTAATAAAAAGAAACAAACCGCAATCCCCAAACCCTTGCCACGTTTTGCAAAAAATGCCTTATATGAAAAAACGTGGCAGCAAATGAGTGTAAAATGGCATGGAAAATGCTTGAATCCTCCTTAACCCTCAACGCCTTGGCATGAAAGGCAAAAACGAACTAGGAGATTGCAACTTCGTGGAGATGTTGTCCCCCAAAATGTAGCTCCAAAGAAACACATGGTACACCGTCTTGGCAAAAAATGAGGGTTAATCATCGCTAAAATAGCAGTAACGTGTTCTTTAACACACATAAATTGCCTTGCTATAAAATCGCCTCCTTATTCCTTGAATTTCTCCACAAAAGTTTGCTTTGAAATCTTCAAAAACAATTTTTCCTTGCAATTCGGGTTTTTTGGACCAAACAACAAGTTCGATTTTGCATAAAAGAATGAAAATCGGGTTTTTTGGAGAATATAACAAGTTTTAATTTTCAGTTTTTCAACAACAAAGCCAAAATCGGGTTTTATGGAGAGAAAGACAAGTTTAAAATTGCACTTTTTCACTTACTAGGCAAAATTGGCTTTTTTAGACCAAACTGCAAGTCTCAAATTGTCACTTTTGCACTTTATAAGTAAAATCGGGTTTTATGGAGAGAAATGCAAGTTTTACTTGTAAAAGGGAAATAAAATCCCTACAACAAGTTATACTTACACACATGTAATAGGGGTTTAAAATCTCTATTACATGTAAAAACCATTAAAGTAGGGGTTTTTGGAGAGAACTACAAGTTTACTTGTAATTTAGCCAAAAAATCCCTATTTTAACTAAACAAGCCCTAAAACAATAAAAATAATAAAAAGAACAAAGGGGAAATTTAAAACAAATTACAAGTATTCATCCTTGAATAAAAGTGCACATGTAACAAGCTGAAAATTCCCCTGCAAAGACCAAAACCATGGACATCATTAAAACTTGCAGTTTGAAGAAAATTGTCCACCTGTAGTCAAGATTTTAAAACCCCAAATTAAAGCAAAGACATAGCAAACGAACCCAGAATTTGATGAAATTCAAAACGTAGTTTGAGGATGGACTAAGGAGTACGCCAATTGAAAGATTAGTCGAAATTTTGCATCGGGAAGCGTGCGATAGAGTATTTTTTTTCTTCATTTTTTCACAAAATTTTTATGTAATGGTCCATTTTTGGAAACAAAAATGAGGACAACATGCTTTTTTTGCTTCCTCATTTGACTTTGTCTCAGATGCAACAAGAGATACAACTACATAGGTTCTTTCTGGTTTCTCCTTCTGCTTCAACACTCCTTTTTTGGATGAGCTTTAACCTATTGATGAATCCACCGGAGTAGGGGAAGACTTAGTTTCCTTAGGCTCTGACTTCGAGGAAACCGGTTCAGTCTTAGGCTTCTTTGATTCCATCTCTGCCTCCATTTGAGCCTTCTTCTCCTTAGGTTTCTTGATAGCTTCTTTGGTAATGCCCATCCGACCAGCTACAACCTCGGCCATTTTTGTTACTTTTTTTTCCTTTTAGGTTGAGTGAACGTCTTATACAATTCCATATCTTTCTGCTTGAATGTGCCAAATTTTTTTTTCTCGAGGGTCAACCAGTTTTCTCAAGAGATGCTGAGAATATCTTTCAAGAGTTTGAGCATCAACCTGATAACCAATTGGCATTACCAAAATTGTTCTTGGTTCTACCGCCTCCATATGGCACTGATCTTTGTCAACCATGAAGCAGATAGTATGAACATATTTATCCACCACTTCCTTAGGGATCCTTACTATATTCTTCATTTTGCCTTGGAAGGTTTTGAGGAAACTCTACAGGGCAGTTGACTGATTCTTTCTATATCCCAATCTTTGCAAATCTTGTTTGATCTGAGTGGCTACCGGTAAGTCATATGCCCATTGCACTCTACTTGTCCCGAGGATCTCATTCATGAAGTATATTGCTAGATAAATAATCAAAGAACCAAATTTGAAGACATTCTTCTTGTCAGTTTTGATTTTCTTCAAATTGCATAGGAGTTCTTCTTACTGTGCACAAGTTATACTCATATCCTCTTTCACCTTCTCATAAATTGTACATATCGCAGTACTGGAGATCGAATTCAATTTTCTAGATTGATAAACTTTGTATCCAATGATGCAAATCTGACATAATGCTCTAAGATATCATCAATCGCCATTGACCTTCTATCAAATTGAGCACGGGTTAGCTTTGTGACAGTTGGATTTGTTACCTTCCTCGAATTAGGGTTTGCACCAGTTTGATTCAGGCATGTAATTACATGGATTGCCTGCTTGGTTATCTTGTAGGGTCTGTCCAACCATATGAATTCATCGTGCACAGGGGTCAAAATATACCTCATCCATTCACCTTCATTGAATGTCAAAAAAATTAACAAACTGTGGGAAATCCTTCCTCTGTAATTGTGGATATTTCAGTTTGGGGTTTCCAACTTCATCCATTATCCACTCAGTATACAGGGTTACGACATCCTTGTTTCCGGTTTCCTCAATTGTGCAGTGAATGTATGCCCTAACATCATCAACGTGTAAATCTTCGTATGGAACGGGCGAAAATGCACAATTGGGATCATCCTCAACAAACTTAAAAGGATGTCGTTTAAATTGAGGCCTTGCTCGCTCAAAAATTTCTACTACCAGAGGATTATCTATAGAAGAAGATGCCATTTCTAAAAATCTAGGGTTTGAAGGATGAACGCGCTTCGATAAATATCTTATTCTTCTGTTGGATGCACAAGAACTCCTTGTCAAATCACCTTAAGTCATCTGATTGCCTTGAAAACTGGTCCGTCTCGCTGTGCAGCTTCAACTCTTCGTTTGTGATGTAAGAAATGATTCACATTTTGCCTCTTTTAACTTTGGAAACCCTAAATTTAAGTTGAAATAAATGCTATTGTAAAACTCAACCGAATGTCTTGTTCAGCATAGTCTAATCAACCGGATGTCAAGATCGACATGATGAATTCTGGATAATCATCTACAAGCATCTGCAATCAACCTTGATCGATCACAATTGTCTTTAAGGGGGTTGTGCAAGATTGTGCATGGAAATGTCACCCCCTAAGGCCAGATACCTTAGTTACCAGATGAAGATCCTGCACCGGATTCAGGCGTAGATCCATCGTTTGTTTTGGATTCATCTTTCCTGACCCACATCTTCTCATGCTTGATTTGGATCTCTTCTATCTTCGTCTTGCCCTTTTCATCAGCTTTCTTCTTGTCTACCCGAGCATTCTTGTTTCTACACAATTTTGGGATGTGACCAGTTTTGTTGCATGCACAAAAAACAACATTTCTCTGCATAGGTCGGAAATTCATCTGATTTGGTCTCATCGTGCATTGATTGGAAATATGTCCAAACATCCCACATGCATAACATCTGTTGTTTTGAAAATTATTCATTACTGCTCTGCACATGTTTGACTTGTGACCAAAGTTATTGCACATGAAACACTACCTCGTAAAGGTAGGACTATTGTTCATATTATTCATTCCATTGTTCGTCCTACTTCTGCATTGATTCGCCATATGACCAAATTTATTACAAGTGAAACATCTACCATTGAATTTATAGGCATTAGGCTGTCTTACCGGAGGATTCTTTCTCTTCTTATGATTAGGCTTTGCATTGCTATGTTCAGAACCAGAGGGTTCTCCTTTCTCGAATCCAAGTCCTCTCATGTCTTTTCCATGTCTCTGACTGTCCAGCATCTCATCCATCCTTGTTGAGCTAGCATTGAATTTGTCTTTTTATTCATTTGCAGTAGCAAGTTCATCTCTTAGGGAAACAATCTGTCTTTCAAGTTCTTGACCATAATTCCTTGATTGTGTCAACTCATGCTTCAATTGATCATTCTCCTAGGTAATCCTGAAGCATTCATTTGATCTGTCTTTCAATGATTGAGTTAAACTTTCTTCAGTCTTCTTCCGGTCTTCTAAAACAATCAAGGTAGTGAGATCCAATGAAGGACATCCCCGCCTTGCGGCCTATAACACAGAACACCATGCAAGATATCGACAACCGTTAACACAACACAAGATCTAACCGATAAATAGGTAAAGAGCAACTTAACCTGTAGAAGCAACACACAATATAATCGGTAAATAGATAAATGAATCACAGTTATAGACATTTAATGAATTACATAGGCCTTCAGCGAGTACACACGCTAGACCGTAGCCCAGGATTATAAAACAATCCTTACAACACAAATCTAAGATCCACAGATCTTCTGTTCGACAAATAGGCCTCCGGTAACAGTCTGCACTGTTCTGGACTGATCTGGACCTTAGTCCATCCGGACTTCAGTCCCCCAAGACTAGAATCTCTCCGGAAACTACATCTTCGTTCGATCTCTTCCTCCTATCTCCATCCCGCAAAATAAATCTCTAAAATTTCCCTTTATACCATCCCCAAGCGATAACAACTCGATCTAGTAGACGAAAGACCAATCGGTTCATGATGAAACGTGTAAACGATAACATGTCGGCCGAAATCACCAAGAACATCTTCAAATGCATAAAAATTCACGTGGTCCATTGGAAACATCTGGCAAGGCCCAAAACAACATCGCTCAACGATCCGCAAGTTCCGGAAACCACCCGCAATCCGATTCATCTTTGCTCCATACACTGAAAACCAACCAGTAAGAACACACCAATAACAGACTGATACCGGGATCGATGTCTCACTGAGAACAAATCCAAATACCGGTTTGAACTACTCCAGTGCTCCTGTATCATCTTCAATCTCCATAGTCAGTGTCATCACAATGGATTGCATCTCATTCTTCAATACAACATTTTCTCTAGCAGGCTTATTACATTCATCAGCTTTGTCTTGATTTTCCATGCTTTGATTTTCTTTCTCCTTCAGCTTGTCCATCTGCTCTTTCCTCTTGTCTGTTGAAGTGTTCACTTGATTCTTTAAATCTTTAATGAAGTTTTTTGTTGCATTCAAGTTTCTCTTTAAGGAACTTATTTCATTTTTTGCTGCATAAAGATCCTCAAGTGCCACACAAAGATGTCTCTGCAAACTGGAATCCATTGATTCTATCTCTTGGACCTTCTTCAAGCGGTTAGGCTTCCTCAGGAGAACTACGCTCTGATACCATTTGTTGGAATCAAAGAACACTAAATGGAGGGGGTGAATCAGTGTTCTACCAGTAAATAAATCTTTAAACTTATTCTCCATCGTTTACCTTCTTTGCCTTCTTAAGTTCTTCACCTTGTTTTGCATCTTTTCCCTTTTCATCTCCTACCTCCTCAGCTGCCTTCTTAGATTCAACATTTATCACCGGAGGATTCTTATAAACTTTACCAAAATCATTAACCTTTTGAGTATCGGGAGTATGATCTGCAACTGTATTTTGATCATTTATCTGCACATACGGAGCGGAGGTATCATCCCGTACATGCACTTCCAGAGGGGGTGTCAGCTTTTGCCGGATTTACGTCATATTTGTGCTTTTCCAAAAATTGTTTCAAAATTGTTTCTGTCTCCTTAGCTACTTCATCTATCTTTTCAAGCATAATCTTATTTACTCTCTTTTTGCTTTTGAATCTGTCTTTTGCAATCTTAAGCAATCTGTCAGCTTTAGCCTTAGAAATAAGAGAACACAAGTTAACTAATACATATTCTTTTATTCTCTCATCCTCCAAGCTAGCCATATGCTTTCTGGCATCCAAAATATCATACAGACCCATCACAATCATAGATGACTTTTCTATCAAGGCATTTCTATATACATTCATATACAGTACAATGGCTTCCTCTATTGCTCCTTGGTCATTATCATTACAATTCTCATTATATAGATATATTCTTCAGATTTCTTTTGTTTACCACTTCATCAACTATTTCACTTAAGGACAGTGGGGGCACAACAGTATAAGTACCTTCTACTTTACCGGATTTTAGAGCTTCATCAAGCTCAGACTTAGGCTTCCTAATCGGTTGAGGTCTGCTTGATTGTTCAGCTGCAATTTTCTGCTTCTTGCTTGTCTATCCTTCACTGGATGGTGGCTTCCGGACTACCTTGGCAGAGCTAGCAGTCTTCTTAACTTCCCGCATTGCTTCATCAGACTTTGTTTCTTCCTCAGCAGTGGCCGCCACATAGACTCTCTCAGGCTTTCCTTTCTTTCTCTTTTCTGCTCCACCAGATGATTTAGTTT
This sequence comes from Cryptomeria japonica, assembly GCF_030272615.1. Taxonomy (NCBI): domain Eukaryota; kingdom Viridiplantae; phylum Streptophyta; class Pinopsida; order Cupressales; family Cupressaceae; genus Cryptomeria; species Cryptomeria japonica. Next base: position 61,095,940 of record NC_081409.1, read on the forward strand.
GAGGTTTAGGTGGAGGGACAAGCTTTTGTTCCCAGAGGAAGGTGTTGACTTTGTTTGCCTTGCCTTTTGAGGAGTGGAGGTAGGTTTAGTCTTCTTAGGTTGGACCAAACTAAATCTTAAAACTTATTCTCAGAGCACCAAAAGCAAATGCAAGAATGTAAAATGCAGAAACACAAGATAATCAACCACAAAATCATAAAACCAAAATTTTACGTGGAAACCCGGAAAGGGAAAAACCACTGTGGGATTGGAACCCCAATATTCATATACTATGATCAGGAGTACATAAATATTACAAAGGGGGAATGCACATTTATTCAAGATCACTGCTTAGATTACAATATGGAAGTCTCACTGACTTACATATCATTTACAATGGGAACTACAATGATTGAACTTGAAAATAGCATCAAACAGTGCCTCGATGAGTTGCGGTTAGGTTGAAAAAGTCTTACTCTAACACCTCTACAACTTTGCTCTATTCTGCTTGTCAGTCAGCTACCGGATCAAGTTTGCGCACGTGAAACTTCGCCCAATAGGTTCCTTTGATTATCACTTGGTCATACCATACATTAAAATGATCTTCTACATCGATCATATATATCCGTAATGAAAAATAAAACATTCACTAAGTCTGCCAACCATAATATGCAATGTAACGTGTAACCTTTCGGATCACCAAAACATATGCGGATCAACCAAATAGAGTCTAAATGATTATGATCCCATGCACGAATCTCACCATCGCAATCGCCACAAAGATTTCGGACCAAAAGTGCTCAGCATATCCTGAAATACCGGAGATAGATTATTGGACCACTTCCTCTACTGTTTACCAAAATACATAACTACCGGATAGAATTTCTAAGGAGAGTTGCCATCCATGACAACTCTAAACCATTATCCATACACTAGAATCCACCGGATGAGTGTCCATTGCCAACAGTTCTATTCTCTAGCCCTGTGGATAACTTACTTTGTTATACCCTTGTTCTCAGTGAGTTGATCAACTTCTTTCCTTACCCTCTTCTGCATACCGGGCTTAGCAAATTGAGAATGAAAACTCAAACTTTTATCGTTATAGGTACCAAATCTCTCTTCCTTCTCATCTACCGGCTTGTTCAAAAGATGTTGACAATACATGTCAAGAGTATTAGCATCTACTTTATATCCCATGGTGGTGCAGACACGGTTAGGAGGGACCTCAATGAGATTTATCCAAACTACGCAACAATGCTCAAACACAATGAAAGCAAGACAAGATGATGGAGGCAATGCAGAACTGATTGATTATATCATGAAAATTGTTTACGATCTGTTGGCAACAGGTGGGCTACAAGATTCGGCACACTGGCTTAATACAAACGTGCTTAATTACAGTCTTGGTCAATACCGAACCTCTTAACCTCAAGATAGATCTTTTCGATTCTAACTTCCTACTACTACAAACTAAATTACATTGATTTATATGGTCTAGAGGGATCCGGTTGGCCCAAGAAGAATCAATACAACTATGAACATGATGAAACATGTAAAACCCCCAAGTTGGCCTTCTCCAATGAAAATCCTCTGTAAAATACAAAGGAAGAAGTGGGGATCAGAGGTAAGGTCCGCCACATGCCAAGGAATGTTGGAAACAATGAACTGGAGCTCCGCAAGCTACGGAATGAATGCGCAAGATTCACCAATAGAAAATAGGTCTAAGCGGTTCTGGTGTTTTAAGCCAAAAAATTGTATTGGAATTTAGATGCGATAACTTGCCGGGAAAAGATCCAAATGTCCCGAGGCTCAGGAATAATGAAAATAATCATGTTTACAAGCAAAATCTAGCTCTGGAAGATCCGGTGAGCAAATGAAAGAAAATGCAGAAAGAAATGTTGAAACTATAGAACAAATAATAAACTAAAAGAAATATTTTTGGTTGATGCAAGATTGCCAAGTACCGGGGATGCTACTGCATCACATAGGCATGATCTATACTGTTCTAGGTTCTACCGCTTCCATTAGACATTGATAAATCTCTACCATGAAGCATATGGTGTCCTCATATTCTTCTACAATTTCCTTTGGAATCTTCTCTGTACTCTGCATCATGCCTTCCAGAATGATTTGAAATAGCCCCACATAACAACTTTGTGTGCTTGTCCATCACCCAATCCTTGCAAAGTTTCCTTATTCTGCACTGCCACCGGTTTATCATATACCCACTCTACCTTAACTACACCGGGTATCTCGTTCACGAAATAGAGTGCCAAACAGAAAATGAAAGTGGCAAAATTAAATACGTGCTTCTTATCTTGCTTTATCTTCTTCAAGCTGCTCTTCAATTCACTCAGCAGTACTCCGCACAAGTCATACAACTTGCTCTCCTTTAGGATTTGATATGCTGTATAAATTACAGTACCGGAGACTAAATTAGCCTTGCTAGATTGACGTATTTTGTAGCCAGTCACCATGGATGCAAATCTCACATCATACTCAACAATATCACTTATTGTCATGGATTTGTTGTCAAGCTGTGAACCGGTTACCTCTGTTACAGTTGTGTTCTTCACATTTCTCAGACCAGGGTCTTCATCGGTAGCATTCAAATATGTTATCGCCTTGATAAAAGTCTTAGTAATCTTGTAAGGTTTATCTAGCCATATGAACTCATCATATACCCTACTCAGAATATACCTAACCCATATGGGTTCATCGAAAGCCGGAAAGTTCACGAACTGAATGAACACTTATCATGCAAAGATTTGAATTGAGGTTTAAGATTGCCCATACCATCAATCATGTGCTTGGTTTATAGAGAGACAATTTCCGCATTTCCGAGCTCCTTAATACTGCAGTGAATGTATGTCCTAATATCCTCGACATGCAATACCCTGTACGAAATAGATGAGAATGCACCATTCAAATAGCTTTGTTTTTGCTGCACAAACTTCTTCGCCACACTCTTCTGCTCTTTCGCTTCTCTCGCAATGTGAAAATTGAATGTGAAAATGCCCTTTTATCTTTCGAATACCTAACTTTAAGGTGCAATAAATGTTGAACCCTAAAGTCATTCCGGATGCCATGAATCTCATGAGCATTGTACCAGAGCATCATATCAACATCAAATCTTTCAGATATCTCTTAGGAACATTTGCACAACCATTTACAATCATCTGCAACCATCCGCAACCGGTTATAGATCTCAGACAGGGGGTTTTAAGGATCTGCATGAAAAGCTTCCTCCTAAGGCCAAAATGCCTTAGTTACCGATCAAGATCCAACACCGGAATCAAGTGCGGACCCATTTGTTGCATTTGATTCTTCTTTCTTAACCCACATCTTCTTGTGCTGCTCTTTGTTCTCTTCAACCTTCGCTTTGCCCTTATTATCTACTTTGTTCTTGTCTATTGGAGCATTCTTGCTCACATTCTTGCTTCTATAATATTTTGCAATATGACCAATTTTGTTGCAAGCATAACAAACAATGTTGTTTCTTTGATTTGGCGTGAAATTCTCTTGATTTCACTTAGCTCTGCATTGGTTAGCAATGTGTCCAAATCTCGCACAAGCATAGCATCTTACATTTCTCCTATTTACCATACTTTTGCATTCAGTTGACTTATGATCATATTTATTGCAATTGAAACATTGACTGGAGAATGATGTAGTACTTTTATTAGCTCTTTTTCTACATTGACTTGTCATATGATCAAATTAATTACAAACAAAACATTTACCATTGAATTTATAAGTGTTAGACTGTCTTAGCAGAGGTATCTTGTTCTTCTGATGATGGCTTTGACCAGATCCGAAGCTTTCTCCTTTCTCAAATCCAAGGCCTCCCATGTCACGTTTCTTTTGACTTTTCAGCATCTCATCCAGCTTAGCCGAGCGAGCATTGAATTTTACTTTGTATTCATTGGTAGTGGTAAGTTCATCTCTCGGAATTATGATCTGTCTTTCAAGTTCTTGCTTATTATTCTTGGATTGTATCAATTCCAGGTTCAGTAGGTCATTTTCATGATTCAATCTGCAACATTCATCAATGACTGAGTCATGCTTTCTTCACTCTTCTTCTTGTCTTCAATCTCTTTTGTCAGCTTCATCACAATGGATTGTATTTCTTTCTTCAGGACTGCATTCTATCTAGCAAATTTCTCACATTCATCTATCTTGTCTTGATTATCAATGCATTGCTTTTCTTTCTCCGTAAGTTTGTCCATTAGCTCATTTCTCTTCTCTCTGGATGTCTTAACTTGATCTTTCAATTACTCGATGAGATTTTGAGCATCTCTTAGATTTCTTCTCCGGTCACTTGCCTCTTTCCTTGCTACATCTAGGTCTGGAAGTGCCACAATAAGTTGTCTCTGCAAACCGAAGTCCATTGATTCAATCTTTCGGATCTTCCTCAAGCTGTTAGGCTTCCTTGAAGGAACTAGGATCTGATACCAATTGTTGGAATCAATAAACATTGATGCGGGGATGAATCAGTTTTCTGTAATTAACAACCTTCTTTAACTGATTCTTTGACCACCAGATACAAATAAATAAAAGTAAAGTGCAGAAACTGAGTGCAAGCAAACATAAAACCGTAACATTGGAATTTTAACGTGGAAACCCGAAAAAGGAAAAACCACGGTAGGATTGGAAGCCATAGTATTGTAATACTGTGATCAGGAGTATAATAATATTACAAGAGGGGAAAGTACATGTATTCAGGCACATCGTCTAGAGCTCACTGCTCAATCACAAAGAGGGCTACAACCCGGAGGAAGGCTCACTAGCTTACAAGTGATTAGAAATGATAAGAAAATTGAATAGTAGTATCTACATATGCCAAAAAGTAGTTCCGGTTAAGCGCACGTAGTCTTCTACCACTGCTCTGTCTCTGTGCTCTATTTTGCTGCTCTGTCATATAGTGGAGCACTAAACTTCCAACAATCGCTCATTTAGACTGTTTTTTAAGAACATAGGGCAGCAACAGTCAGATATTTTGATGTCATCATCAAGACTGTTGCTGTTGCAAAGAATTCAGCTGGTCCAGATCCTGATGAGTTGCAAAAATCAATTGATAGATTTCAATCTTTCATGGCCTGAGATAGAAGAGAATAGGACGTGTCTCATGACACTTGAATTTTGTTTTATGTATTTTCTTTTGGACATATTACATGTAATGTCCAGACTTGTTATTACAAGTAATTTTATCACTTGTAATCTTGTAACTTGTAATTGCTTGTAAACAAATTACAAGTTGGTTAGCAATAGGACTGTAAAATGAATAAGTCATAGTTAGTTGTGGAAAAAGTTTCAGTTAGTTAGACTTCTCCCACTTTTTTCTTTGAGCCCTTCTCCTATATATACAGGAGGGTTCCTTTTGTAATGTTTATCTTTTTCAGCAAGAAAGAACTTAGAAAACTCTAGAGAAATTTACAGTTATAAAGACTTTATGCTTCATACTTATAAATTGTTTTCTCAAGTAATATCAAGAAGGCTTTGAGTTTCTGACTTTGTGTTGAAGTCATACGTTTATATCCATTGTGTTCTTATGAAATAGTGGCATATTTTTTTGCAATTGCTTGAGATTGTAACTAGATTGTTGAAAGGAGCTATAACCTGATTTCTTGCAGACTTTGTGCTGCAAATAGTTAACGTTAAATTAGTGTAGTTAAGTGGTAAAGTTTGAGAAGAGTTGCAAGACTTTGTGCTTGTGGTTGTTCCCATTTGAAGTAGTTCAGAGGTACATCATATTTGCAGACTTTGTTCTGTTATATGTTGTATATTATTCTGGTTTTAGTCATTATGGAAAGATGGATAAGATAGTGGAAATCAAAGACTTTGAGCTTTGTTTCTATTTTCTCCTCTCGGGGGGGTGGCAAAAGACTTTGAGCTTTCACGAAAACTTTACTTCCTTTTTGTATAAGCATTCTTGTTGTTATTAAAGTTCTTTAAGCTGCTATATTGGTTTTCTTAACTACTATTTCTTTTCTAGGAAGAGAAAAGAATATCATCTTTTCTGAAAAAAGAGAAAAGGATGCTATCCGACCCAAATTAGATTAGTATTTAGTTAGTAATAGTAGAAAAGGTGGAGCCTTCCCTTAAATTAGGAGAGTTTTACATGCACACACTATTGTTGAAACCAAAATTTTACACATGCTTCCAGGAGCACAAAATTTTCAACCAACATAACATATAGAAGAATTTAGATACAAATAGTGGAGTTTCACAATGGATTCAACCTTTTTATTACGTTGCACTATCAAAGTAACAAGGGTCATCCAAAGAGAACCTAACATAACACAAAGACATATCAAGCAATATATCACAGGGGAAACACTATACGAACAAGGAAATATAGAAAAGAGAATCCATGAGATGAATGAAGCTAGTCAAGCAAATCATCTGCGACACTGTCTTGCTTAACATCATTTAGGGATGGTGGACAAGATTCAAGATTAGCAACAAAGAGCACGGTGGATGGAGCTATTGAAAGTTCCAAACAAGGACCATGCTCTAATGATGAATCAGTTTGTTTGTCACTAGTAGCTAGGATTAATGCTTTTGAAAAATATGAAGATAACTCATGATTAATCTCAACAAGCTCATACATATCATCAGAATCATTAGTATCAACATTGTTAGCATCATTATAATTATTACCATAATCTATGTCATCATCCAAATTAATCATGATAGGATCTTTAACTTTAAAAAGTTGAACCATCATTTTTATTAAACATTTTTAACTTAGGCGTTCTGAGTTGAATTTCCTCCCTCGGGTTAGGGAAAGGCTGGACAAATGGGACCAAATCAACATTTGGTGTCTTCGGGGAGGAAATGGTTTGGGAAGCAAGCTTGTGAGCCTTACCATGATGTCTTCGTTGGTGTTCTCTCGCACATCTCTATTCATTTCAGTTTTACTTGAAGGTTGAGGATCAATGAACTTAAGCTTCTTTTCTTGCCTTATAGGGAGGGAAGGGAATGATCCCCAATAGTTTGGGAGACAGATGATGCCGAGTGTTTTCCTTTATAGGATGTAGGAGGTTGGACAGTGGCATATATAGGAGGAATAGAAGGAGAAGGAAGAAGACCAGGTCTGGGATAAGGAAGGAATATCTATGATTGTAGGGTCTCTAGGTTTACTCAAGGTCGATATTATCTCACTTTTTCATTTTAGGTAAGATAAGGAAAGGATATAGTTTCAAGCCTTTAAAGCCTCGGGTTCTTTAGGCCAATGGTAATCAAGTATAATACAAGACAAACATACACAAGACACGACAAAGACAAAAGACACGCAACAAAATGGGTTAGTACTAAAACAAGATGCTGCAAGTCAACCAGTGAGGGAGACCGCGATAATCAAAATGTCTCAGCCACTAATATCATTTTCCGAATGCTATTACAAGAACACAAGTGGTCAGATGGAAAGAGCAAGAGCATGTGTTGAGTGATGAACCATGATCCAACAGCTAACAAAGTTGTGAGTTCATGGGAAGGATAAAGGAAAGAATATGGACGACGCATGCTAGCAAGTTGTGGTATGCTAGGTGATCCATCCGATAGAGCAAGTGAGAACATGGACTCCACAAACTAGCACGTAGTGTTATGCTGCGGGCTACATGGAATCATGAATTCTCATGGGATAATAAGTTGTGTTATGTTGTGTGATCAATGTAGGAAGGAAGAGTTGGAATAGTCTAGCAAGAACTGTGGAATCATGAATTCTCATGGGATAATAAGTTGTGTTATGTTGTGTGATCAATGTAGGAAGGAAGAGTTGGAATAGTCTAGCAAGAACTGTGATGTGTCAGAGTCACTTAGACGAACATGCAACACAAGGAAGGTTGAAAGGTTTAGCAAACTATGTTATTCTAGTCAACCTCGCTTAAAGGAGTTGATATAGGAGGATGAGTTGATATATTGCCATAGCTTAGTAATAATTGTGTGGATTGTACATTAAGAACTTTGCATAGTTTTATTGACCCAACTAAATGGTGGAATCAACAATGGACTTGTTACTACAAAAAGATTACTGTTAGAAATTTCGATGATGACTCAATATTTTGATAATATCTCAAAATTGTGTCGAGCAATTCCAAGGGACTACCTTGTTGAGATGCCTACTAATAGTCCCGTTCCCTTATATTGGTGGCAATGTTGTCAGGTTCTTCTGAAATAGGAAGTTTATAATTTTCAAATATGAAGAAGATATGTAACCAAAGTTTCTCTTGATTGACATTTTTCTATCAGTTTTCTGGAGTTTCTGTTTTCCTATTCTGGGCTATTTTTGTTGTACATCTTTCCGACTGTGTCTGTTAGTGAAGTTGTGCTGTTATGTGGAGGGCTGTGGTATTCTTCTTTATATAAGAAAATAAGGCTCTCTGTGAAAAGGAGATGAGCAGCTTCACCATGATATTTGGAATCAGCATTTTATTTTCTGTTAAGTTGACGGTGCTGGATTTGTTTGTTTGTTTGATTGATTTGTATGTTTTCTCAGAAAGCATGAGATCATTATGTTTATTATCTAAAATTGGTTCTTTAAGTTTTCTGTTAGAGCTGAGTTGCAGACTCAGAGGCATTTATGTGCATCAAGAGGATATTCTCGCAAGCATACTTACCAATAAGTGATGTAACTTTGATCATTTGGTACCTTCAGTTTATGCCAGATATTGACCTTGGTGAAAGTAATGATCAATCATTTTCAGTGCCTTATACTGAAAAAGAGCAAAAATCAGAATGCTTCGTGGTCTGTGGATACTCAGATGGAATCAAGGGATCATCTTAAAATAAGATATTGAAAAGTTGCGCAGACCACTAATTCACTTTATTCCGATGAAGTGAAAGCAAGCATCATTTCTCAAAAGAATTCAATAAAATGTTATATTCTATTTTCATTAGTCCAGTGGTATACTTACTGATAAAGGCTGTAGCCTTGATTCGTTGGCAAATAGTGATTCTGCCAACTATTACTCTTAGTCAAAGTCATGAACGCGTTATGTAAAATAGTAAAGTACACAGCTTTATGGCTTGTGGACAATCGAATAGAACAAAGTAAAAGGATATTGTAAGGTCCGAAATTGACAAGGGTCTGACACCTTGAAAAGGTTTGTAGATCATGGATTCACTTTTATCTGATTGTGCCGAAGTAAGCATCAATTGTCAGATAATTAATTCAAAAATGGCGGGTCATTTATATTTACAACGTCATCAATCGTGATCACTAGATTGAGTGCCAGACCATGTAATTAGATAGATCAGTGATTCCTACCGAGATTGCTTTGAAAGTGTCAGAAAACTTCTCCGGTTTTGGATGAAGTAAAGGCTGATGGGCCCTTACCGCCTTCACATATTTCAAACGAAAGGATTAATCCTAAAAGTTAAAATGATTGCTTCAAATTAACGGTAGCAGGAAGGTGTCGCGGTGTAAAGAATGACAAAAGATTGGATCAATCCAAGTTCGGCAGGCCGTTGATTTTGATGTCGTGGCATTATAATTTTAAGATCCATAGGCTTCCTGTGTTTGAAGAAAAAAGCCAAAGAATTGGGCTCAAGAAAAATTCCCGCTTGAAGACTCCTGATAAAAGTAAGCCGGGAAACATGCGTCTAATAATTTTCAAATAGAATAAAGTGATTCGGACTTGTCTTGATGCGCGTAGAATGGCAAGAACAGGAGGATTCTCACAAATAGATTTAAGGAAGATTCATGGCTTCGCATCGGTTCTGAAAAGGTAAAGTAAAGCAAGAACTTGATTGCTGGAGTTGAAGCATCTGTATGCTGTGGAATGCGTTTCTTTAGTTCGAAAATGTTTTGATTTTTATAGTGCTTTGAACAAATGCATGCTTGTCAGCTATTTGTTATTAAGATCATTCCTGTTATTGTAGAGGGAATTGAGACAATGTGTTTCCAATATTTCTTTAGTTAACATTTCAATTAATCTGGCCTTTTAGGACAAGTGCAATTGTGTATTCCGTTTGAAATGCATAATAGAGGTGTTCTAGCTTTACATTCTACTCTTCGTTTAAAGTATATATAGTTGGTTTAATAATCATTAATCTATTTGTACAATAGTAAATTTCTTATATTTGCATTATCTTAGATTTTATAAATTTTGTCCATGTAAAATATGTGGTGGTATAAGATAAAAAGGTCTATACATTCTACCACATTGCTTATTTTTTTTAGTGCATTATTCTAAAACTCTATTTACCCCAAACAGTAGTTGTAATTAGAGTCGGAATAAAAGAAAACCGCACCGTCCTGGAGGGTTGCTCAGTTTTAGTTATTAAGACTTTTGATTGTTATAAGTAGGATTTGATGTTTCAACAATTTTACAAACCAACAATTTTTCATGTCCATTGAAGCCATGAGTTTTAGTGGTTTCAATAGAAGCATTCCTAACTCTATAAGGAAACCTACCTGTGTTGCAGCAAAATCTTATTCATTATAACAAGACAAATAATATATTGCCATCAGCTTGAGAAGATTTCTGTCATGTGCAACATATTGGAGAGATGATGATTTTTTAAATAAAGAGGAAGAGAAAGCTGGCATGACAACAGGTGATGTTGATGGTGTGATAGATAAAGAGGAAGAGAACTGACAGAACAGCAGGTATGTAGGTACAAAACGGTCAACTGCTTAAGTTAGGTAAGCATAACAAATATCCTGAATTTTACTTATGATACCGTGCAACTAAATAATTAGATGCCATTAAAGAGGTCAAGAATTGACCATCTTTTTGTTGCGGTCTTGGAATTTTGCTTTAAAAGGTACAGGTTGTATAATAAATTTACACTAGGTGACAGAAAGACTTGCTTGCTTATGAGAAGAATGCAAATTAGGTATGGAAATATATGTTTTCTAGACCTTTCTTAATTATTGTAGTTACCTCGAAGGAGAACCAGAGAAAGATCCCACACTAGATGAACAAATCCTGGTCGTAAACATTATTCTGTCTCGAAGCCGACCACTATAACCTGTAGTGATTGTCACTTTGGACATTTGAAACTTTTATTGCTTGAGATGTGGGTAGTTTACTTAGTTCCCATTAATCAATTAATGCGTAGACATTCTTGTATTAGTTGTAAAGTATCTCACTATTCCCATTAAGGAGATTCAAGTTGTTACCCAAGATGTAGCTTTCAAGCTATTTGAAGCATCATTTAGAAGAAACGGTTTGAATTGACTAAAGAATTTAATTCGAATCTCAATTTAAACTTTAGGTCTACTAGGGGAAGGAGAGCACTTAACAAGTAGTTTAAATAAAAAGCATACCATTTATCGTTAGTAAATCAGTTAACTACCATCAATACAGCACTAATGGAATCAATTTCAAACATAACACACAAGTATAGTTGTTATGATGGTACAACCCAAATATTTCACTCCAATCTAAAATATTTCAATGCAAAATTGTTATCTTAATGCGATCTAGGTGAGGCAATAATCTTCCTACAGCATATGAGATAATATTATTGGCTGACAATAGCTTTATTGAAGTAGTGAAGATATCGCCTAGTACTATAATGTCCCTATTTGTAGAAGTCTGTTCGAAAGCCTCCTAATCCCAGACCTGGAAAAATAAAATAGATTAAAAGTATTGTGAGAGGATCGTATGATGAACTTGTAGGCCTTAAGAGGAAACAAGTACAATATATTCCAAGGTCTTATTATCAGCCTAATTATAAACCCAAATATCACTCAAGCTATAAACCAAATATATTCCCGGAATCTAAGAATTTCACAAACACCAACACTTCACTAATTCCCCAGTAGTTCAAACTCAAATTGAAAAATGGTGCCTGTGAAAAACAGAAATAAAATTTGAAGAGAAAAATCAGTGGTGTTTCCGTTTGCTGATTACAGATGAGCTGATGCGGTTCTATGTGCCTTCGCTGCCATGAAAAGTGCACTTGATAATTTGTTTGTCAGTTTTCTGTTTGCAATTGTTTTGTTTCAGAAACATCCCAAAAAACCTCTGCAGTGATCGATGCACGTTTTGTTACTCTATAAAATGTTGAAGTCTCATTTTGTTGTTTGATGAAAGTCTAATGATATTGATGTATAGCACTTTCATTTTCTAGGATGATCGATACGTAGATTTTCTTGTTCAAATGTATGTTATAGATTTGTTTTCATTCAATGCTGTGTAATCATGTTATCATTTTGGGTCTATATAAATTCTTCATTTAGTATCAGCGGAGATTATTTTGTTAGATATTCGTATGTTAAATAACAACTTTCTTAATTTTAGAAGTTAATAGAAGTAATAATGATTATAAGTTTATTAAGATGATGGTGTTTCTAAGAGGAAAAGTTTTGTGAGAAATTGTAGAAACAAGTTATTAAGAGCCAGAAGATTGGAACACTCGTGCGGTTAATGATAGAGCAGCTATGGAGGTTAAAAAGAAGAATGTTGAGGTTCTATTTTACATTCAAATCGCTGTTGATAAAAGTTTATTTCGGAAAAAACAAGATGCAAAGACAATTGAGGATGCCTGGAAGATTCTATTATGAAGTTGCAAACAGTTAAAAAAGAATTTGAGAATTTGAAGATGCAAGAAGCTCAAAGTGTGAGTGACTGTTGTGTGAGAGTGAACAATGTGGTCAATAGGATGGCAATTCTTGGAAAAATCATGAAAAAAAAGGTGTTGAGATTTGTAACACCATGGTGGAACAATGTTGATGTTATCATTGAATAAAGTAAGGATTTGACTATCCTTTAGTGTTTTTACCTTGTTGAATCTTTTATGTCTCATGAAGAAAATTTTGAGAGATTCACCTGGAAAAACTAATTAGAATGTTTTTTTCTCCAAGTTGCAAATTTTGAAAGAATGAAAATGTTAACAGTAGTACAAAAAATAGTGAAGTTTAAGGTGGAGGTCAAAATTATATGTTTTCTAGAGGAAGAAGAGGTTGTCTAAGATGAAGAGGTAGAGGCAAATTTGACAAGAGAAATAGTTCGTAGGCTAAAACTTAGTGATATCAATAAAAGTGTCACTTGTGCTCAAGAGGGTAATGAAGCTTCTTCAAGTGGTTTACCTTTATCTTATGGCAAATATGAAAATGGTGTCAAAGATTTTTGGTATTTAGAATTTGGGTGCTCTAACTACATGTCTAGGAATAAAGAGTTTTGTGTAAAATAGATGACAGTTTCAAATTAAAGGTCAAACTTCGTGATAAAAAAAACAATGGGGATTGCTCCAAAAGGAGCTATCAAAGTACATACTAAGAAAGGTACAGAAATTGTTCAACAAATTTATTACACTGCATGATTAAAATATAATTTCTTGAGTGTGGGTAGTTGCATAAAAAGAATTATAAGGTGGTGTTTGAAAATCAGCAATATAAAATTTATGATAAAAATCAAGGCAATTGGGTAGTTACAACTGAGCCTATTTTGAGAAAATGTTCTCATTGTAGTTTGGTGAATCTAGTATTCATGTTAGTGATATGGAATACGACAGCAAAAGTTGGTTGTGACATCTGACATATAACCATTTGACTTTTCATAGTTTTTAGTTTCTCACATCAAAAGCTTTTGTTTATAGTTTGCGTAAGGTTGAGGAAAACAATATGTTTTGTTAAGGGTGTGTGAAAGGAAAACATGCAAGAGAATTTTTAAAAGGCAATGAATGGAGGGCTTATTACCCATTTTAGTTGGTGTGTTGGTGAAAAATTACGGTTCCCACCATACAAGAATGAAAGACTGCTAATGTTTTTACTTCGGGACCAATGCATTAAAAAGAGGGAGTTAAATCCAATTGATCTAGCCACAAACCAGCAAGGATAAGGGTTGAGAATTCTATTGGATTTATTGATTTGATTGAATTCCTCTCTTGTAACTTGAATTGTGAAAATGCTGAAATTAGGGTATATGTGTTGGAATTGACGTAAAAGCACATAAGCAGTAAGCTATAGCCATTGGATTGAACCACGAACTTGGATTTGAGGATTATAAGAGTATTCGGACTTGTTTCGAGAAAGAGCTCTTGATTTGCTAGGACCGTAGTGATGGTCGCTATGGTCCTCCGCACTTTTCATGCTCCAATGGGAGATTGATTCGTCATTGTAAATAAAGCCAATTCTAAAGATCGCAACTTAGTACCTTATTCTGTGTGCAGTAGAGAAGGGAAATAGGTTGGCAATAGGGGTTTCCTTTAGGTCAAACCCCGATTTTGGAATTAACCATGAAATATAAATGAAATATGATTGAATTGTAGTAATGAAAATGTTCTGCTTTTGAGATGTTGAATAATAACTGAAACACAAATGCTATACCTCCTTGTGAAGTTCGGTTTGTCTCTACACGAAATTAGGGTTTCATGAAGTCTTCAATAACATAGAACATTAGTGTCAACTCCAATGCTTGAATCTTGACTTTATCTTTGTTCCAATGCTTAAAAGAAGACTGATTGCTTGCTCACTTCAACTTGAATGCTTGATTGCTTGAATTGATGCATGAATATGATTGTCTAATTCCCAATGGTATATTAAAATGAGAGGGGTAGACCTCCTTTTATACTTGCTTGTCAAAAAACAACTTAATTTTACGACATGAGTCGACACAGGGTCAGGGTTCCTGCCCAAATCTTGTGACTGTTAAGGGGCCCGAAAATTGGTCCTAAATGGGACGAGCACCTTGGTCTTGACCAATCAGGCACCAGAAATAAAGAGTAAAATGAAGTGCAAGGTAAAAAATATGGTAAATATGCATGGTATAAATAGTATCAAGTCTCTGATTAGGCCTTGTTACATGAACGCCAAGGTGAGGGCCCGAATGAGGACAAAGTTTTTAAGGGAGTATAATTTAAGATTTTACATTTAGCCCCCACTTTAGCTGGAGTATGAGATTAAGCATACTCTTGGTAAAGTATAAAGGTTCACATTGGAAAGCTTTTATCAAGATGTTAAGTAGACAAGACACACCAAACCCCCAGTGGACTTTAGGTGTCTTCCAACTTCAAAGTCAAGATAAAAGAGACATCATAAGAGAACGAGAAAAAGGTCGATGACGACAAGGCTAGTAAGGTACACTTACAATGAGTCATGAAAAGAAAAATACCAAAAATACAAAGCAAAATACTAAGTTTGCAAGGTAACTTGAGTATCGAGATATATGCAAAGAGAAAAACATTGAGCGGAGTGTATGCCCCCACGTAAAAGCAATTTTGTACATCACAACCAGAGCAATTGCTTTAAGGTAGTATACATTCATCTACAAGATAAGAGCGTTATCGCAATGATATGCCCCGAAGAAGGATACATCAAAGGATAATAATCACAAAACATAAAACATGTAAGGGTTCTATTTAACTCTGGGGTCAGTATTCTCTTATGATAAATAATGCATACCATGTATATATTTAGATTGAATTATTCCAATCCGCCAAAGAAAGTAGAAACACGATGGAAGAAGGGCACATATGTCTTTTGAGTCAACATGGGAGACACCAGAAGAGATATCAATGCTTTGTATCGTCCTCAAGTAGACATCACTACGGACAACAAATAGAAGAATTGAGAAACAAATTAAAGTAGGTTACAAACAAGCAAGAGAGGAGAGAGAGAGAGAGAGAGAGAGAGAGAGAGAGAGAGAGAGAGAGAGAGAGAGAGGAGGATCTACGACACAACTAATCAGGCAAGTCATCTGCCTTGCAATCTTGCTCAAAATTGTTTTGGGAAGGTGCACAATATGTTAGAGGAGCAACTTCGAGTATGGTAGGAGGAGCTACCACAAGTTTCAATTAAGGACCATGCTCTAATATGCATCACGATGTTTGTTACTAAGAGCTAGGATTAATACTTGTGAAAATTGTTTAGATAAATCCTTATCAACATCAATAAATTCATATTATGTTGGATATTGGTTGATATGTTGTTATTGATGTCAACATATGTGGAGATTGTTGATGAGGAAATTGTTGGACAGTTTTTTGTGTATTCCAGTGTTGTAGTTTGATTGGATGAGTTTGTTTAGCCTGTGTATGGCAGATGAGCTGATACGGTTTAAAGAGTTTTTGGTATATTGTTTTTAGATGGTTCACTCCCATTTGTAGAGGTCTGCATGATGATTTTATTGAGTTATGAGATCTAGTATTGAGGATGCTATGCAGTTGTTCATGTTATTTGGTATCTTGATTCGTACTCCGTATTGCTCCCGAATTGCTATATCTTTGGTTGTGGATGAGTGGGCTCTATTTTGGATGTTGATGTGTATCCTCAGTTCGAGTTGTTCATGATTTGGAGGTCCTTAAGCAAATCTTTTAGTTTAACAGTCAGTTATGTTGATGTTCTTATGCTCTGGTAGAGAAATGATGATTCTGGTAATCCGAGTTGTTGCATATTGATGGTCCGGATTGGTTATTTTGCACGTTATTGAATAGTTTTCTTGTTCGGTGATGTTTTGCATGTTATGCGACATTCTTGATGATTATAGTGTGTTGCGGATGATCGAGGTGTAATTTTTGGAGGTGTTGCGTACTTGCGGTATTGATTTGAGTCCAGACTATGTCTTAGGCAACATTGTTTTAGTCTGCATGTGTTGTTGTAGCATGTGAGGATATTATTTTGTAATTTTTATTAAGGGTTTGGCCAACCTCTATTTCTCATGGGTTAAGGTCTTGTCTAAATATATGTAATAATCATGTAAGATGTATGTTTGCGAGTGTCTGCGTTGTGTATTCAAGTGAAGAATGGAGTTGGATGTGTGAACAAGTGATTTGATTTTTTGGAAGTGTGAAGGAGAAGAGAAGTGTTGCAGAGTAGGCTGTGTGGTTAACTGAAACCGTAATTAAGCATATGGAGATGCTGTTTTTACAGTTCATATGATCCGGATTGTAGTTCGAATCTTTTTTCTAAGTCACTGAGACTTCCTGTAAGGCAATGAGCCTTCCCTTAAGGTTGTAGCCTTTTTGGGTTTCTTATTATGACCAGTGAGCTCTAGGCAGTGTGCCTGAATGCATGTGCATTCCAATTGTAATATTCACTTATACTCCTAACAGGGTATTATCTTATTGTGGGTAGGTTCCCACCTGTTGTGACCATTTCACACATCTCCCCATTAGAATGGGGACCCCCTCTTTTGCTTTTGGTTTTGTTTTTCTCTCTGCTTTTAGGATTTTGAGTGAGTGAGTGGTCTGATTGAGCTAGCTGGACTAGGGCTAAACCTTGAAAGCTCATTTTTTTTTTGATTTCATTCAAGCTAAGTCTAACCAAATTTTGGAAAATTGTTAGTCTACCTGAAGGTTCAAGATTGTCAAAATGAAATATATCTTTTAGGAGAGTCAAATTGGTTAGGTCAAGGATAGGATAGGTCTCAGGTCAGGTCTAGATTGAAGGAAGGTTTTTCTGGGTAAGGTCCTGTTTGTTTCTGAGTCTGAGTCAGCTAAGCATGGTCAATGAAGAAAGGAAGTCCAGTTGGCCAAGTTAAATGGAGTATGAGATGGATTAAGGGCCTAAAAACCTAAAATTCGCTCCTGACCCTTCCAGAAGGTCTAGAGCGAATTTCATTCTAAACACAATTTCTTGTTTTGAGTGGACTTGCAAACTGGTTCCTGGCCTTGGAAATGATCTAACCTTGCCTTGTGAAATGGTTTGAGACTTAAAAATTGAGCAGTTTAGCGTGGAATGAAGATTTCGCTCCTGACCCTTGCAAAGGGTCCAGAGCTAAAATCTTATTTGAGCCTAGTTGTCACTAATTTTGGCTAACTTTTTATGTGCAGGGTCTCTTGGAATGAAGATTGGACGTCACTTGATACATTTAAAGATTTGGAAGCATGCTGAATGATGAATTTTGGACCAGGAAGGCAAATTTGCTCCTGACCCTTCCAGAGGGTCCTGAGCGAAATTTTGAATATCTCTTATCTTGCAATAAAAAAGGTCAAGTTTTGGGCATGAGTGGAATAAGGACAACTCCCTTTACCCTCCTGAGAAAGTTTCAACTGGAAAGGATGAAGGATTTCGCCTAAAACCTAAATTTTGCTCCTGACCCTTCCAGAGGGCTCAGGGTGAAAATCTTAGTAGAGGACATTTCTTGCTCAGTTTGGGCGAATTGGCGTATCAAAGGCATGGTGAAAGGTGGAAAGAACATGATGAAACCCCTAGGCACATTTGGAGATGAAAGAATGAAGGAGTTTTGCCTAGGAAAGGCAATTTCGCTCCTGACCCTTCCAAAGGGTCCAGAGCGAAATTCCTTACAAACACATTTTTTGGCCTTTCTTGGACATGAAATCCTATTCCTAGCATAGTGCAAGATGAAATCTTACTTAGCAAAGAAGTTTCAGGGTGAAAAGAGAGAGATTTTGGTCAAAATTGCAAAATTCGCTCCTGACCCTCCCAGGAGGTCCAGAGCGAAATTCTCAAAAACACTTTTATCTTGCAAGATCAAAATGATTTTTGTGGTTGGAGTGGATGTGAGGAAGTATGTTTTGTCCTTTGAAGATAATTTGGATAGTCAAGAAGAAGCAACCAAGCCTAGAATGGGAAAATAGCTCCTGACCCTTCTAGAGGGTCCAGGGTGAAAATCCAAAAACTTGTCTTTTCCTCAAAAGTTTGAGCAAAGTTGAGCCTAGGCATGGGTTTAAAACGATGTTTGGATTGCCTTGAAGTGAACAGGGATTGTTGAAAGTGAAAGTTTTGAAGCCAAGAAGGAAATTCACTCCTGACCCTTCCAGAGGGTCCAGAGCGAAATTTCCAAGTCCTCCCCTGTTCTTGCAAATTCGAGACAAAATCTTGCTATTCATGACTTAGAAGGGAGAAGGACATCATGTTTTATGCCTTAGAAGTGATTTGAAGTTAAAAGCATGAAGGAATATGCCTAAAACTCAAAATTCGCTCCTAACCCTTCCAGAGGGCCCTGGGCGAAAATCATAAAATCAACATATTCCTTTTATGTTTTTGCTAAGGCAAAGATGCACTAAGGTAGAAAGAACCTTTAAGACCATTAATGAGTAATTGTTTGCTTCAAAACTTGATGATTCTAGGCCAGAGAGGGAAAGTCGCTCCTGACCCTTCTAGAGGGTCCAGGGTGAAAATGTGAAAAACCCTATTTTACCTTGCAAGATCAAGTCAAACTTGGGTGGATTAAATGAGGAAGAACATTGCCTAGCTATGAGCGAAAGATTCGACAAAAGTTGACGAAGGAGTAAGCCTAAGGAGAAAAAATCGCTCCTGACCCTTCCAGAGGGTCTAGGGTGAAAAACCCTAAAATCACCTTTTTCCTCCTAATTTGAATGAAACAAAGCCCAGAATTCAATGAAAAAGCCTATTTGGAATGCCTTGAAGAGGTTTTGAACTTTAGAAGATGAAAATTTTAAGCCCAATGATGAATTTCGCTCTTGACCCCTCCAGAGGGTCCAGAGGGAAATTCCCTAGAATGCACTATTTCCTTCAAAATTTTGATGAGCTAACCCAGTGATGGAAGGAAATGGATCCTAGAGATTGCCTTGGAGGAGTTCAATGATCAAGCTAAGGTGAATTTTGGCCGAAATTGAAAAAATCGCTCCTGACCCTTCCAGAGGGTCCAGGGCAAAATTATTAGGAAGCTTCATTAAGCATTGATCAAACCTTGATATTCCCTAATTTGCACTAAATTACCCAAATTCAAGACATTTGGGAGGTTGAATTAAATTCGCATTAATTAAGGCATTGGCAATTTAATAAATTAATTTTTAGGCCTTAAAATAATTAAAAATTTCACCTTGGAGGCATTAAAATTAATTGTTTAAAATTAAAAAATGCAAGATGAGCACTCAAAATCATTATTATGCCTTTATAGGCAAGTCGGCCTTGAAGGGATTAGGGTGAGCGCCCTATATAAAAGGGGAGTGTTGCTTCAAATTTCAAATCATTCATTCATTCCTTCTAGGTGCGATTTTGAGGAGCAGATTGAGGAGCGAAATCCAGCAGATTGGAGGCTAAATTTCTAGAATTTGCTAAGTGTTGAAGGATAATTTCCAGATTTTGAAAAGCTAGTGGAGGGTGAAGCTCTTTTGAAGGTTAACTAAGACATAATTCATCCAAGAAGGCCAGCAATTCAATCCTTATCCAGCAAAGTCTGATCTTCTTTCTTCATTTTTCCAAGGTTGATAGTTAAGCTTTCAAAGAAGGAGGTATGAAGAATTAAATTTTTGAAGTTTATATTGAAGACTTGTTTTGATCTCATAGCAATCCTTTGAAAATCTAAGTCTTGTGCAATCTGATTTTCATTCATAATTTGAAAATTCATAATTCTTGAGTTATCATGTCATTTTCAAATTAATGTTTTGAACTATTCCCCTTGGAAGGTCTTAATTTCTACGCTTTAAGGTATGATGCTTAAAGACTAATTTCGAAATTTTTGTGTAGCCATCAAATGGCGACCCCCAAAGCCGGAGGATCTACTAGTCAGCAGGCTCTCATCAAGGAAGATCAGAAGAGCGACGAATTGGAGACCAGGATCGTGTCCAAACGGAGTAATATCGGAGACACCAACTTAGGAAACTTCAATGTCAAGAACTTTTGAGAGGCCCCCTTCATTGGCAAGCCATCACCTATTGCAAGGAAGATAATCGAGAGTGGCATCATCAAGGCAGTAGGTTTCCCTCCCGCAGTAAAGTGTCATGAGCTGATGATCGAGTGTGCCCGCCACTATGACTCACAATCAAGGACGATCGTAACGAAAGATGGGAACATCTTAGCTTACCTTTCTGAGGAAGCTATAAGCGAAGCTCTTCATCTTCCAGACCATAAAGATATGATTTACAAAATCTTAGAAGGAGCGATGTCGATCTATGAAGATGATCCTGAGACTTGTCTGAATCTCATCAATAAGAATTGGTTGCTCAAGAGTCAGCCTCGCCTGAACAAGATTCCGAATACACCACATAGGATCGACTTCCAGGAGGAATACAAATACTTGATAACTTTGCTCAATCGAGTTACAGGTGCTTCTCAAGCCTTCTTCTTTGAAAAGTGGATGTTCTTCTTTATTCAAATGATAGTTCAGGGAAAAGGAATGCTTCATTGGGCCAGAATCATTAGCAATTGCTTCGATGTGCAGTTGAGAAGGCTAAGACCCACCAAATCATTCCACATGAGCTCATATGTTATATATGCCTTAATCAGGAGTTTTGAGTATGCAGGGCTACCTGACAGAGGAGTGATCGGAAGAAGACCCGGAGAAATAAGGGTTTGTGATTCTTATGTTCATCTGCATCATCCGCCTAGAAGTGACTACCAGTTAGTCAATGACACCTTCACGATGAACATTACCAGGATATTGCAAGGTGGGATTCACAATCGACTATCTCTGGATGCACAGGAGCTTGTGAAGAAGTATGGTGCATGGTTCATCCAGTTCCAAAAATTCACATACATCAGAGTTCATGGGTGTCCTTCACCTACCTACATGTTGCCAAGGTATCCAACGGATAGAATAATACTACTTGAGGTGACCAGACAGTTGGCAGCTTATGTGAAGGCATCTAGACACAAGCATGGAAATGGAATCCCCGTGCCCATCATACTAGGGAATTCAGTTGAGGTGTGTCCTAACACTCAAGCCTCGGAAGATGCAGAGAAGGAATTATCTTTATACTCATTCTCATTCTTTGCCTCGCAGGAGAATTTTGATCCTCATGGTTATATGGAGGAGACAGTCGGCAAGAAGTACAAGCATGAGTTTCAGGTGGAAGACTTTTGGATGAATCTCCCAGGTGATTTAGAGGTTAAAAGAAAGACGCATTCTAGGCTACCCTTAGATCTCATCAGGAAATGCAAAGTTTGTAGATTAGCCGATCAAGCCCAAGATAATGGTAGATACCTCCATTCATCTTATGAGAAAGAGGACAAGGAAGTGAAAATAGATTGGAATGAGCTCGAGGTTTTAGACTTGAGAGCCTGGATGGCCCCCGTTTTATCCTGCACTCGCAGATGGGTGGATGTACATCATCAGAAGTTGAAGGAGCAGAATGTATCAATGACATTTACTTTGGAGGCAAGACCAGAGGAAGGAGAAGCAAGTGTGAGTGAGAATACTTCTCATCCCAAGGGCTCAAAGAGGAAACAAAGACCTGAGAAAAGGGAACCCTCCAGGACGAAGCAGAAAACCAATCCTGATCACCCACCGAGCACATCTTCTCGACATGAAAAGAAGGCAAGTCAAGATGAAGATCAGGGGAAGATGGTATATGAAATTGATGAATCTATGGAATCCATGGTACAAAATGACAAGCAAGAAAAGGGACAGACACCTCAGTAGTCGTCGAGTCAATCTCCCCAAGTTGATGCTAATGCTACATGAAGAGAAGGATGATGATGAAGCGACATCCCCTTTCCGAGAGGATAGACCACTGCTTAAAGAAATACAAGTAAGGGAAACAAGATCCGCCATTCCGGATTGGTTAAAAGAGAGACTGACATGGGTAGTTGTGGTTGAAGAGGAAGAAGATGTATTTGATTTAGAAAGCCTTATAGGAAATTCTCAAGAGGTAATGGAAAAGAAGAAGGCCACAAAGATGTCCAAGGTAATTAGCCCTTGAGACGTCAAGATCCAACAGTGTCTCCTTTACAAGCACTCCCTCTTGAATCAGTAGGCGAGGCAGAAAGGGTGAAGAGCTTGGTTCAGCTTATGAGCTCTTGGATTAATAAATCCCACATGGTAGCCATTGAATTTGCAACAAGAATGATGAAGATAGTTCATCGAGCTATCCAGGTCCTTGAGATTATCCTTAATCTAATGATAACTGAAGCTGCATTCACTCACACTAGAGATGTTATCATTCCTGTCCTACAAGTGATAAGACAAACACCAAGACGGAATCTGGCACAAGAAAAGATAATGGATGGAGGAACCCATAACCTCCTACAGTGGTCAGCTCTGCTCCAGATGAAAGAGGTCCTTTTTGAAGACATCAACACCAGATGCAGTCAAGTTGAGGGTATCATTCATCCAATTCAAGATAAGGTGTTTGAGGTGTTGTGTACCATTCTTGACAGGCAGATCGAGATTGAGATAGATGTGGACATCCAAGAATTGGAGGAGAGAGTCAAGGTCATCTTTTGCAAAGAAGAGAACGTCATCACAGATAAGCAACGAGATTAGATGTACACTACTATGTTCCTGATTGAGAACACCAAAGAACTTGAACCTGTATGGGAGACAACTCTTCTCACTGGTTTTGATCAAGTCCTTCACTTGGAAGAACGAATGAAGAATCTTCCTGAGATTCCCATTGCTAAGATTGAGGGAATTGTGTCCAGATTCATTGAATATGCTAAGAAAGAGCATAGGAAGGGGAACAAAATTCTAGATGAAATGTTGTTATAGGATGATGTGGCAGTTTAATTCCTATTGGTCTATGTTTCCTCGATATTTGTGCTAGTTAATTATTGGCTATGCATTTAATGATGTTTATCTAAATGGGGACCTTTTTGTAACAAACCCTAATTATGGTTTAGGTGTCAAAATCTCAGCCGTTGATCTTCTTTCGATCTGGGCCATTCATTGTATTTGAGGATGCTATATATACCCTCCCTCATTTTCATTTTGATAATAGTTAGAAGTTAGAGAAGAGAGAGAGCTTAGAGAGAAGAAAGTTATTGTGTAGCAAGATTGAGTAGTGAAGGAAGAATTTTGAACAATTGTTGTCCATTTGGCTTTGAGATCAATAAAATATTGAAGTTATGGTATTTTATTGCAATACTTGTGGCTATCTTCATGATTGTTTATTTTCTTGAATCACTCTCAGTTGAAGTAGTATTTAAGTTTAAGTTTGAAGGACTAAGTGTTGTGCTTGATCTTTGGTGAGATTCACGTTCCAAACCACTAGCTTCTTACTGATTGTAAGGACGCCTTGTGTGGTCAATTGGAGATATTGAGATTGCTTAAAAAAATTCAATCATTTTTGGAAGTATTGATATGTATCTCTATGATAGTATCTATATCCTTGATGATTTGAAACTTATTGAATCACCTTAGAAGATCGCATCAATTCCAGTAGAGTTGTAATTTCTTGGCGATACTGAAATTGGTAGAATCTTACCAAGTCTAGGCTTCATTGAGTCATTCTTAGGATTAGATTAGCATTCCTTCCTTGAAACCCTTATCCTTTTGACATTTTTTGAAAATCTGTTAGTGTTAGGAAAAACCTGTTCTTGCAGTCAAAAAGAGAGTAACACGGACAAGCTTTCTCTGAAAGTACGTAAGGCCCCTTGAAGAAACAACATACACAACGACCACTGGTGCTTACCCACACGTAGAGATCCTACAAAAAGGAACCTTGAAGTCATCTCGATTGATCCTTTTCGCGACATCTTCAGCATTCAGAGGCTTTATTCAAGAGAGGGTAAGATACCTTTGGGTATTTTATTCTGCGTTTGGTTGTGTACAAAATACACATCAACACCACTCTGGTTTTTTCCCTTAATCTGGTTTTCCATGTCAAAAATCTTGGTGTTATGTGTGTTGTTGATGTGGTGTTGTTTCATGCTTTAACTGTTAATATAAATAGAACATGAACCGTCATTTTTCTTAGGCATTTTATGTCTTGGAGATTTAGTTTGAACTTCCTCCCTAGTGTTAGACGAAGGCTAGACAAATGGGATCATATCAACATTTGGAGTTTTCGGGGAAGAAATTGGTTGAGAAGCAAGTTCATGAACCTATACACGACATCTTCGTTGGTGTACTCTCGCACAACGGTTTCTTTTAGTTTTAGCCGATGGTTGTGAAGGTTTAGGATCAACAGGCATATAAAGGAGGAATAGAATGTGTAGGAAGAAGACAAGGTCCATCATCAGGAGGAGGAATAGGTCTATCATGAAGGAGAGGAATTGGTTTAGGATCTCTCCGCTTTCTCAAGGATAAAATCATCTCATTCTTCAACTTTTTTTAAGATTGGAAAAGAAGGCCACTATGAGGCTTAAGGGGTTCAAATTATTGAAACGAAAAGTAATCAAGATTAACATATCCATGCCTCACTATGGGTTTGTACATGCTATGATTAATTGTTATGATTTTATCAGTAAGAGGGAATTTCAAACACTTGTGAATGATAGAAGGGAACGCTTTCATGGAAGAGAGCCAAGTATGTCCTAACTTCACACGAAATTCATTCGTTGTAGAAATGATAGCAAAATTGACATCTAGGAACTTAGTACCAACCTCAACGGGAAGAGTAATAGAACCAATAGCGGGACAAGAGAAACCATCAAAGATCTTAATCACCACAGCGGATTTGTCATAGGTTACATGATGCAATTGTAATGTATAAAGATATTCTTTAGTTATCACATTCGCCATACACGTTAGATCAATGAGCACCTCTTGTGAGATTATATCTTTTATCTTCGCAGTGATATATAGTGGGTCATGAGGTGCTTGAATAGTCTCGCTAGGATCATAGGTAATACATAGGTCCTTAGGAGGTGTATGTTTATCAATAAGATTGACCATATTATTACACTCAAAGACAAGATCATTAGGAGAAAACACAAGATCCTTAGACTCAATAACATTAACAAAATGAGAAGGCAAAGAATTATTAAAGATTTGGAGGTTTTAATTTCGAGGAGATACAAATTTATTACCTTTGTGATTCACACCTGCTACAAATATGGCATTATTATAAAAAAGGTCTTGAATTCTACTCCTTAAGGAATAACATGTTTTCGTGTCATGACCGGATTGACGATCATATTGGCAAAAAGCTTTGGAATCATGATAAGGTGGCAAAGGTTTGGATGTGTCAATTGGTATGATGGGAGGAAGTTTCAACACATTTTTGGTTAATAATTGTGTCATAATGCTATTCAAAGATTCAGAAAAAACGAGTAAACACTTTTCTAAAATACTTGGATAAATGAGGCACACCTGTTGTTATGGCTGCTACCTAGGTATTGTTGTTGTCAATGAACTTGATGAGTCTCTTATTCAGCCTAAACTTTGCCAAAGGTTGTTGAGCAAATTTCATTCTTAACAACAGGAACCATTGTAGAAGATTGTTCAAATCGACTCACTTGAAGCTGATAGTTATAGAGTACTGCACAAAATTGGGTAAGGAAGTAAATGCAGAAAAGAGAAGCTTATCCCTAATATCTTTTTGCAAATTAGAAATAAAAATTCTCTGAACATCTTGATCAAGCATATGATAAGAAATTTCATAATACAAATGCCTATATCTACCAATAAAATCAGTCACTTTTTCTTTAACACCTTGCTTACAATGCATCTAATAAAAGTAATCTTAGGACCAATATTATTGTGAAATTGTTGAATGAAAGTATTTGCCAATTATTGAAATGATGTAATTGAATAAGGAGGCAAAGAACAATACCATTGCAAAGCTTCATCCCTAAGTGTTCTAGGAAACAACTCAGCCAAAAGTCTTTGATCAGAAGCAAAATCACTACACAAAGTTTGAAATGTTTTCACACGAGTCAAGGGATCACCTTTTCCATTAAAAAGCTCCAATCGAGGGACTTCTGCATGTTTTGGGGGGACAACACGAACAATATCATTAGATTGTGGGCTCGCTACATCGAATGTCCACACATTAAACTTGGATTGGTTCATAGAAGCTATTTGTTATCGCAAGGATGACACGGTTTTGAGGTAGGCTATTAATGGTTGCTTTGGTGGATGTACTAAAATTAGACATGTTGGATTGGGATGGAAGAGTAGTATTGTTAAATCAAGGAGGATGTTGAGGATAGGGAGGTGTAACACTATGATAAGTAGGCATGGGACATGATTGGGTGACAAAAGAAAGACTCACAAAAGGAGGGATAAAAGAAATTTGATTAGCAGAAGCAGTCACCGGCGAGGAGGGTCGTCAAAGAGATCAATCCGGATTGGTCAATAAGAGTAGACAGAACAAAAACACGAAGATATGATCGAGGCAATGCAGAATAGTTTATTTTATTGCATGATAATTGATTACATCCAAACGGTAACAATCGGGTTACAACATATCGGGTTACAACATATCGGGTCACAGGCCTGGTAGAACATACAAAATACGTCACAACCAGGACCTTGAATCGTGAAATCTATCTTCTACGCACAGTCTAGCTACTTGATTCTCCGATTGATTACATTCTAATGCACAATTACAATTATGTATTGATCCAAAGGATCTAGTCGGCTGAAAAGGGATCAAAACCCGAAGAACAAGACCTAACATACAAAATAAACAAGGTCGGCCTCCGCTAAGAGATTCGTCTGGAAAATCCAAAGGATGAAACGTAGGTCGTGGGAAAAGGTCGGCCACATGCCAAGGAACATCGGAATCAACGCCCAAGGCCCCGCAAGCTTTGGAATGGGTTCCGGTATATTACCAAAGTAGGTCCAGGCAACCGGTAAGTGATAAAGTCAGATTGTTGAAGCCCCAGATGCTTTATAGAGATTTTGACTCTCCAAATGAAGGCTCTAATTTGATAAACCATTTGAGGAGAAGTGATGAAACTATGAAAGAGTGGAGGATTGTAGAGAAAACCCTTAAAAGTCTTCCCTCTCAGTTTGATGCAATAGTGATTGTCATCAAAGAGTTAAAAGACCTCTCAACATTGACGGTGGATGAGTTGGTGCCTTTACTTAGAACTCATGAGCAATGGCTCAATAGGTTTGTTGCAACTTGCTCCCAAGAACAATATTTCAAAATTTAGGCCAATGCAAGAATTAGTGGAGAACAAGAAACAAGTTTGGACGGAGCTCAATAGGTAAAGTTAGAAGCACTTCTAGATGTGGTGGCTCTGGAGTAGACAATTCAAGACAAACACGCAACCAAGAGGGAGAAAGTAGCTCTTAGTCGAGCTCTAGAGCCAAGAGCAATAATAATAGCTCAAATTAAAGGCATGATAAGAGCAGTGTAGAATCTTATTATTGCTATAAATTCTCTTATTGTGCAGGAGAGTGATAGAAAACACAGCATGATAAATCAAAACAATGTACAAATGTGGCTGATGAAGGTAGTTAAGGTGATTCGTAAAAGGCTTTGTTCACATGCAAAATTGGTATGCAAGGCAACTCTGAAGTTTGGTATTTGGACAATTGATCAAACAACCATATGGGTGGTAATCGAAAGTTATTTTCTTCATTGATAAAAATGTCAAGTCTCAGATGAAAATGGAGAACAATGGAATAGTTTCATGTTGAGGGCAAAGTGTTTGTTATGATTTGCACCAAGATATATGATAAAATGGAGATATAAAATGTCTGTTTTGTCCTTAGTATTAAGGATCATCTCTTGAGTGTTGGATAGTTGATTCAAAGTGGTTACAAAATGTTGATGGAGAAAGAAGAATGTATTATGTTTGACAATCTAATGGGAGCAAGAATATTGGTGCAACATTTCAAATGACGGAGAATCAAATGTTTGCTTCAAAGAGACATATTTTTTCTTAAGTTGTAGGTGCACCTTCTAGGCATGGTAAATTTATGGTAGTACAACGACAATCACTCTTCAAGGCTGTCATTCTAGACCGCTCCGGACTTGGGCATTTAATGTATGGACATTTTAGGCAAGCAACATAAGCAACCCTTTTACTTGGGAACTGTAGAACGACAAGAACACGATTGGAGTTGGTAGACATTGATTGTTGCCCTATGCAAACTATTTTTATTGGGAAGAGTCAATATTTCATAACCTTTATTGACGACTACATCTATTAGATATGCCTATTTTTTTGAAGCATAAATTTGAATCTTTTTAGAAGTTCAAGGTGTTTGAGCCTCAGGCTGAAAAGAAAAATGGACACTTCATTAAAGCCTTAAGGTTAGATAGGGGGAAGGAGTATACCTTCAATTAGTTTGTGAATTTTTGCAAGCATGACGACATCAAGGAGTTGACAACCACCTATGCTCCACAATAAAATGGAGTGGATGAAAGGAATAATAGGACCATTATCTAGATAGCTAGGAGCAAATTGAAAGCCAGGGGACTCCCAAGTGAATATTTGGGTGACGTTGTTGCAACAACAATGTATTTGATAATTATAAGTCCTTCAAAGGTTATTCGTGACAAGATTGCGGAAGAGGCATTAACAAAATGCAAGTGGATAGTTGAGTATTTGAGAGTGTTTGACTATGTAGCATATGCATTTGTGCCAAAAGAGAAGAGGAAAAAGTTTTATTGCAATGGTAAGAAGTGTATTTTCGTGGACTACAGTGAAGAGTCCAACACATATAGGCTGTATAATCGAGTTACGAAGCAAATAGTTAACAAAAGAGATGTTGATATTATTGAGAATGATTCATGGGATGGCTCGATTGACACCTCTTCGAGTATCCCAATTAGAGTGTTCATTGATGATGATGAAGAAGATTATGAAGAGCAATAGGATGATTCTATAGCATATATGGAGCCTACCAATCAGCTCCAGAAATCTCCAAACGTAGAGAAGCAGTTAAATAGACAAGCTCAAAGCTCATGTACACAGAGCTTCAGAAAACTTCAGATTGCAACGTAGATAATGAAAAACGTGAATAGACATTTCTAGAAATATTCTAGACAATAAGACAACAGTAGTAGAGTTTTGACTACACTCTCAGCTCGCTAATTCCATGAAAGACCAAGAGTGTAAGGAAGATTTACCAAAATGAAAGGTATGAAGATGAATTTGATGAAAATTTTGATTTTGTATTATTTTCTTATAGTGACCCGATTTAGTTTTGGGATGTTGTGAAGAGGAGAAATGGTGTGAGGCCATTGATGAGGAGATAAATGCAATAGAGAGGAATAGAACATGGGAGCTAATTTATTTGCCACCCGGTAAATAAGTTATTGGTGTGAAGTGGGTCTATAAAAAAAAAGAACAATGTTGAATGAGGAATAGAGAGGCATAAGGAAAATTGATTGTAAAGGGGTATAAACAAGAGTTTGGTCTAGAGATTATGATGAGATATATACTCAAGTTGCAAGGATGGAAAACTTGTAGGCAATCTTAACAATAGCAACCCAACATAAATGGAAGAAATTTTAAATGGATGTGAAGTCCACCTCTTTCAAACGAGTGTTGAAAGAGGAAGTGTATGTAGAACAGTCACCTGGTTATGAAGTTCTAGGGTAGGAAAACAAAGTGTATAGGCTAAAGAAAGCGCTTTATGGGCTAAAGCAACCACCATGAACATGGTATATCAAGATTGAATTATATTTTTTGAGCAATGGCTTTAATAGCAAAAACCATGGTAAATCCACTCTTTACACTCGAGGAAAGTAATGGCAAGATTTTGATTGTTGTCATGTATGTAGATGATTCATTTTTCACCATGAATGATTATTTCCTTAGTGCTGACTTTAAAGAGGCCTTAAAAAAAGAGTTGACTTGATAGATTTATTTTTCTTCGTATATTTTCTAGGTATTGAAGTAAAGCAAATTGAATAGGTGTATTTATCTCTTAGGAGAAATATGCAACAAGGATTTTGAAGAGTATTAGAATGCAGATAGCAAGTCTACACCAAGACATCCAGCCATAGGTCTAAGTTGAACAAGGAAGATTGCAAGAGAAATGCGAATCAAACTATGTACAAAAGTTTGGTTGGAAGCTTGATGTATTTGACATAAACTATGCTTGATATAATGCATGTAGTAAGTTTAATATCTAGATTTATGAAGACTCCAAAGGAGACATAGGAAACACATGGACAGGTGGGTAAGAGAATCCTGAGGTATATGAATAACACCAAGGGATATGGTATGTTGTATATTGGAGCAAATGAACTTGGGCTGGTTGGATACATAAATAGTGATTAGGCTGGAAGTGTTGTGAGAATTGGCTATGAAGGAAGCCACCCAAGATCTAGAGGCAATAGAAAGCACAAGTACAAGAAAGAACAATAGAGACAAGAACAAATTGTATTTTCATCGATGATGCAAATAGCTGGAGCAATAAGCAATATATGCAGGCCTGCTTATAAAGGCAAGGCAACAAGGAATGCGAGCACACAATAATGACGTGGCCCAATGAGATACAAGGGTAGGTAGGAGTTAATTAAAACTCAACCACTTGACACAAGTAACAATGCATCCTAGTAAAGGACAAGTCCACCTAAAGTGGAAATGCTCCAACTAATCCTATGCAATTCTCTAAATAATCTTAAGTAAAGTGTAATTATATTCTGGAGATAAATAAAATATATTAATTATACCTACAAATGTAGATGATAGAAAGAGCACATTAGAAGAAGAGTACATTTGGATATGTGTTCCTTTTTGAGATTGAGAGCTATCTCATGGGCTTATAAGGAACGATCCATAGTTTCCCTTTCTACATCCGACGTTGAGTATATATCAGCAAATGCAGTAGCTATTTGGCTAAGGAGAGTCATAGTTGATCTGAATGAAGAGCAAGCGGAGAATCCAGTCTTTCATAGAAGAAGCAACCATATAGAAATCGGGTATCATTTCACAAGGGAGTTTGGTGAAAGAGGCGACATAAAAATCAAGTATTCTAGGTCCGAGCAGCAGCTTGTAGATACTACTACAAAGAATTTGAGCAAAGATAATATTGAATGTTGGAGAAGTAGTTTGGGTATTATCGATTTAGTTGCAGATTGAGCATGGAAGATGGTTATAGACTAAGGGGGATTGTTGGAATATACTCTAGAGCCTCCCGTCAGCTGCCTACTTGTTGCAGCAGCCAGTTGAAAATTTTATGGTATCTTTATCTGTCTTCCCTCTGACACACAACAACAGGTGTTTAATATTTTTGCAAGTGAAGTAAATGTAGGTAGGTGAAATTGAATTTTGAAGGTGAGAGAATTTTCAAGTGGAGAACAATAGACGAATAGAAAGAATGTAGCTGCAGTAGTTAGTTTAAAGAAGAATGTGAACATCAGTTCTGGGCAGAAAAAGAAAATATTTTTTTGGTCTGCAGTACCGATTGAGTTTGCGAAGAGTGAGCAGTGTAGTAGTAGGGAGCTCTGGACAAATAGCAGAACAAGTAGTTTTGAGCAGTTCGGTATTGGGTGTGATTGGTTGCAGCTGTTATTCGATATAGAAGATTAGTTTGTGATGAATACTATAATCCTAAGTTTAAAATCCGTTTGTAAATGTTATTTTGTGAGCAATAGAAAATAGAAATTCTTTCCTTCTCTGTTTGTGTTTTATGTTTTGTTTGTATTGCAAGTTGACCGGCACAAAAACCAGTACTTTTGTGTTGAGTGTTTTGAATTTTAAATTCATCAAAGTGGTAGAGTTGTGCAGTATATGCGTTATTGGAATGTAAGTTCCAAGACAAATTATACTTCTCAATGAAGGCCACAACTAGCTGGACCACAAAATGAACAAAGTTCCAGTTAATTTTTCTTTTTGGGTATGCACTGTCAATCTGAGGGCACACGGGACCTCTGAAGTGGTATGTTCGAATGATGGAATTTAAAGAGATGTAGGTTGTTTCGAAGGAAAAAACGTCTACCTTTAACGCAGATGTCCTCTAAAC
Source organism: Cryptomeria japonica (assembly GCF_030272615.1). Classification (NCBI taxonomy): domain Eukaryota; kingdom Viridiplantae; phylum Streptophyta; class Pinopsida; order Cupressales; family Cupressaceae; genus Cryptomeria; species Cryptomeria japonica. Next base: position 61,128,342 of record NC_081409.1, read on the forward strand.
AAAATAATGAAGATGCAAGAAAAAATATGCCTTTTCCGTTTTATGTCACATTACCCCAAAAAATTACTACTGCCTAAGGCTTCAAATACCCTTATAGAAAGGGAAGCCGCTCGAGTGGATGGGTCCCAAGTCAAAACGATAAGGGTAGACAAAGCCTGGCTTTAACCCTACATTGTGGTTTCATTTTGCTTAAGGGAAATGGACGAGAGTTACAAGGAAATGCTTAATCATCATTTTGATGAATGGGTTCTTGAAAAATGTGAATTTGAACCCTACGCAACAGTTGAATAAATTGACTTGGGGATTTATCATATTCAAGACGAGGAATTATAGGTTCCCAAAATTCCAAAAGACGAGGAATTATAGGTTCCCAAAATTCTAAAAGAAGAGGTGAATGGAATATATAAGCTCTATTTGATGGAGCGAAAATCCAAGAATGGAGTTGAATTAGTAATAGCTTAGTCTATTCGTAGAGACAGAATTCTACATCGTTGTAGATTGTAGGTTAGCTGTATCAGTAATATAGCTTATATGATGCGCTGGCTTTTGGATTTTAGCTTGTTGTAAAGTGATGGATTTAGATACTTGGTATTTGGAGAGACTAAACTTCTGTGTAGTGAAGGTCGTTATGTTTCATGAAGAATTCATAGTTGAGGTCATAAAAACACAGAATGTTGGATCAATTACAATGTTCTGATGCAGTAAACCCATAATATATTCGAAGGAAACAACATTTTCATTTTAAACAAATGGTTTCTATTTTGATCGTAATTTGATGAGTCTCGAGATTAGTTTAGAGGTGTTTTCTATGAAAACTTATAGGTAAAGCATATTGTATCCATTGGACAGATTTTGAAAAGGTAATTGCCAACTTGAAACAAACAGAGGCTATTTTTTTCTATAATTAGTATCGAAAAATATAATGAAGATACGTGGGCTAGTCACCAAATTAGCTGCAGATATGTTGCCAACTGATAACTCATCCTTGAGAGTATGTTTAAATTTGATGATCAGATTTGAGAGATGAAGGGAAAAATGAGTAAATATAGAAGATATCAACGATACACAGATACCTCCGGATAAGTCCCTCAATCTCGGAAGGGTATGTAGAAATATCTTAGGAAGGAAATCATTTTGTGAGGTATACGATGGTATCAGAGTATGGAAATATGAATGTTTCAAAATATATGACAAAGATGCCTTAGTACTTCTCTTAAAGATAGTTCAGTTCAAAAAGTAAAGAGATCCATCAACCCTAAAATTTAGGTTTTAAAGAGAGTAATTGTTCAAAAAATGGAGCGTTAAACTATTTATTCAGTTAACCATTCTTCTAGTATAGTCAATCTAGTTTTTCTAAGAGGAAAAGAAAGCCGATCATTATCCACTGCCATGAATGGATAAAATGTTACTAACTATAACAAGATGGAAGCGGTTTTCGTTATTAAATGGTTTTTAAGGGTATGATAAAAGTGGGTATATGCCTGATCATTATAAAATTATTTTCACAATTAGTATCACAAGAAGTCGAGGATAGACACATATTAGAGAATGTCATTTGGTGTATCCAATGTTGGTGTGACCTTCCAAAGGGCAATATATAGTCTTCTCGGATATAATCTTAGTCTATGTGATGAAATATATATATTTTTTTTCAAAAAGTCATCTTAGGTATGTAAAAAGTTTTTAAAAGGTTATGACAATTTTGGTAATTCTCTAAATGGACAGAATTTAATCTTCCTAAACCGATGGTTTGTCCGTAGATCCTACGGTATTTTTTCAATATTTATCCCCTTCCACTCAGATGGAAAGACTTAAATCTGAACTTGGAAGGATAAATTTGTGAAGAAATTCATTGCAGACTTTGTTGGGTTCGTTATCGTCCGACCTATAGTTAATACGGGTTAGTAAGGAATAAATGTTCATACGGAGTCGAGAAGGAACGGAAGCTATTCAGTTGATAAAGCAATACATTGGCGAGGATTTTGAAGGTGAAATCAGCAGTATGGTTGTTATCAGACAGCAGCATCGAGCTAATCAAGAACATCGTTTTCCATTCATGAACCGGACCCTGAAGGACTCTAAATATAGTTTTATTGAGAAGCAAACATCTGCTTTTATGAAAGCTCTGAAAAAATTTAGGCACCTTCATTATAGCAATAAATTCGAAGTTTTTGCATCCGATTGTAAAAATTTACAATCATTCGATGAGAAATGTGAAGAGGAGGTTGGATGCTCATTTTTTTGAATATGATAATGATGTGAGATCAACACAAGCTTATAACACACGAAAAGCTTTCTGCCAACACTTGTAGAAGATATATGGCGCAAAAGATCGTGAGATACGTAGAAATTGGTAGGTTTCCTATCAAAATTAATGTAACCATGAGAAAAGGCTTTAGGTTTTAGATTGCTGCTGACAGACTAATCAATAGCATCTTGTTTAGAAACGATTGTGATGATGTACAAATAATATTTATTGAACTATGGGAAATTTACAAGTTGTTGCAGGGTTTCATACGGACCTTATGGAGTGTACTATTTAGCTGAAGTAAAAACCACAAAGATCATGTGGGTAGGGCATGATTGGCCAGCAATGTTTTTAAGTGCATTCAATTGAGGAAAATCTAATGAACCGATTCTTTCTTGGCATGGAAAGGTCATCTTCCTCCGAAACCAATCGTTATTGACGAAACTTTTTGATAATCTAAACTGGATTTCGTAGGAATAAATAATCGCACTTCTAAGCCGGGCATCGATGGATCCAAGTTGCTTTATCCAATGATTTAAAAGAACTACTATATGTTAGAATAGTCTGGTAATTTCTACCAGTTACACCACCAACCTGCAATTAATGCCTAGTATAGAAACATCAAGTCTAAGGTAGAAGAGTCCAGAAAGGATGGCCAACGAAGAAGAATGAAAAAATCTGGAAAGATCCTAAGGCAATAAATTCTAGATCATTCTGCAGACCTCTATAAATAGAGGCGATGTAATCCATTTCTGCAAGCAATAAAAATGATGTGTTTGGTGTATGGACAGGAGTACACTTGCGTAACAAACAGTTTGTCTCTTTAATGCATCTGCCCACCTTCATAGTGGTATCAGAGCACAGGCAGATAAAAATCAGAGGAGGAAATTACAGTCATCATCGCTGGTGTGAAGGAGATTATAACTGTTCACACAAGGAGATCCCTGCTGCTACAGGAGACTTTGAAGCTGCCGACAGAAATAGAAAGGAGTGGCTGCCAGTTTGGTGCAGAATCAAAATAAAAGAAGTCGCTGCGTGAAGAAAGGATGTTGTAGCTGTTTGGAGAAGGTGACATGCATGTTAAGGCAGAAGATATTTCAGCTTATGCAATTGTTTGCCGTCTCAAGAAGATTTACTGAAAAATTGTAGAAGGGGATCGTTCTTCTTAAAAGCCTTGTAGGAGAAAAGACTGTTTTGGGTGAACAAGAAAGGAGAGACACAGTCAGAAAAGAACTGCAGACAAGGAAAGCACAGCAAGCCGTAATAAGCTGAAGCCGTTGATTGGAGAAGCCACAGAATTGAGGAAGCATTGCCCTCACCAACTGAGAAGGAGTCGAAAGAGTGAAAGAGGCCGCAGCCAAACAAGGAGGAGATTAGTCATATTTCGCAAGAAGAGTTGTTGAAACACGAAATACAATCATGGCATGAGGTATGAATTATATGCAACCTTTAATTCCAGTGTTTACAGGAAAGAATTATGATACTTGGGCAATAAGAATGCAGACATTATTTCGTTCTCAAGAATTGTTGGATATAGTAGAGAAAGGGTTTGTAGAACCACAAAATGAGGCATCATTAAGCCCAAATGAAAAGAATAAGCTTGAGGAGAATAAAAAGAACGACATAAGGGGCTTACAAATTATTCAACAAGCTATGGATGATTTAGTCCTTGCTAGAATTTGTGGAGTTACTTCAGCTAAGAAAGCATGGGAAATATTAGAGACAACATACCAAGGAACAAGTAAGGTTAAAGTAGCAAAGTTGCAAGCACTTAGAAAAGATTTTGAAAATCTTCAAATGAAAGAATCTGATTCAATAGAACAATTTTCAGTTCAAGTTATGAATGTGGATAATCAAATTAGATTAAATGGTGATGAGCTAACAGATCAAAAAGTTGTAGAAAAGATTCTTAGAAGTTTGCCTAGCAAGTTTGATACTATTGTGGTTGCAATTGAAGAATCTAAAGACTTGTCAAAATTGTCTATAGATGAGTTGTTTGGATCATTATATAATCATGAATATAGGTTGAGCAGGAATAGTAATTCTTCATTAGAGAATGTCTTCAAGTCACAGATGACATTTGGTAGAGGCAGAGGAAGAGGAAATTCAAGATTTAGAGGAAGAGGAAGAGGCAATTTTCAAAGAGAGGAGAGAAGAAGTCCTGAACCAGGAGGAAGGAGAAATCAAAGTTTCAACACAAGAGGACGTAGCAATAATCAATCATCACAAAGGTATGATAAGTCCAATATTCAATGTTACTACTGCAAAAAGTATGGACACTTTGGTAGTGAATGTCGAAAGAAACAAGTTGATATAGGAAAGCAAAATGCAATTTTTTTTGAAAATAGTCCAGAAACATTGTTCATTACATGTCATATAGCACAAGAAAGTCCAAGTGATTCTTGGTTTCTAGATAGTGGGTGTAGCAATCACATGACAGGAAATAGAGATTTATTTGATTACTTGGATAGCTCAATTAAATCGGAAGTGAAATTAGGTAACAATGACACAATGGAAGTAATGGGAAAAGGTACAATCAATGTGATGACAAATTTTGGTAAGAGGACTATTCTTGATGTTTATTATGTACCGGGTTTGAAACACAATCTCATAAGTGTGGGTCAACTTGTTCAAAAAGGTTATAAGGTTATCTTTGAGAATGGTGTATGCACTATATTTGATAAATCTTCTAGTAACATGATAATTGCAAGGATTGAAATGACAAGGAATAGGATGTACCCACTTCGAATGAAGAGTGAAAAGGTTGGAGAAGCCGAAGTGAATTTCAAGGCAACTTGTTTGGATCAAGCATGGGTATGGCACTTGAGGTAGGGTCATCTTCACTTCAAAGGATTATCTTTATTACAGCAAAAGAAAATGGTAAATGGATTACCCCCAATTAAAGAGCCACTAAATTCATATAATAGTTGTATTTTGGCTAAACAACATAGAGATAAATTTCCAAAAGGGATGTCATATAGAGCATGGAAACCTCTAGAGATTGTACATACGGATATATGTGGCCCAATGCAAACACCATCATTAGGTGGGAGCATTTATTTTCTAACTTTTATTGATGATTTTAGTAGAAAATTATCGGTTTATTTCCTTAAGTACAAATCAGAAGCATTTGAAAAATTCAAAGAGTTTAGAACATTGGTTGAGAAGCAAAGTGGCCTACCCATTAAGGTATTGAGATCACATAGAGGTGGAGAATACAAATCAAATGAGTTTTTAGATTATTGCAAGTATCATGGAATAAAGAAACAATTCACTACGAGTTACACACCTCAACAAAATGGTGTTGCAGAAAGAACGAATAGAACAATAATGGAAATGGCAAGGAGTATGTTGAAGGGAAAGAACCTACCAAATGAATATTGGGCTGAAGCAGTAGCTTGTGCAGTATATATCTTAAACAGGAGTCCAACAAAAAGTGTGAAAGACAAGGTTCCACAACAAGCATGGAGTGGCAAGTCCCATTGTGTATCTCATTTTAGAATTTTTGGATGTGTTGCATTTGCACATGTGCCGAAGGAAATAAGAAGTAAGCTGGATGATAGAGGTGAGAAATGCATCTTTATTGGCTATTGTGAACAATCCCAAGCATATAAGTTGTTTAATCCCATCACTAGGAAGGTAACCATTAGTGGAGATGTTGTTTTTAAAGAAGAAGAAGCCTGGGATGGAAGTATAGACAAACCAATCACAGGTACTGTAGCAATACCTTATGATGAAGAGGAAGGAAAAGAACAAGGAAGCCAAGGAGATCAATTGCATGAACAAGAAGGAACTTTGTCAAGCAATCCACAAGGAGAAAACTCAACAAGGGATCTTGAACAAGATGAATCTTCAAGTAATTCCTCTGCTAACTCACAAGTAAGTAATGACTCTAACCCTACACTTGCATCATTAAGATCATGGAATAGAAGCAAGAAAACTAGAAGTTTACAAGAAATTTATGATCAAGGAGATGGAATAGATTTGCAATCAAACTTTGCTTTATTTGCTCATCATCCTACATATTTTGAAGATGCAATTAAAGAAGAATGTTGGGTTAAAGCAATGAATGAAGAAATAGAATCAATAGAAAACAATGACACATGGGAATTAGTAGATTTGCCTTAGGGAAAAGAATGCATAGGAGTAAAATGGGTTTACAAGACCAAATTTAATGCAAATGGAGATATAGAAAAGCACAAGGCAAGGTTAGTAGCCAAGGGATTTGCACAACAATATGGAGTAGATTATAATGAAACATTTGCACCCGTCGCAAGACTTGATACAATTAGAATGGTATTAGCAATAGCAGCTCAAAACAAGTGGAAGGTTTACCAAATGGATGTCAAATCAGCTTTCTTAAATGGTTTTATAGAAGAAGAAGTTTATGTACAACAACCACCAGGATATGAGAAAAATGGGCAAGAAGATAAGGTATACACGTTGAAAAAGGCACTCTATGGACTAAAGCAGGCACCTAGAGCATGGTATAGTCGGACTGATATATACATGATGAATAATGGATTCAATAAAAGCAGCAGTGAGCTTACACTATACACGAAGGACAACAAACAAGGTCAAATTCTAATTGTTTGTTTATATGTTGATGATTTGATCTTTACTGGAAGTTTATCTACTGATGAGTTTAAAAAAGAAATGAAAAAGGAATTTGAGATGACAGATTTGGGATTAATGAGATATTTTCTTGGAATAGAAGTTATACAAAATGATAAAGGGATTTTCATTTGTCAAACAAAATATGCAAAGGATGTATTGAAGAAGTTTAGAATGATAAATTGCAAACCAACATCTACTCCTATAGCAACAGGGACAAAGCTTAGCAAAGAAGATAAAGAGTACAAAATTGATTGAAACATATTTAGAAGACTTGTTGGAAGCTTGATGTATCTCACTACAAGTAGGCCAGATATTATGTATGGAGTCAGTTTGATATCTAGATTTATGGATACACCTAAGAATTCGCATTGGCAAGTTGGAAAGAAAATATTGAGGTATATCACAGGGACAATAGACTATGGGATATTGTACTCCACAACAAATAATTTTGAATTGACAGGATATACAGAGAGCGATTTTGCAGGGAGCATTGATGATTGAAAGAGTACTTAAGGTTATGCATTTCATCTTGGAACAGGAGTTGTTGCATGGGAATCAAAGAAACAACCTATAGTGACTATTTCATCCGCAAAAGCAGAATATGTAGCAGGAACATCAAGGGCATGTCAAACAATATGGATGCGAAGGATCTTGATGGACTTAAAGCATGATCAAAAAGAGTCAACAAAAATCTACTGTGATAATAAGTCAGCAATTGCACTATCAAAAAATCATGTCTTTCACAAAAGAAGCAAGCACATAGACACAAGATTCCACTTCATCCGAGAATTGGTTAATAATGGAGAAATCAACTTGACGTATTGTAGATCTGAAGAACAATTGGCAGACATATTCACAAAGACATTAGCACAAGAGCAATTTGAATATTTAAGAGAAAAGTTGAATATTGTAAATAGCAATGTAATTAGTAGAAATTAGGGGGGAGTGTTAGAATAGTCTGGTAATTTTTACCAGTTACCACCACCAACCTGCAATTAATGCCTAGTCTAGAAACATCAAGTCTAATCTAGAAGAGTCCAGAAAGGATGGCCAATGAAGAAGAATGAAAAAATATGGAAAGATCCTAAGGCAATAAATACTAGATCAAGATTAAAATGGATGGCCAAGATTAAAATAGAATCAAGGGCCATGATCGTGCCACCTAAACCATAATTAGGGTTTGTTATTCCAAAATACCTAATTTATTGCGAAGCATTAAATGACTAACAAATGGGAATGTGATATCCATTTGGTACAAAATACGAGGATAAATCCTCCAATAGGAAAATTAATGCCACATATGATGATAACAATCTTTCTTCTAGAATCAAGTTGCCCTTATCCTTTTCTCTTTTTGCAAATTCAATGAATCTGGACGTTATTGATTCTATCTCAGTAATAAGTTTTGCTGGTAGATTTCGAAGTGATGCTCCACGTAACTGATCTCGCTGAGACTGGAGGCGAAGGTAGTATCCCATTCTTGCTTGTGATCTTTCGTCTTGCTAACAAGTAATTCGAATGAAAAGATGGAGTCTAGCTGTTGCTATGAAGGTTGCCCAAAAAAGGTAACTCTTAACTTTTTCCATCAGCTCCTCTAGTACAATGTCAACTTCTTTCTTCTTTTATTCAAGAATAATCTCTGCTACTTCGAGGATCTTATCATGTATAGCGTTGATAGCTTGATCCACTTGTGCACATCCTGTATTGCTGACCTCAAATATGAGTCTTCTGACACGAAGAAAGTTATACCACATCTGAAAATTAGGCGACTACGCTTCTTCATGCACTCCTTCATCTATCAATGTCTGCCTTGGTGTAGTCATCATCATCTGCAATATGGGAATGGTGAAGTCTCTTGTGTTAGTAAACTCATCATATGCCACCTTGAGTCGCTGCATCTTTTTGAGGATTTCCATCACTTTGTGAAATATTCTCACCAATTCTCTAACGAATGCCTTCGCCTTCCTGTATGTCTTGGTGATCCATGCTTCCATCAATTGTCCGGATGCCTTTATTCTCTCAAAATCTTCATCTGCATCTGGTGGTGGTAACAAAGAAGTGGATGGATCTCGTTCCCTTAATGGAACTCTGAGTTGCTTAAGGTGTTCTCTTAATATGTTCTCGTTCTCCAACCTATTGCTCTTCTCAACCTCTAGCTTGAGCATAGTGATAACTGTTTTGACTGTGTCATTCATATCCTGTAATGCTTGATCGGTGGTGGGAGGACCTAAATTGATGGTATACTTATCAAATTCTTCCGTTGTGATTTCATTTTCTGGCTTGTCAACTCTTGGAAGAACAACCTGTATGACTCTGGATCCTTCTTCATTTCGTGTTATCTTTGACATCCTGGTAGCGTTTCTTACTTACTGTTCTTCACTCCTATCCAAGTCGCTTCGTAGATTGAATGTATATTTCTCTTCTACAATCACCTTCTTTGATAGTCTCTCTCTTCGCCAAACAGGTATAGTTGATCACTCCTCTTCAACCTGTATTTCTTCCATCTATTGTTCCTCTCGTGGAGGAGATGTCTCTTCTTGTTCATCATCTTCTTCAATGTACACGTACATATCACTACCTAGTTTGTCATTGGCTGGCTTAAGTGATGCTACTATCTTGTGCAACCTGTTATTTCCCTTTATCTGTGACAGCTTAATTTATCTCCATCTGATGCACGGATGAAGTACTAGAAGAAGGTCGTGGTGCTAAGCTTGACATGTGCTTCTTCTTTGGTTGCTCTTTTGCATCAATTCTCTTTTGCCTTGATTTTTTGGAATGAGATGATTGGGCTGTATTTTCAGCTTGACTTTCATCTTCTGCATCGTCATCAGTTGATTCCTCTTTTGCCATCATTCGAAATGTTGGTTACACATGCCACCATTTTGCAACATACATATCTGCCCCTCCACCCATCGCTTGGCATTGAGTAATACTGGCCTCATTAGTTCCCTCAAATCTGTGACTTCAATTTCTGACCAATTCACCTTTATTTCCTTGTTTTTCTCCTTTGCATAGGATGGCAAGAGATGTCCCACACTTCCTTGCGTTTGATTGGGAAGATCAAAGAACCGAGTGGCTCTAATAATTTCAACTGATAGTAGTGAATACATCTTCACTCTTATTTTAGAATCATCTATTGCATTCATGAAATGATCCTCTAGCTGCGAGCGATGTGCATGCTTGCTTCCATTTGTCTTTCGAATATTGCCACAAGGGTCAAAGTTGTCTCTCGTGATGTAGGGCTGAATGTGGAATGTCATCAATTACTCATTTATCTTCTCAGCTGCTTGCAAGGACGGACACACTTCTATAGAATTTCCCAATGTAGGAGTAAAAGAGATCTTTGTCATGAGCAATCTTGAATCCTTATATAAGTGAATTTAGGGAATTGTATGAACCATGCGCCAAACTTCTTGATCAATGTTTGTGCATATTGAGATAGTCTTTGATGAACGGCACCCTACAAAGTCCTTGTGATGTGCATAGTGAATGCGTCATACGCTCTCCTGTAATGTGTCTGATTGAGGTAATACAACTGGAGATACGAATCGCATGCTCTGAACTGCCTTGGCTGAGTGCCAACTGGTCCAATCAATTCACTCTTTTCCCAGTGACAGGATCTCCATGAAGTAGAACATCCAAGATTCAAATTGGAAAGCTTGTGGGATGCGGAAACGCGACTAAGGAGTGTGAGAAAATCGCCAAATTCTTCCTTGAAGTCAATCCTGTGAAGCTTTGGGAGCCTGGATACGCTTTGCCTGCTCTTTGATAACCGATAGTTGCTGACTATCCCAAGGCATGTATCTGGATTGTTGTCATAGATCGCTGTTGCGCTTTTACGGCTCTTGTATACCATGTTGCGAATTGAGGTATTTGGAATGCTTCGGAAATTGCCTCCTCAAAGAGGTAAGCTATGTCTCTCCCATTCGACATGGTAATCACTCTTTTATCAGGATCATAGTGTCTCGCGCATTCGAAAATGAGCTCGTTGCACTGTGTTGCTAAAGGGGAGCCGGCTGCCTTGATGATGCCGCTTTCAATCATCGCCTCCACAGGTCCTGTCAGCCTGGTGGTGTAGAGCGTGCCTTGAAATTTCTTCATGTCGATGCGCCCAAGATTCGTGTCACCTACGCCGCCCCAATATGATGTGATCTTCGACTTGACGATGATGCTCTTTGAGCCCTCCTTGATCAGCGCCCGTGATCCTGCCATTATGGGCCTGCGAGAATTGACTAAATTAGTGTCACGTAATGGCATTCGCTTGCGAATATGTAATTGATTATCGAGGCATGAAAACCTTAATAAAAATCTTGTAATTCTAAGTCATGTCTTAACCATTAACTAAATATAATCATCTTAAATAAATAATAATCCTTTCAAAATACTCTAAGACGATCAAAATGAAATAAAGAAGGCTATTGTAATCAAGATCATACAATAATCGAACTAGACAAAACTTAATCAGTGTAAGACGAAATTTGATCAAAGATGACTAAAGAAGCTTATCTCAGACCTGAGATTACTGATATACTGATCTAATCGCCTCTTATAGATATTTTGATCAAACGCAGTGATCAAAATAAATGTAAATTTGCTGCCACTAGACAAAAAGTGCTGTCACCTCTATACGAATTCATTGTCTTTCTGTTGTTTCTGATAAGATATTCACCGATAATAACCAATCTGCTTGGGGAGTTTTGTTAATAAAGTTAATTTCGCTGCCCCAATCATGACCAGTGTCAAAATCGATCTTGGTCTCAAAGATTGTTAAGAATTATTTATCGTTGTCTATACAAGTCCACCACTGAATATCGCCTGAGCCACCTTGCGAAGCTCACTATATAGCGATCGCGACCTCCTCTAAATTGCTGCCAAAGACGTAATTTGCTGAGAGATATAAGATAAATTTGATGTAGTTTGGGAGATCCATTTCATCACTTTCAAATGAAATCGCTGTCAGAGATAAGATCCTTGTGTGATTCGAATTCGGTTTTGACCAAAATACGATCTGCAGATGAAATCAGAATTGCCACTTATGAACGTATTGGAATCGCTGTCTTTGTTATATCTTTGGTCGATAAGAGCATGATGCTCTAGTTGTTGCTAGGATACTAATCGCTGATGAAATATGAATTTCCGATCAAAACTCAGAATCATTGCTTTTCAAAGTTGAATTCACTGCGCGATTTGTATACCATGAAACATCTTTGAACATGGATCGCTGAGTGATTAAGAACTGCTATTGATCCAATTCTGATCGCTATGGGGACAAGGTGAGTGCAACTTACTTGATCAAAGATGATCAATTTGCATCATATCTGATCGCCTTGGAATGAAGTCGCCATCGTTGAATGATTCGCTAATGTAGGTGATGGAATTTGATGCCACCAATAACTACTGAGCCTAACTTGCTGATGTCATCTGCAGATTTGGGTCGAAACCTTGCATCAAAGTGATCTTCGCTAGTGATTCAAATGTTGTGGCTCAAGTTGCTGATGTCTTTGATGGAATCGCTGAGTGCTCAACAAAATCGCAGTCTTAAATGGATGCTCTCTGTAGCTTATGAATTCGCTGTTTCCACTTAAAAATCGCATCCTTTGATGGTAGTGTTGGCGACTTTATTTTAATGAGCCACGCTGAGCTTTTGATACCACCTATAAAGCTTGCACTCGTATATAGTATCTTATTAAATGCCTCACATCATCGTTTTGAGTACTCGGTTATGCTTGCACCCATCATGTGACACAACTTCATTTGTGTACGCATGGCCATCTTTGTGAAGTTCGATTTGCCAAATACAATGTTCGCCACCTTCATTAAATAGAGATTTGCGAGTTAGCCGCCTAACTGATTCTTGTCGAATCAACACAAGGGACCGATGAAAAGAAATGAACTTGAGCGGCCCCTCTTTTCGTTCTATGCTTCGTCATTTTGTAATCTTCGCCAATCTTGGTTTTGTTCATCAAATTCAATGCATCTTAGAGTTGTATTGTGGAGATTCCAAGCCTTGTAGGTTGATCAAGCAGTTTGCATCGTATGTATTTCCATTCGCCACCTTGATTAAATATCCTCCAATCAATCATTGTTAAAACACATCGAACTTAAACACAAAATGTCTCATATTGAATGCCCCTTTATTGATCCATTGAGTCATCATGTTGAACGCAACGTGAAGATACTGTTAGCGCAGTTAACTTCTCGTGCTTACCGTGATCCACGAAGCATAGATTACACATGCTCTCCTTGTATAAGATGTGATTTACGGAGAAGCATGAATGTATGCTTGTTTGCTTGCACATTCTGTTTGCTCCCGTAATTTATGGAGTAGTGTGTTTGCATACTTGAACGTAAGCTTAACCAAGGAGTTTTATCTTTGCCACTTCAGCTTCTTTTCAGAAATTTCGTGCATATCATGTATAATTTCTGCTCCTTTGATCTATATAATTTGTAATTCATACAGATTAATAATAAATTGCTATAATTTGGTTTTGCTTCTTTCTTTTCTGCTAGATCTATTTTAGTTTGCAGGATTAGCTGCAAAATTCTACATGGTATTAGAGCTAGATTGCTAGAAAGAAGAAGCATCAGACAAATTTATGAAGAATACCATCATCATGGAAGCTGACGTAGACCTCTGTTTCTAGATGCATGCATATTCTTTCCTTAATTTTTGCATTCTCTTTGTTTTTTTTCCTATATTGATTCTTTAAAACTTGTATGTGCTTTGCAAGAACTGCATGACAAAGATCTGGAAAATTTGGTGCTTTGTAAAAAAAATGAACTTTTAGAAAGTTTATATGTGGCTTTTTGTTAATGCATTTAGTATAGGTTTCTTTGAATAAGTTTCCTAAATGAATAGAAGATTAAAGTTGCTATGCACTCTTCCTTCAATTGACAGCCAAAAATGTTCTTTTGTTCTAAATTCCTGTCTACATGAGATTTCAATGTTGCAACTTTGTTTGCTCCTAGAGATTCTTTCTAGCAGGGTTCCTGACTACATGAGATTCCAAAGTCGCATCCTCGAGTGCTTCCAGAGTTTCTTTCTAGTGGGACATTATTGAACATTGGATCAACAATGGCATCATCCCAATCAGAGGTCTTCTTTGCAGTTCCTTAAGCTTGGAGCACATTTCAGAGATCAGTTTTTGTATTCAGATGATCAGTTTCTGTATTCAGAGATCATGTACTTGTTTGTTCATGCATTTGAACAATGCAAAATATGTACAACTGCATTTTTCAAAGTATCCTAGAGGTACTCATGCAGTGGTTTTTATGATTCTGTACAATCCCATTGCAATGTGGATTCATCGACAGTTGCAACTTTCTTCTTTAGTTTGAATAAATGGTAAGGAGTTTCTCTCAATTGGGTTTTCTCTTTTCTTCTTTGTAATTGGGTTCCAGATCAAGCTTTGTTACGAGGACCCAAATCTCTCCTTAGTTAGGCTTAATGGGGGATGTTAGCGTAGTTAACTTCTTGTGCTTACCGTGATCCACGAAGCATAGATTACACATGCTCTCCTTGTATAAGATGTGATTTACGGAGAAGCATGAATGCATGCTTGTTTGTTTGCACATTCTGTTTGCTCCCGTAACTTATGGAGTAGTATGTTTGCATGCTTGAATGAAAGCCAAACCAAGGAGTTTTATTTCTGCTACTTTAGCTTCTCTTCAGAAATTTCATGCATCTCATGCATAATTTCTGCCCCTCTAATCTATATAATCTGTAATTCATACAGATTAATAATGAATTAATACAATTTGGTTTTGCTTCTTTCTTTTCTGCTAGATCTATTTTATTTTGCAGGATTAGCTGCAAAATTCTACTGATACGTCGCGTAATGCAAGTGTGGCGGATAGTGCTCATAAAGCGCTTGCGAGGTAGTATTGTTTTTCTTCATTGCATTGATTTCGTGACATCATTGCGTGACACTCCTTGTTCATTTCTTCATTCTTTGTTCGACGCGCAACATCTTTTTTGTTAAATAATTAAATCTTCAATGCGTGACGTGCGCGAGGCATGACAAGCGCAATGCTATCGCGTAAGCGCAAAGGCTTTGCGTGACATATGTAAAATTTTATGATAAGTGCAAGAGCAACGCGTGACGAGCGGATGACAGCGATGCGCAAAGGCAATGCAGGACGACTAAGTGTAATAAGTACAATGTAATGTGCACAAGCAACACACGAAGCGATGCGCGATGGCAACGTAAAGGTGAAGCGCTAAGGCAATGTGCGGGAACGACGCAACATCGCTGCACGACAACAACGAGACATCGTTGCGTGACAGCAATGTGGCATCGCTACGCGGCAACAACACTACATTGTTGCACGACGTATGTAAAAGCAAAGCGCGATGTATGACCATGCCTTTGTCAAAATTTTTGAATTTTGGATTTTTTTAATTTTTAATTTTTTTTTGTATTTTTGAAATTTTTAATTTTTTTGTATTTTTTAATTTTGTAATTTTTGATATTTTTAAATTTTAAATTTTTTTGGATTTTTGAAATTTAGACACACATTAAGCTATACTAAACTAAGA
Source organism: Cryptomeria japonica (assembly GCF_030272615.1). Lineage (NCBI taxonomy): Eukaryota > Viridiplantae > Streptophyta > Pinopsida > Cupressales > Cupressaceae > Cryptomeria > Cryptomeria japonica. The sequence continues at coordinate 61,143,746 of NC_081409.1, forward strand.
CACTTTTAACATCAACTAAACTAAGAAAAGAGGGGTCCCCATTAAAATGGGGCGATGTGTGATTTGGTCACGACAGTGATCATATGATGAGGAATAAGGAATTATTTGTTAAGATCTGAAGTGAAATAAATGGTTTGTAATAGGTAAATGAGTAATAAATGTTTCGAGAAAAAATGGTCAAAAAATAATTAATTCTTGATATTTATTTTGTATCTAGACTAAAGCATAATCTTGTAAGTGTTGGACAATTAGTATGAAAAGGTTATAAACTATCTTTTATAACTATTTTTTACGCTATTATAGATATTTTTTAAAATGACAGATATATTACAATAGTGGAAATGACAAAACATTAGATGTTCTCTCTTTGAATTCAGTGCATCCAAGGAGAAGAGGAAGTCAATTTTAAAATATTATATCTGAAGCAATCATGAGTATGACATTTGAGGTATGGGCATTTACATTTTGGAGGTTTGAGTTTGTTATAAATGAAATGTTATGTGAAACGTTTTCCTTCAATAAACAATTAACCAATGTATGTGAAAGTTGCATTTTGTCGAAACAACATAGAGAGAGCTTTCCTATATAAATCTTATAGAGAGCATGAACATAATTGAAACTAGTTCATAGTAATTTATATGGACCAATGCAAACTCAATAATTTGGAGTTACTACTTATTTTCTAACCTTAATTGCCATTTTTAGCAAGAAGACTTGCATAGATTTTCTGAAGAAGAAGTTTGATTCTTTTAAAAAATTGAAAAAAATCGAAGCTATGGTGGAAAAGAAAAATGCTCATTTCTTCAAGGTGCATAGATCTGATAGAAGAAATGAATATATATCTAATGAATTTTTAGATTTTTACTGATATCATGGCATCAAAAGGAAGTTTATTCGACAGTACACACCACAACAGAATGGTGTACTAGAGAGGAAGAGTAGAACAATTATGGAAATGCGCAGAATCATGTTGAAGCCAAACCTTTTGTAAAATGAATATTGGGTAGAAGCAGTAGTATGTGCTATGCATTTTCTCAATAGAAATGCAAGAAATGTTGGTGTACGCGTTTATGTTGTGCACGTATTCTCAAGTTTACTTAAGAATCAACATTATTCTAGATGCACACTGTTGTATATTAGTTAATCAGATTAGGTATCATTCTTTGTGCTAGAGTGGTTATACCTTCTCTTTTCTTTCATTGGGACATCTCTGCTCATCACTAGTATTTTACTCTCCTGATTTCTGCTTTATAAGCATTGGGTTGTACATTTGTAAACATCTCATTCTCATCAATGCATTGTATACATTGATTGGTGAAATTGCTTGCGGTTGCTTCTCGTTGTTTGGTGGAGGCTTAATGTTTGCTTTGGTTTGCAGCACAGACCATTGGGTGTGTCAACACGATATCAAAACGATTGTGACTATAGCCCCTTCCTGCTCAGTGAGTTTTCACCAGGTCTAAGATCCAGTGTTTTTCCTACAAGAACATTGGTTTATCGGTTTGTTTGGCATTGTCATTCGGCAAAATCGATTTTTATTCCAGGATTATTGTTCAGGTTGCTGTGGGAGTCGCATTGGGGATCGTCTCATTTCTCTGTGAGTTGGCCATTCTCTTTGTAGAGATCATTGGCTGTGAGGAAGCCCGTGTCTGCAGTGAATCGACTGTTCATTTTTTGCCGGATCTCAGAATAGCTTGTTTCGCTCTAGTTTTACATCGAATTGGATTGTTTTGAGGGTTGGACGGATCCTCAACTACGAAGATCTTTAAGAAGTTCAAGAATTTGCTACAAAAAGTGGGGATTTGTGTTATTTTCAATGTTCTGGTCATTCGATCAGCTTTGAGATCTCTGTTGGCGACAGACGTTTTTTTTCCTCCTTGCATTGTGGTCTGTGAGGTACTTCATAACAGGCTCGTAGCATCAAGTTCTCCTTTGATTGTGCATTCATAATCATTGGTCGGCTTTATTGGAAGGGAGATCATTTTTTATCATTATTGAGTGGTTTCATTGTGAGTTTAATGGACATATTTATAATTTGATAGTTTGACATTAGTGTAGTTTGAGTAGTAATTTTTGTATTTAATGTAGGTAGTACACTCTCACCAATACTCTATGATATTTGACATAGATATTGCAGAGTCTCAACAATATTTCATAACATTTGAGATAGTTGATGCAATGTCATAATTTGTGAGATGCAACTTGGGTGCAGTAGCCTTACAATTGTAAATGTGAATCAATATTTTATTTTTACAATTATAATTTGATAGTTATTGTTCATTTATGTTTTATGGATTAAATTCTATGATGACAATTCTATTTTTGTGATGATTTTATATTGATAATCATTACTATTTATTTTGGAACTAAATACTTATTTAGTAATGTTTGAATAATATGTCTTTTTAAAATGGGTAGGGGCCTTATCTTGAATATAAGTATTCAACAATAATAAGTGGGCACATTTCAACTTTGGTAGTGTAAAGTATGGAAAATTGAGAGTTAGCATTTAAGATAATAAAACCAATAACTAGCCCAATTCACCTACTTATAATGAATGAGGGTTGAACCGAATACATCTCGATTCAATCCTTGTGGGAAAGAGACTGAAACACTGATTGGATTCAATTGGTTGATCATGATATGCCCTCTTAGTTGAATTTGATTGATTATGAATTTATGGCAAAACAATAAATTATTAAAGCAATCTGACATAAATAGTAAGCTACAAATATTCCATTGAGCCACAAATTTTGTTCTAGGCAAGACAAGATGTGTTGGACCTGTTCCCAAAAGTTAGGCTAGATTTTTTAGGACCAGGGAGCACAAAATCGCTCTGGTCCCCAAATTTGCCACTGTTCGAAAGCTGACTTGTTTGTCATAATTGACTTTGTCGGATTTCTTGAGTATAGCTCCACAACTATTTCCTGTACATAGAAAGAAATGGAAAACAATTTGGGAATAGCGGTTTGTCTTAGGTCAAACCCCTGTTTTGGAATTAACCATAAAATTGAATTAACAAATGTAATGAAAGATTGAAATAAAGTACTTTCCTTTTTAGGGAAAGAGTGAATTTGAAATGTAATGCTTGAAACCACAATGTTTTTTTTCGCTCAAAGCTTTTAGGGATTAATGTAGGATGTCCTCATAAAACATTTATTATGAATGCCATCTTCAATGCTTGAACTTGACTTCATGTTTGCTCCAATGCGTGATGAATGATTGTTTGCTTTCTCAGTTGAGGTTGCTAGGGTGTAGATCTTGATTTCTATTTTTTAGGTTTTAAAATGAGAGGGGCGGACCTTCTTTTATAATTCACCATCGAAAATCAAATTGAATTTTCGCAACAGACCAACATGGGATCCAAATTCTCTCCCATCAGTGATGACCGTTAGGGGGGTGCAATTTTGGGCCCAATTAAGAGACATCGGGCGCAGTACATCCTGATCAGTTGGAGTATGACACCAAGCATTCTCATGGTAAAATACGAAGTTACATTGAAAGACTTCTATGAAGATATGAAAGAGACAAGACACAGTAAGCCCTAATGGACTTTAGGATCTCACTACTCTAATATCAAGATAAAAGGGACAACATAAGAAAGGAGAAGGAGAGAGAATATGACTACACTAGCCTAGTAAGATTTGCTTACTATGAGACATGAACAAGAAAAATGTCATATTACAAAGCAAAAGACTTTGTTTGCAAAGTAACTCGAGTATGAAATGTTGGATATTGCCGCTGCTAGGATATGTTGTTGTCATTGATGTCAACATATTTATGTGTTTTGGTGTTGCATTTGGTTTGGTTTGGTTTGGTTATGAGGATATTTGATTCAATGATGAAGTATATCTACTTCATTCTTTATTGATTCCATGATGATATGTGGTGATTTGGTCGAATTATGGATTCCGGTATGGAGTTTAGTTTTCAGTGTTCAGTGTTTTGGTATTTGATCCATTGTGCTCGGGTCTGATCATATCTTGAGTTGTGGATTTGGGGGAGTATTCGGCATGTTCATGTGTATATTCATTTTAGATGGTTCATGATTTGGTACTCCACAAATTATCTTTCTAGTCCGAATTGCTGTTGTTGAGTGTTCTTGAGTGCTAGTGTGTTGATTGATGAAGATTTGAATAAGTGGTGTTAGTGCAACGATTTCCGATGGTTCTAACATGCTTCTTGGTGTTTCTTGGTCGTGTCCTATTTGTTCTGGTGGTCCACATAGATCCTTCTGCGCGTTATTAAAGATCTTTTGGGTTCGGTGATATTGTTCCTGTTATGTGGTTATTTTGGTGGTATAGCGTGTTGCGGTTGATCTTGGCGAGATTTCTGGTGGTGTTGCGTGTTCAAGGATTTGATTTAGGTCCATGCTATGTCGTCTATGGCATTGTATTGGTCCGCTTGTTTATTTATGTATTGTGTGATATAATTTTATAATTAAGGGTTGAGGGTCTGGCCGACCTTGCAGTCAAGGTTGATGAATTGTATAAATAAGTGTTAGATTCACATAATTCATGCATGGTGGTTGTGTTTGCATTATGAGAGAGTAATGTATGTGTGCATAAGCAAATTTATCCTTCGGTATGGTGTATTGAGCAGAGGTTGTTGTAGGGCAGACAAATGGGCTTAACCGAAACTGTCATAAGGCATTAGGAGATGATATTCTTTCAGTCCATCTTAATCGGATTATACTCCGAATATTGTTGTAAGGTCGTGAACCTTCGCTAAGGGTTGTAGCCTTCTGAGTAGTGAGCTCTAGGCACTATGCTTGAATGGATGTACATTCCCCATTGTTATTGTGTTTATCTTTATTCTTGTTGCATTTGATGAGATGTGAGATTGTGCTTAATTTTTTTAATCGGGTGAAAACTGATTCACTCCCCCTCAGTTTTCCTTCATTGTTGTTGCCAACATGAAAAACATGTCATAGTGTGTGCGAAAAGTGTAAAATTGAGCGGAGTGTATGCCCCGACATTATAGTGAATGCATACGCCTTATCTGGAGCAATTGTTTTTGTTAGAATAATATTGTATATTATTAGTGTTAATGGTAAATAATGTAACTGACTGTTAGACATCTTAAATGTCTATAGTAACAGATAGTTAAAAGTAGGTAACTTCTTTAATAGCTTAGATATTTTGTAATTCCTATAAATGTATATCTTCCCTCAGTAAATAAACAAAGTTTTTATCAGTGAATCATCTGTGATTTTCACATGGTATCAGAGCTAGGACACAAAACCCGTTTTTCAAAAAATTATGTTTTCGGCTAGAGCTGCCATAAAACCCTTCTACTAGTGCCGTTTATCTTCAGATCGACAGCTAGTGTTTCTGATTCGATGTGATTTTTTGTGTCGTTTGTTTTTTAGAGGTTTTCAAACGTTTTTTTCTAGGTCTCCGTCCGTTTTTGCCTTGCACGCGTTTTTTCAGATGTTTTTTTAGAAACAATGATTTTTTTCACTTCTGTTTTCTTTTTTTCTTCGCAAAAATCGTGTATGGAAAACTGTGATTTTTTTGACTGTTTTTTCTGGTTGTTTTTTCGTGTCAACTAGGGTTTCTGGCCTCTGTGTGATTTTTTGCAATTTTTCTGTGTTTTGTTGTGGCTAGGGCACGTTTTACATAAATTTGTTTGTATTTTTTCTGCAATTCGCTTGAACCTAGGGTTTTCAAAAAACCCTCTTTTTTCGGCACCTATCAGCTTCATTTTTTGGGTCTGAAATTTTTTTGATGGTTTCTGCATTATCAGCTAGGGTTTCAACCTTTATTTCATGTCAATTTTTTTTCAGGTGCAATATCTTTGTGGGGTTTTCGAAACCTCAATTGGGTTGCTTTGAAAATTTTCTGGGTCTTTCGAAACTTTTTTGCCTCAAAAACCGTGCTAGGGTCACTTTCTGGTCCAAACTCTGACTTGCTGATTTCTTTGAAAACCCTCTATTTTCATCTATTGGTTTTTGTCTCTTGGAATTCGTGCCTTCACCAGTTGGACCTCGGGGTTCGTGATGGCATCTCTGACAAATATAATCCTTGAAAATAGCCATAAGTTCAACAGCGACAACTACAACAGTTGGGAGCAGCGTATGTTAACAATTTTTGAGTATCGATATCTTGATGCAGTTGTTCTAGGCACGTCTCAATATCCAAACACTATCAAAAAAGATTAGGACAAATGGGATGATCACAACTGTGAAGTTGTAATGCTCATTAAACTTTCTGTAACCGATAAGGAGTTACCTCAGGTATTGTTCGAGAAAACAGTGAAGGAGATATTGGATCATTTGAAGATTCTTCATGAAACCTTTGACAAGAGCAGAGCATTATTCCTCAAGAATATGCTCTTCACGATCATTATGGATGAGAAAACATCTCTTTAGGAGCATCTAACAAAGATCAACGATATTAGCGACCAACTCTAAGCTATTGCCTGAAAAATGGAGGAAGAAGATAATGTGGTGGTCATTACTCTGAAGATTCTCTCACGTTCGTATGAGCATTTAATTGAAAGACTCAATATCAGTTCCACTGACATTGATTTTAAGTTTTCCGATTTCAAGCTTTTATAGCAAGATCGGTGGCGCCAATGGTTTGGAAGCAGTACCAGTTCGACCTCCACTGTGCAAGCGTTCCCTGCCAAATCTTCTTCGAAGAACAAAGGGAAGGCTCAATCTTCTGAGTTGAAAGGCTCTGGTTCTTCTTAGGACAGCAAGAAGAAGAACATTCAGTGTAATTATTGTCATAACTTTGGTCACATGAAGGTCGAGTGTCGAATTTGATTGGCTTCTGAATAAAAGAAGCAGGGAGGGTCTCAAGAGAAGGCAAACATCGCAGAGCACTCTTAGAAGAAAGAATTTGTATTCTATGCTTTGATGGCCAAGAGAACAGCAGATCCAGTCCACTCTTTTTCTCGGTATATCAATTCAGGGGGTTCACGACACTTTAGTCATCGTCATGATTGGTTCATGAAATTCGAACGATTCTCAGATTTAGTAATCTTTGGAGGAGGAGAAAAGTACATAGTTGTTGGTAAGGGCAGTGTCCAGATAAGCTCAAGAGGTAGAAATTTATTTTTTCTTGATGTCTACTATGTTCCAGGCATGGAATATAATCTCCTCTCTATTAGTCAGATCATGAGGCATTCTCCTCAATTAGATGTTGTGTTCAGTTCGTCCATCTGTAGCATCGTTGATAGGAAGACTCGTACTACAATCGCTACGGGACTTGAAGATCATGGTTTTTATAAACTTGTTGATTCTCAAGAGCATACTTTGGTTGCTAGGAGTACATCCATCAGAACACTTTGGCAACAACATTATGGACACTTAAACGTGTACTATCTCTCAGTTATATCGGGAGGGATTGGTTGCTGGTCTACCTCAGATCCAACCTCAAAATCATGGAGTTTGTGCAGCCTGTCAAGCTGGGCAGCAGCATTAGACACCATTATTGGATGGTGATTCTTGGCGAGCCTCCATGGTCCTTCAATTGGTTCACGCTGATGTATGTGGGCCAATGGACACTCCATTTGTTACTGTTTGCAGGTACATCTTGTTATTTGTTGATGATTTCAGTCGTAAAATGTGGGTATATTTTCTGAAAAATAAATCAGATGTGTTCAGTACATTTCACCAGTTTAAGGCCTTAGTTGAGAAAGAATCTGATTCTTAGATTGTCACTCTAAGGTCAGATGATGGGGGGGAGTTTTGTTCCAATGAATTCTCTACATTTTGTGCTACACATGGCAGTAAACGCCCACTCACCACACCATACACCCCTCAGCAGAATGATGTCATTGAACGTAGGAATCACATCTTTACTAAAATGGCTCATTCTATGATAGAGTATCGCAATGTTCCTAATAAATATTGGGCTGAAGCAGTTTACACTGCAGTCTACCTTCTGAATTAGTCACCTACACATGTCGTTAAGAAGATGATTCTTGAAGAAGCCTAGTCATGACGCAAGCCTAAAGTGGGCCATTTGAAAGTCTTCGGTTTTACGACTCATGTATGGATTCGAGACGCGAAGCGTGCTAAGCTAGATTCAAAGAGGCAAACACTTATGTTTACTGGTTACAACGACAACCACAAGGCCTACAGGTTAATTGATGTGGAGACAGGTCATCTAATTTTCAGTTGTGATGTTGTGGTTGATGAGACTACTAGTCCATTCATGCCTAGTACTCCTAGCCCTGCAATTCCGTCTATGCAGACTTCTGATGTTGGTGTTCGTCTACCTCTTAGTTCCTATGATGGGAGGGTTTTTGAGAGTTTTGAATCTAAAGATGAGGAATCTACCTATCTAGCACCACCTGATTTGTCACAGGATTTGCATCCAGATGACTTTGTTCGAGAAACTCTAGGGGATATTGTTTTTCCAATGCCAAATGGTGGTACTTCTACCCTCAAGCCTAAATGGTGGGCGAAGATAATAGGAGATCTTCGTGATGATGAGCTTCTTGAGGATAGATCAATTGACCGCAAGAGAAAGCAACAAAATACTATCAGCTTTGCACTTATGGCCAACATCCACAACATCCATGTGCCCCAGACATATTATGAGGGTAAATGCATTCGTGAGTGGGAAAAGGCTATGGAGACATAATGGGTTTACAAAGTCAAGTATCATGCAGATGGTACTTTGGATAAGTACAAGGCCAAATTGGTTGCTCGAGGTTTTACACAGCGGGAGGGCATTGACTACGAGGAGACTTTTGCTCCTACTCCCAAGGTGAGTACAATTCGTCTTCTTCTCGCCATTGCAGCTTAGTCTGGATGAAAACTTCATTAGATGGATGTTAAGATTGCATTGCTCAATGATGACTTGCAGGAAGAAGTTTATATGAATCAACCTTTTGGCTTCAATGTTCTTGGTAGGTTTTGTCATTTTATGACACCCTTGGTCCATCAATCAGAACCGATCAGAGATACGTTCTATGGATCAGCGCTGCCTTAGTTGATCAAAGAGAAAACAATGGAATCATGAAGTGTAAAGTGTTGTCTTGCCGGAACTCCGGAACCCCTAGGTTCCCAAGTTCCTAAGTCTTCAACCCTAGAACTTCGAAACCCCTAGGTTCCCAAGTTCCTAAGTCCTTGACCCCGGAACTCCAGAACCCCCAGGTTCCCAAGTTCCTAAGTTTTCTCTTCCTCAAACCCGGAACTTCGCAACCCAGCTTCCCAAGTTCCTAAGTCCTTGACACCGGAACTCCGCAACCCCTAGGTTCCCAAGTTCCTAAGTCCATCACCTCGGAACTCCGGAACCCCCAAGTTCCCAAGTTCCTAACTCTTCAAGCCTAGAACTCCAGAACCCCCAAGTTCCCATGTTCCTAAGTCTTGCCTTACGCAACCTCGCAACTCTCGAACCTGCAAGTTCCCATGTTCCTAAGTCCTCAACTCCTGAACCCCAGGTTCCCATGTTCCTAAGCCTTTCTTCCTTTCTATCTCCGGAAGTCCGGAACGTCGAGGTTCTGAAGTTCTCTTTCCTTGCTTCCCTTCTTTTCCGGAACTCCAGAACCCCGAGGTTTCGAGGTTCCTTGCTTAGCCCTTTTTTTTTTTTCAGTTCTCCGGAACTTCGGAACCCTGAGGTCCCAAAGTTCCCTGCTGCTCTCTTTTCTCCCGAAGTTCTTTCCTTGTCTTCCCTACTTTGGGAACCCGAGTTTCCGAAGTCCTCAGACTACTTTCCGGATGGCAACACTTCAAGGTGGCGTGATCAACCCTCAAAGCTTTAAATTCTTCTACGACTTTTGTGACTTCTGGACCTTCTTTTATGTAGCCACAAGGGTGCATTTAATGTATTTGGTAGGATTTCTATGAAGAGAGGTATGGGGCCATGCTTGTTGGAGTGACTTATGTCATGTCTCCATACTTTGACTTTGGAAGGTCAGTCAATCCACCCTTCTCAGGGTTGCCTTTTACGGGTTTGGTTAGGTTGCTTGAATGTACAAAAGTCAAGTGCATGCACTTCCCTGCACTCCCAGATTGACATACAGGGGTCATGATCTCTCTTGTAACCATTTTTCTATATAAAGGTTTTGAAGCCTCATTGTAAAGGGTTCTCTCCCTGCTGGCTTGAGCTATTCTATGCTGTCCCACTTCTCTTGTATTTATCTTGCATTTATGCAACTGTAGGTTTGGCCATTGGCCTTATAATAAATTAAAATCACGATTCTTGCTTTTCTTCAAAGTTATGTATGTTGTGTATGTTTCCTTACCTTCATCATAGGTGTATGTTTTGTGGCTCTTCTCTTATATACGCTGTGTTAACTTATTTCGAAGTGTGACTTGTGGGAAACCTTTTCCCTTCTTGGCATTCCAAATTCTAACTTCCATACATGCATTGGGGTCAGTCATACAACTGAAGCTTGCGCATCTCTTGGGTGTTTCAGTTAATTCTTTGTGTCATTTCAGGCAGGGAGAGAAACAATCTCTTCTTCATGCATCACCTCCTTTTATTTCAATTCTGTCTTCCGTTTACCTTTGCAATCTGATAGGATAGGCCTAAGAGTTAGTTTTGAAGTGTTGAGTTGGTTCAACACCTGCACCTGGATTGAGAAGGAAGATGACCTTCTCCAGAGATTCAACCCTCTTGCGTAAGGTCCCACACTTCGGGGATGTTTCCATGTTTCACAGGGTTGCTGAGTTGATAGCTCAACAAGGGTGCGAGCTTTTGTGATAATAGTATGGAACATCAGGTTTGCAGATGGGTTAGTGCAAGAAGTTGAGTACACTTTTTGGCCAAAAGTGGAAGTGTTTTCCCTGATTTTGAAACACTTGGAGATTTAATCTTGGAAAAAGTCAGGAATATAAAAGATAGCCCTCTGAGTCTACTTTCCAAATATGTAATTTATTTTAATATCCACATAATAAAAAACAACTTTTTGAGTGGAGTTCTAAAAACTATGTTTTAAAAATGTCTGTTTTCAGGACTATACCATGCATGTGTACGACACACGTTTTGACACAATTAAAATTATTTTCTCAAACCGTTTTGGGAAATGGTTTGTAACACACTAAAAATTGATGAGCATATTTTTTTGTATATTTTTTTTTAAATATATATTTTTAATTAATTGTTTATTGACTGTAATTATGTTTTCAAAAGTTTGACGTGTACGGCCCACATAATTTGACGTAAACTTAAAATTTTTTGATTTTTTTTTAAATAGAAAATAATTTTGTGTAGATTGAGGACATAAATTTTTTTTCAACATTTATTAAAATAAAAAAATTAGTTAATATTTCAAGTTTATGGACCCGATTTAGTATAAATTAAATGAAAATAGTTAAAATAATTAAGTTTTAAAAAAATTTACATATTTAGAATCTAGACAGTATAACCTGAAATGGGTTTTAATTTTGTATAAAAATTCTCCAATTAGAGGCACGTAAACTATTTCAGAAGTTCATATTTATGCTTTCGTTCATGGAGATTTGAATTTGTAGGTCCATGTCTCAGGTGTGGCCATCCAAGGCCTATTTCGGCCCTAATCCCAAGGCAAGTGTTGGGTTGTGGAATCAACTTCTACAGAACGGGGCCCCATTTTGAAAACAGGGGCCCGTTCCTTTTATAATTGTTGGTTTTTGGAATGGGCCCCCATTTTTAAAACGGGGGCTTGTTAAAAATGGGGGCACGTTTTTTAAAAATGGGACCCCTTTTCTTTTTCAAGCGAGCTCCCGTTTGAGAACAAAACGGGGGCCCGAAGCAAAAACGGGCTGCCGTTTTTTGAAAACGAGCCCCCGTTTCTAAGAGCACGTTTTCCAACTTGAGGACTTCTGCCAATTTGTGACCCATTACCTTGCACTTACCCATATTGGTAAAAGCCCTTTATGGCCTAAAGCAATCCCCTCAGGCTTGGTACTTCAAGATTGACTAGTATTTGGTTGAACATGGTTTTCAGCACAGTCCCTATGACACAAATCTGTATGTCAAACTCTTCGATGATGATATCCTTTTTCTTGTTGTCTACATGGATGACTTGATCATTATTGGCAATTCTGCACATTTGATGTCAACCATCAAACAATACTCGTGCCAAGCTTTTGACATGACAGATTTCGAGCTTATTCATTATTGTTTAGGTGTTGAAGTCTGGTAGACTGATGACAGTATCTTTATTTCACAGTCCAAGTATGCTCGCAATTTAATTGACAAGTTTCGAATACAAGATGCTAAAATGTGCTTCCACACCTATGGAGAAAGGCATGAAGTTATCAGCCAAGTCCGATTCACCTGCCGTAGATGAGACCAAATTCAGGCAACTACTAAGCAAACCTCATCTATCTCATTACCACTAGACTTGACATCAGTTTTGATGTCATCCACATCTCTCGCTTCATGACAAACCCAAAAGATGATCATTGGATTGCAGCGAAGTGAGTGCTACGATATGTGAAAGGGACTTGCGACTATGGGATTCTGTATAGCAGGTGCAACGATCCAAAGCTGATTGGTTATACTGACTTAGATTGGGCAGGATCAGCGGATGACAAAAATCCACTTTTGTGTACGTATTCAGTTTGGGTACTGGTTCCATCACTTGGAGCAGCAAGAAGCAATAGGTCGCGACTCTTTCCTCTACCAAAGCTGAATACGGGGGAACAGTCAAGGCTGCATGTGAGGCAGTTTGGTTCTGAAGGGTGCTTTCTGACATGTAGATGCCACAAGTAAGTCCTTCTCCCTTGTATATTGATAATGAAGAGGTGCTCAAACTGGCTAAAAATCTAGTATTCCATGAATGTACCAAGCATGTCGAACTTCATTGTCACTACATCTACCAGTTGGTAGAAGACGAATCAGTTCAGTTGCAGTATGTTCCGAGAGTGGATAATACTGTGGATATTATCACAAAGTCTCTGAGCTTGGATAAGTTTGTAAAATTCAGGGGGCAACTTGGTGTTTTCGATAGATTGACCAGTAAGGGAGGGTGTTAGAATAATATTTTATTAGTGTTAATAGTCAATAATGTAATTGACTGTTAGACATCTTAAATGTCTACAATAACGGGTAGTTAAAAGTAGGTAACTTATTTAATAGCCTAGATATTTTTTAATTCCTAATAATGTATCTCTTCCCTTAGTTATTAAACAAAGTTTTTACAAGTGAATCATCTATGATTTTCACAGTTTAAGGTAGCATACATCCAAAAGACAAGCACGTTACCACAATGAGATGACCCTAAGAAAGTGCAAATCAAAGGAAAATGGTCCGTCAATATACTCTTATGATAAATAATGTATATGAAAGATATTTGTATTGAATTGACTTCATCCCCAAAGGTAGTGGAACTACGAACAAAATTGAAGAAGGGAACATGTGTATTTTTGAGTCAACATGGAAGAGACCAAAAGAGACCTCAACACTTTGCATCGTGCCCAAGTAGACAACATGAGGAACAACATGTATTAGAATTGAGATACAAATAGAAGAATGTCACATCAAATTCAACCTCTTTATTACCTTGCACCAAACAAGCGAACAAGCAAGAGGCTATCTATGGCACAAATGAGGCTAATCAAGTAAATGATTTGTCTCCAAATGTTCCTGAATATTATTTTAGGAGGGTGGACAAGATTCAAGAGGATCCAGTTTGAGCATGACAGATGGAGCTACTGCAAGTTCGAAACAAGGACCATGCTCTAAGAATGAGTCACTTTGTTTGTCACTAATCCAGCTAGGGTAATGCATTTGAAAAATGTGAAGATAAGTCACGATTAACATCAATAAGCTCATACATATGATCAGAATCATTAGAATCAACATTGTTAGCATGAAAAACTACCAACTACATTATCCATATCATCATCTAGATTAATAAAAATAGGATCTCTATCACCGAAAGAGCATGAACTATCCTTTTTCTTAAGAATTTTTAATCTTGGTGATTTAGGTTGAACTTCTTCCGCAGGGTTAGGCGAAGTCTGGAAAAATGGGATCGAATCAACATATGGTGTCTTCAGGGAGGAAATGGTTTGGGAAGCAACTTGACAAGCCTGAGCACGGTGTCTTCATGGATGTTTTATCGCACAACGGTTCCTTTTATGTTTAGCCGAGACTTGTAAAGGTTGAGGATGAATGGACATAGGTTTCTTGTCTTCCTTTAAAGGAGGAGGGACAAGAGAAGCCCTTCTAGGTTGAGACATGGAAGATGCCAAACACTTTCCTTTGTAAGATGTAGGAGTCAAGACTGAGGCATATAAGGGAGGAATAGGAGTAGCAAGAATCTCATGGCCATTATGGGGAGGAGGAATATCCATAGGTATAGAATCTCTAGCCATGCTCAAGGACATGATCATCTCATTTTTCTACTTTTAATAAGATAGGAAAAGATACCACTTCAAGGCTTAAGAGGTTCAAGTTGTTCAACCCAAAAGTAATCAACGGTGAAATTAGCATGCTTCGTTGTGGGTTGCTTAAGGCTATGATTAATTGTTATTATTGTGCCATTATGAGGGAATTTCAAACATTTAGATTGTAAAAGGAATAGCCTACATGAAACATAGGCAAGGATGTCCCAACTTCACACGAAACTAATCCAATTTAGGAATGATAGCAAAAGTCACATCTAAACACTTAGTACCAACCTCAACAGGGAGAGTAATAGAACCAATAGTAGGGCAAGAGAAACCATCATCCACATTGACCATAACATCAGATTTATCTGATGTAATTTGATGCAACCGTAAAGTATAAAGATATTCTTCATTAATCACATTCACCATTCACATTGGATCAATGAGCATTCTTCTTGAGAGTTTGTCTTTGATCTTCGCAGCGATATACAATGGTTGCAAACAGGTGCAATAATAGTCTCACTAGTGTCAAAAGTAATGTAGATATCTTTAGGAGGTATAAGCTTAGCCATAAGATTTACAATATTATTAGATTCCATATCAAGGTCATTGGGAGAAAAGGGAATAGACTTACTTTAAAAAACTTTGGTAGAGTGAGAAGGAAAAGGATTGTTGAAAATTTGGAGGAGCTATGGACATCTTCCCCTTGTCATTCACACGAGCTACATATATAGTATTGTTATCAATGTAGTCTTGAATCTTACTCCTTAAAGTATAACATTTCTTAGTATCATGGCCAGGTTGACAGTGATATAGACAAAAGGCTTTGGGATCATAGTAAGATGGTTAAGGTTTAGAAGTATCAATTGGCTTGATGGGAGGAAGTTTCAACATATTAGCATTTATCAACCTCCACATTATACTACGCAAAGACTCAGAAAGAGGAGTAAATTCATTTCTAAAGTATTTGGATAAAGGGGTCACACTTGATGTCATGGTTGTTCAATTTAACAAATGATTGTTGAGCACCCTAACCGAATATATTGAAGCAGATGGTTCAAATTAACTTAGTTGAACCTAATAATTATGAAGTTGATAATTGGGATACACCTCCTTTTATACTTCACCATCGAAAATCGAATAGAATTTTTGCAATAGGACATCGGGAGATCCAAATTCCCACCCATCAATGATGACGTTAGGGGGTGCAATTTGGGGCCCAATTAAGAGGACAAAGTTATGGTGCGCCCTATTCGTGATTTAGGACTAGGGCATGGTACGCCTTGGTCCTAATTTGGGACCAGGGTGTATTACGTCCTGGTCTTGTAAATCAGGTAGAAATTGGAAATTGGTGAAAATGCAGAATAGGTAAATAGTGTGAGCAATCAACATTGCAATCAGGCCTTGGAAACTAGAATACCAAAGTAAGGCTTAGGTGAGGACAAAATTGTAGGCTTTTTTAATTTATTATGTTACAGGTGGTAAGAGCATCAATAAAATAATTGAAACATCGAACTAATTTATTTGAGTAACATATCTTTTTTTTTGGCATACTAGTACCATTGGTAGCTCCCTTTACATTAGTGACATAAAAAAGATTACGCAACTAGTTACAAAGATTATGCACGAAAATGTGGATGGCGTCCACAACTTCTTCGAGTGTGTTATCTGTGTCCTATCAATCACCTCTTTCCCAGTTGATAATCTTTCGTAGATCTTCCCACTGTCAAATATCCTCCATAATTATTGAAACGGTCTCATTAATCGCCGCTTTTGATAGGAAGTTAGGACCCAGAGGCAACTGAGAGGGGGGCGGTGAATCAGTTGTCAATTAATTTCAACCCAAATATAACTTAATCAAACTTGATACTTAATACCGGTAAACCAAACTTCGTGCCGATTGGCAGATAAGCAGTTAATATTAATATCGATGAAGCTTAATGCATAAAACAGAAAGAGAAACAACATCCACAACACATAATAGAAAGATTTGTACGTGGAAACCCTGTAAGGGGAAAAATCATAGTGGGAAACCTTACCCACAATTAGATGATACTACTGCAGATAGTATGTGTCTACAAATGGGGTCTGCACATGCAGAAAGACAAACCGCCTAGAGCTCACTGCTCAATCACAAAATAGGAGTGACATTGACTACATTTGGATGGTTAAATCCAATGATAATATATTGCCCAAAATAGCATCTCCAATGCTGGATTCAGTACCGGTTAAGCTCTGATAATCACCTTCAAACCTTCCTTGAACCTTCTCTATGGTTTGCTTATATGATCTTCATTATTTGCACATACCATGTTACAAAACGATATACCATATACTGTTATCTTTCTATTACATCATCTCACAAATGAGATCTCGCATATATACCAAAACCTAGGACCAAATGTGTAGGTCGGCTTACTAAGAATATTACATTTATAATTAATTACAAATAAGTCAAGATGCGATGCATCATGTCGGCTCAATACATTTACAACAATATCCAATTAACAAATCATCTCCATAACGTGTCGTGCTGATCTGGAATAGATAATACATGTCGGTCCATAACCTAGACCAATTCGCCTGTAACGGCAAACATGTCAACTCGATTAGACCAATAACCAAAATATCAAAACCAAGTATCCAAACCATGTCTTTGACATAACCAAGTGATCTCCAAATGGGAACAAGTCATCCTCAGTGCCCGTGAACAATAGAATCTGCCGGTGAACAATATACCGGTGACTGTGCATAAGTCACTGAACTTGCCGGTTCAACATAAGCAAAGATATCCAGAAGGATAAGTGTCGACATCAATGACAAAACTAATGCAACACATCCATAATGCCAACAATTGGCAGCCTGATTCACCTCCCTGTATACATGCTAAATGGAGAAGTTATCCATGTCCGCATGACATCCCTTATACTCGTAACCACTATTGAAGTTTCCAACTTATCACTTTGTTCGAGGATACCGCATTGGTTATAATTAACGAGTCCCACTCGATATCTATATCTCCAATGTTTTATTGCCTGCACCATTTAAGACCTTCATAGATAGTTGTTAACTCGGCCTCTTTATTGCTACCATCTGGTACCTTAACTGCCCCTTGCCATAAAGGCTTGCCCATGTGATCACAAATGATGAATTTACATCCCGAGTGTCCAAGATTAGAAAAAATGCCTCGTCCAAATTTAGCTTTATTTTGCCTGCAGGGGGCAATTGCGTAACATGTCTTTTATTATTATAAGATTCACTTATTTTTATTAGATGTTTAAGAATTTTGCTGTTTATTTTTAAGTGTTGAGCAAATTTCAATTTAAATTATTTTACTTTAATGATGTAAATTTTTCAAGATGTATTTGAATTGAGTTGATTTTTTAAATTTAAGATTTAAACTTTCAAATATCTTAATTTTTTTTTGTAATTATACAGCTTAATAATATTTATTTAACATTTTATTGACTATTATTCTTTCATATATTTATTTTATATAAGTTAATTGATAAGAATAACGTTATACCAAAATAATAAATTAAATTGTGATAGACATAATATTAAACAAAAAATTATGCAAATTCTTTTTTAATTAGAACTTATACTATATTTTAACTATTTTTTGATATAAATAAGCGTATATGAAAGGTTTATTACTAATCATATAGGCAGTAGTTGGATCAGAATACTAGAATTAGAAAAAGTGAAGAAAAAGCCAAGTGACTTCCATAAACATGGACATCGAAGACTACCCTTCTAGAATTCCAGGAGAGTGACGTTGTATTGAAATGAGATTAATTCAGAGATAAGCGAGGCGGGCACTAAAAAATTAGAGTGGGAATGTCCTTTCTATTTTACTAAATGGGATTCACCTCAAAGTTGCATCTTTTTATTTTGTTTCTTTCTCATGTACCTATATTGATTTAATATGACTGCCCAAAAATAGAAAAACTTTAAACAGCTGTATATATATTTAATATGAATGCCCCAAAATAGAAAAACTTTAAACATAGCTGTCGGGCTAATAAAAGGAAAAAAATCTTTAATGGGGACCAAATTTACATACAAGTGAAACGGAAATTATTCCAAAATCTTCGAGCGACAGGTCAAATTGCCACGTATTATGATGACGTAGCTTTAGGGATCGCTCCTATAGCGGAAATCAAGTGCATCGATTTGTTTACCAACTTTTTGAGACGCACGGGCCAAAAAGTGCGGCGGTATTTTAAAATTTATGCATCCGCTCAATTGACTGCATCCGTCATTCAAAAGCATCATGAGCTGTAATTTACTTACAGCATTCGACAAATTGTTCACGACCATACAATTATTTTAAAGGCTTATTTTAATTGGAAATGCTTGCATGGTAAAAGGCATCGGGACCATCAAGTCACATCATGACAACATGCTAACAAATTTGGAAATGATTTGTGTACGATAATCATTCGATTTTTGAGTTAATGAAAATTGAGAATCTATGGATTCAATGTAGTTAAAAGATTTTGTGCTGATTTAACTTGTACTTAGTGTGGACCAAGTGGAGATGTTTTGAAAGTTAAGCGCAAGTTGAGCAAGACGAATTGCAACCATGCTAAAGCGAAGCAAGCGAGTTGCGAGAGGACAGCTGTAGTCTTAAAAAGGCGTTATCTTGAATGTATGCGGAAGTAGGAATATTAGGAATTTTTTTGTTGATTAATCTGCGACATGTCTGAGCCGACGAGCATTACGAACGACTCCAATCTAGGAACCCCTAGTTTCGTTTCTTTTTCTTTTTGGGTTGTATGTCGTGTCCATGTAATTCCAATAAGCACCCATATTTCTTAGGTTTTTGGTGCAATTATTGACAGAGAATTGGATTGAGAATTATCTAATCATTTAAATAAAAATATATATATTTAGAAATTTTATATAATAGACTGTAAGAAAATAGATGTATATGTAGAATAATTTTTTTTATTGATTCACAATTTTAAATGTTTGTGGTTAGAGTTGCAATCGGAAGAAAACCTTAGGCTTGGAATATAATATATTCTAAGTGCGAACAATTAATTTTTGAAAACAATATTTACTGAATTGATTTCCAATATGATGTTCTATAATCTTTTGAGCTTTTGATCTTCTATTGAACTTGAAATATGGAAATCGTTTTGAAATGTAGTGTCAATAATCTTCTATGGCAAACTTGAATGCAATCTCTCCTTGTCAATAAAAAATGTAAGACATTGTCTGATTGACATGTGATTAGGACTATGGATCCATATGAAATGATTTCAATTATAGTTGTTCCTTGGAACTTTGGCCATAACTTAGGGAAATGCGGAAGTGATCCCTCTTTGGTGAGTGTAAAAAAATAAATATAAGAACTAAATATGATGTTAGAGATGAACCAACCTAGAATGAATAATCTTAGAAATCTCATTATTAGCTGGCATATGATTTGACGTGTGGGGTTTAATTTGAACAGGCCTTCTTTGAGTGGCTATAATAATTTTGAGCACATTAGTCCCAGATAATATCAATTTGAAGTTATTGTGATGCAAATTCATTACCAGACAATAGAAAAACTGATTGGAACAATTTAGTGATATGCATCACTTGGGTCCAATTTATCCATAATTGAGCATTTTTCTTATACCACGATCTCCACTTTTGTGCTCTATTTTCTATCATATCAAACTTTTTGTTATATACGATTTCTTAAAAATCAGTGATAATTTAATTTTTAAATGCAATAAACAAAAATAAATATTAGATTGTAGTTAATATGTGAACAAAGTTGGAGACAGTAGAC
Organism: Cryptomeria japonica; assembly: GCF_030272615.1. Taxonomy (NCBI): domain Eukaryota; kingdom Viridiplantae; phylum Streptophyta; class Pinopsida; order Cupressales; family Cupressaceae; genus Cryptomeria; species Cryptomeria japonica. Next base: position 61,163,821 of record NC_081409.1, read on the forward strand.
TTGATAATATATTTCCTATAATTGTGTAGCATGTAGATTTGTTTTTGGTTGCCAATAGTTCATTATTGCTTTCTCTTGAATAACAATTCTTTTTGCTTATAAACGACAAAGTTTTATCTTTGTACTTTTATGATGTAGATTCAATGGTATAAAAATAAAAATTTGTATATTATTTCATTGCAACTAATAATGTTGTGGTGGCTGCAGGCCAAAAACAAATTTGAATATTTGTGGCCAAATAAAATCTATTTTTAAGTAGGTTCGTTTGTATGCCACAACCATCAATAATTAGTATGCCATGTAAATTTGTTGTTGTTTACCATTTCTTATATCAAGTGTAAGAGATGGTGTGAGAAAAGGAAGAGGATACGTATGTAGTTTTTTTTTGGAATTATCATAATATATAAATCACTAAGTCTTGAAAGTATTGTCGTAAACCATTCTACCATTGTTTGGATTGAAAGAAAGGGTCTACTCGCAAGAGACATTGGTTATTTCTATTGAATTATTTCATTAGCTTACTTTTATTTTGTAGATGGTAAATCATTAGAATATTTGGTTTGTTTTCTTAGTTAAACAAAATACTTGGAATTAATCATTTACCTTGTATGAATTACATTATATTTTCATAATACAGATTATTAAAGAAATATGTGAAAATTTAACAAATCGCTATTTTTATTATGACTATAGTTCCTATCACCTACCTATGGTTTTTACTACATACTACAATCTCGTGGCTTAAGGAAAACTTCTATAACAGTTTGCATATTCCATATAAAGTATTATTTATATTTCTTGTAGTAATATTATTCTAAATTTTTGCAAAAGTTCTAGATGCTGTTCTATTTTGTGGATGTATTTTCTATGTACTTTGAACCCTTTTGCATATATCGCTACTATTCCTTTTGTAATTTTATTCCTTTGGATTAATATACAAGGATGAAACAAAATTTAACTTTTAAAAATTAATTCTGTTTCATATTCCACCATACTTTTGACCGATTATATGCAAAAAATGATAATCATAATGAGAATTTAGTTTTTCTATATAAAAATATGATTGTGATAATTATAAACATATAGGATGATGTAATATTGCTCTTAAACCCTATATAATTCTACTTCAAACACACTGGTTGACTAAAAAATCAGCATATCACCGATGATCAAGGTTGAAATCTAAAATGTAACCAAAAACTCTTCATCTTAATGACTAAAATCCGTGTAGACTTCACAATATGTCTACCTTTTTATTTACAACGTATTCGTTATGGTTTGTATTCTTTCTTTTTTTTTCAGCTTTGTTGTTCAATATCTCCTCATCTTGGATTTTTAGTTATTACTTTCTCTAGTTTAATTTGCATTTTTGTTCCAATGCTTCTTCTTGATATTCATAGAAATTAGGAGTATTGAACATTGGTCATATGGTGAATCCATGAGGAAATTCAACTTAGTATCCATTTAGGATTAACATATTTGTATTAATTTGCATGGTGTAAGTTTTCCATATTTTACTTATTATATGTACTCTAGAAAAACCTTTATTTTCTTGAAGATATGATCCTTTCATGTTGAATTCGATATTTCTTGTCTTCTTTTAATGCTATCTTTCACTTTATATTCCTTACCTATTCATGCAATTATTTTATGTGATTTATTATTTTTTTGCTTTAACTTTGATTTTCTCTTCATTTATGGTATATCTCAATTTCAGTACATTTAATTTTAACCATATACTATCTCGAATGGTGTTTTCCTTGTACTCATATCATTTTAATTCAATGATTATACATGAGGTTTACAAACACTAATTTTAAATTTTAATTACTAGTATTTTGTCTTTTGAAGCATATTAATAAATCACCTAAATGCTTCTTGACAATATTTATTTTTTAATTAGTTTATATAATACATTGAATCAAATTTTAAGTTTGTCTCCATCTTTTCACTCAATGTCCTATAAAAATTTCCAACAAATTTAGTACTCAGAAAGCCTTGTAATCTAATAATATTCTTGATAATTCAATCAGGTATATGTAGTACATCATTAGTTTTCCTAAATGCGATGAAACATGGTATCTTACCTTTAAGTTTCGCATGAGATAGGATTAAGGCACTTGTCACAATATTGTCTTGTCCTATCTCTCAATCTTTCCTATATAAACAAGATCTTATATCTATATTATGTAGATGTAGTATGATTGTTTCATTAACAATTAGTTTACTATTGTAGCATCCATAATCAAGCAATTATCCTCTTGCTCTACTCTCTTTTAGTGAGCCATCTTTCCTTTTACAGGTAATCTTGGTGTATTGGAGCTCACTATAATCTCTTGTATGGTATTGAAGCTCTAGACCACCAAAGCCTTTCTTATCTTAGTGTAATTTAGTTATGAGCTTCGTTCGATACATTTTAAAGAAAAGTGAGCATCACTATGGACTCTGAAGGCCCAAAATAATCTATTTTGATATAAAAAACTTTAGATTTAAGTTTATTTTTTTTTACCATTCTTGGTGTGTGTTATAGATTTGTCAAGAAATGATTCTTAATAGTTATATGAAACTTGTATGATCGTATGAATCTATAACATATAGCATCATCAAAGCAGACATCAACAATACCTTGGGTGGAGTCGGTAGTCTTTCTATAGGATACATTCTTTGTGTAGGCATAAGGTATAGGCACCATGTTTGTGTCATCCATTCATCATATCTAGACAATTAGTACTATATTGACATCATGTTGGCATAGAAAGTACAACGACTTTTTAAATTTTAAATTATTCTAAATCTCGTAGCTTGTACTTCCATGGAGTGCTTGCACTTGGTTCTAATAATGGTAGGGGCTTACAACAAAGAGTAGTGTTGAGGAGCTATTCCTAGTTCCCAATCACTTTGCAAGAATTCTCGCTACAAGTTTTTATCCACCTATCACCAGAAAAAACTATTAAATATTTTATTTCTCAAGTTAGTGATGTTGTGTCCATAGTGTTAGGATCTATCACCCTAGGTACACTGTCACTCATCCAACCGCTTGTTTGCTACCACATTGACAACTTGGTCCATTTGCACGTTTTAATAAGGCAATTTTTTCTAGAATATATTACTTTTCTCTGAGTATTTGACTTTGAAGTTCTTATAATTGTTAGAAAGCTGGTTTTGAGTCCTGTCTAATGGCATGGGTCTTACTATTTGGCGTCTTCTCGGCATATTTTATTATTTATTGAAGTTTAGAATTTATTTTTGACCTTCCGACAAAATGTTTTTTCCTATGTAGTTTTTCTTCTTGCGGCATTGGATAGGCATTGCGGATCCTTGAGATATATCTATGCACCATTTCTAGACTCAACCTCGAGCATCTTCGTATTGGGTAGATTGTGTGTCACTCTCTCATCGCAACATAGATATTCTAACATATATAGATGTTCAATTTTTGTTGGGGGCTTGATGTACAATATTGATCATGTCTTGTTGTTTCTAGTTTTGATTATGTGTGATTCTTTGCATCAACATTTCAGAGCACACTTTGTGATCCATGATGAGGATGAAAGAATGTTCAAGTAGTAAGATAGATTATTGCAAATTTATAGAGACTGTAAAGAGTTGGTTCAAGGAAGTGAGAAGTAGCTGCATGACTAGCAAGGGGGACACAAATGGTAAATAAAATTAAACAACAAAAGTAAAATGACTTGAGAAGGAGACCTACGCTAATTTTAAAAAATGGACTAAATAATAAAATAAAAAAATAAAACACTAATATAAGAAAAGAGTAAGTAAAAACCTATAAAGAAACCAAGCAAAAGGATGGAATAACAATTAGATAAAGAAAGCTATGTTAACTAAAAAAATGATATAAATTAAAATATTACTAAAATGATATAAATTAAATAAAAAAATTAAATCCAAGCACTAAGATTGCAGCAAAATTAAAATATTACGAAAATAATAAAATGCTGAAAATGCCTAAACAATAGAAAAGAAAAACACATCTAATAATACCAAAGAATTATATACCAACAATATAGCAATATGGAGTAAATATAGCCTAAAAAATCATATTGCCTTTTTCTTTTACTAATATATGTTAGTATTACATAACACTATTTTGTATATTACTAATATATATTATCTTTTTGTAATGTATTAGTATTAAAAATCATTATATTCTAATGATTTTCAATACTAATATATTATCTTTACTTTTAATTTTTATTATTCTTTCTGATGTCTTAGTAATTTTAAAATTCTTACATAGTATATATTTTTAATATTTGTGTAATATTAGCTTTTGTATATGTTTTTTTAGGTTACATTTAGTGCCAGTGGAATAATCAATTCAACCTAATAGGCCTCAATCCTTTATGACATTAGGACATGAATATGTCTTGATACCCTCCTCAGGGATGAGCAAGGCGTTTGAATTTTTCTCCTTTGTTAGTATAAAAGATCGTAGTTGTGATGTGTGTATATAAACTATTTTAACAATGGAAAAATGATAAAGTTTAGAATGCAACAGATACAACATGAAATATAGAAATATACTTATCACAAATCTTCAGAATGTAAATACAAAGAACTTAAACCTAAAGTTGATGGTGTTGGACAAAAGTGTTGGGCATCTGTATTTGAAGACAGTAGATGTTCGTGAGATGATAAAAAGTTGGATTAGGAACCTTTGTACAACTCTCCTGAAAATCTAGGTCAAACGGTCAAGTTTGTTCATTTTAAATCTAGAAATATCTAGTAGGGTTTTCTTTACTTGTCTATAAGTTGTCATTGTTTGAATATGAACATGTACACACAAAAAATGGGTAAAATTGTCTTGCTGTTAGAGTTTTGTCATTGATTCTTAAGTTTTTGTTGAAGGAGAATATTTTGTATAGGTTATATTGGTTGTCATTGATGTCAACATACTTCTGTTGACTTATATTATTGTTGCTTTGGTGATTCTGTGAATATGTTCATCATGCTTAGCTCTGTGTTTCTCTATAGTTACAAATATGGGTTCGTGGTTGGGACAATATAGTTATGAATATTAGATATACCTATACTCAAGTTTGTACGTGTTATGGATGTTTGGAAGGTGAGATACATGGTTTCACAGTTCGGCTTGTTAGTTGCTCTATTCTTCTGGAAGAAAATAGTTTGTCTTGACATTCACATTTTATCAGTTGAATACTTTTGGTCCTACAGTTTTGGGACATGATTAAGCATTGTGGATAACATTTGTATTCCAGTTGGCATTAACTAAATTGTTATATATGGTTTGACCTATGTGGGTGAAATGTATGAAGCATCTTGATGGTAGCGTATAAAGTTTTTCTGGTAAGGCATGTGTGGCTGGACTGAGATATAGATCTGTATATATGTGATATGCTCTTTCAATGATGATATAGGTGTGTGAAATAGTGATTCGATACGACATATGATGCGGTGATATGTGATTGAAACAAATGTGAGTAACAGAAGAGCTAATGAAGTATGCAAAGCTTGTCTACTGAGCCTAATTAGAACTGTACACCATACATATGTAAGATGCCACGAGAACAGTTTATTTTGTCTACTTGTTGTCTTGTGGGTAGCAAGCGCTTAGGCATTGAGCCTTCATATTTTTGTTAGAATGAACCAGAGGAAAATTGACAGGTGGAGGTGAATCAGTTTTCCACAAGCTAAATAATTATTGCAGATTATAAACCGTCTACCATAGCAAAATAAAACAACACAGTCAAAGATAAAGCATGAGAGTAGACAACACACAACACCAATTTTTTTGACGTGGAAAACCCGGTGAAGGGAAAAACCACGGTGGGAAACCCTATCCACAGTCAGATAATACTTCTGTAGCAGTATGTGAAAATATTACAATGGGGATTGCACTTGCAATCAGGCCAACAACCTAGAGGACTCTCTTCAACACAAAAGGGAAGTCTAATTGACTTACTTAATCAATGGACTACAATCCGGAGGAAATGAACTGTGAAAGTAGCATCTGCTAATGCTTGGTTACAGTTCTAGTTAAACATAGATGTCTGCCCTGCAACACCAAACTCTCCACAACACTCCACTCAATGATTTATCCTTGTTCACATATTTACCTATCTTTGATAATGTAGACATAATACCTATTTCCAAATTACATAAACATATCTTCTATATATAGACAAATCATCAACCTTGATAACAAGGTCGACTAAACCCTCAACCCTCAACTCATAATTACAAAAATTACATCACAAGATACGAAGATCGACCACTAGACCAATATTATGATTTACATTACATAGCGTGGACCTAAGTTGAATTCCCAAACAATTACATCCACCGGAAATCCTGCCACGAGCGACCGCAACTTGCTACATCAATCAAGAAAAACCCTTAATGTCAATAACACAAAATATCCAACCGGACCCAAATAGGATCACCAAAACTTCACACTAGCCAATGCGAAGCCACCAAACAATTGGGACACGATCAAGAACACCTTCAGCAAGTCAAGAACCATTTCTAGAAGCCGCATCAAAACCACTTAACCATTTCATCAAAAAAATTAATGAGGACCAAGAACATCAATCGACAGTCTAGAACATAATCAATAGCTTCCGGAGCACCAAATAACGAACCAACTAAATATGACATACATATAATCATCATGAATATCCTTCCAAAACCACATCCAACAATCTAAACATATTGGAGTAGAATCTCTGATAACCTATGCCAAAACCATGTCCAATCGGAGCAGGTCAGCAACCAACCAGAGCAGTGTTGACAACCAACCAGAGTAGTGTTCACATGAATGACAACACATAATCAATTCCTACATATTGCCAACAATCTCCCCTTTTGGCTTTGATGGCAACACTCAATGTGAAAAACATCCAAGTGCCAAGGAATGCCAACAAACACCAATAAACAACAAAAAGATCTCTCCTAAACTGGAATATGATTATCTGTTTTTCACATGGACATCTCTCCCCCTTTGACATCAATGACAAAGGACTGATGTCAAAGACACCGAGAGGGAATGATTCTATATTAGTGGTAGTGGATAGATTTTTGAAGATGACTCATTTCATACCTTGTAAGGAGACATCAGATGCATTACATGCAGCAGACCGATTTTTTAAAGAAGTGGTGAGATTGCATGGATTACCTAAGAGCATAGTTTTAGACGGAGCACAGATTTGAATTTCAGTTATACTTTTCATCCACAGACTGATGGACAGACTGAAGTTTCTTAACCGAAGTTTGGGAAACTTGTTGAGATGTTTAGTGGGAGATAAAACCGGAAGTTGAAATTTGAATCTTGCACAAGCAGAGTTTGCCTACAACAATTTAGTGAATAGATGTATCAAAAAATAACTTGAGACTGTTACTGGAGTGTATCCTAGAGGAATATCAGAATTAAGAGACATTAGCAGTGAAGACCAGAAGATTTCAGAAGTAGAAGATTTTTCAGATCACATGGTAGCATTGCATATTCAGGTTAAATAGCATTTGAAAGACATGGACAACAAATAGAAGGAGAAGGCAGATGAGAAGAGGAGACATAAGGAATTTGAAGTTGGTGATGAAGTGATGGTATATCTGAGAAAAGAGAGATTCTCGGTTGGAACTAATAATATGTTGCAGATGAAGAAGTTTAGGCCCTGTAAGATTTTGAGGAAGTTCACTTCTTGAAATGCATATGAAGTGCAGCTACCAGGTAATCTAAGTATATCACCTATATTCAATATTGCAGATCTTCATGAGTACCATGAACCGGAATTCAGTGAGGACAGTGTTGTAGACTTGGAGAAACATTTGCCCCGGAAGGAACCAGATTAGATTGAAGAGATTTTGGACAGTAGGATTGGGTGTAGTACCCGGAACAATTAGTACAAATAATATGTTGTGAAGTGGAAGGGCAGACTAGTTGAAGATTCATCTTGAATTTCTTAGGTAGAGGTAGACCGCCTTGGTTTCCCTTTCACCGCAACAAAGTGAGAGGCTCACTTTTTTATTAACCCCGGATGTCTAATGCAGGAGGATCTCCGGTTCACAACAATCTTGCTTCAACCAAAAACATTTTTCCTTTCTGTTTTGTTTTCTATTTGCAGTTTCAGTTTTCCTCTCTTTATGTCCCAGTTTTGGCTCACCGGATCATGTGGAGTTGGATCCTACTTCAAGACTTGATCATCTTTCTTGCATCGCGTTTGGATCACTTACCGACAATATATCGCTACTGGTTTCAATGACATTTTCTTGTTATCGGTTGTTCCTTTATTACCGGTTGCCTGAGACCTATTCTTGTGATCTATAGGAACCCATTATGAAGCTTGCGGAGTCTTGGGCATTGATTTTGATGTTTCTTGGTGTGTGACCGACCTTTTCCCGTGATCTATGTTTCATCCTTTAGATTTTCCAAAGGAATATTTTGGCAGAGGCCGACCTTGTTTATTTTTGCACGTTAGGTCTTGTTCTTCGGGTTTTGATCCCTTTTGTCCCGACTGGATCCTTTGTATCGATATATATATATATATATATATATATATATATATATATATATATATATATATATATATATATATATATTTGTAATCATGCTTTCGAATGTAATGAATTAGAATCAATTGGAGTATCAGATAGATAGATTGTACCTAGAAGATCGATCTTTTGATTCAAGGTATCGGTTGTGACCTATTCTACGAGGCATGTGTGTCGGTATGTTGTAACCCAGTTGTTACCGGTTGGATGTAATCAAATTTCATGCAATAACACTATCTGTTCTGCATTTCCTCCATCATATCTACGTGTTTCTTTTGTGTTTACTGTTGCTGACCGGTCCAGATTGATCTCCTTGAGGTCCCTCCTCACTGGTGATTGCTTCAAATTCCCTCGTGGATGACATCGATCTCTACGATAAGCATAGTTGATTTCTTGATGTTGATTGTGCACCGTAGCAAATTTCCTCTTGTTATTTCTTTCCAACACTTGTCAGGTGTGATCTTTACCCACATCAATTTATTTCACTCTATGTTAAGGTAATATTTCTTAGCCAAGTTGCCACCTCATAATGATTGGTACATGATAACGACATACCTAATTCATATATGAAACTATGTGAGAGAAGCTTGTGGTGGAAATGCTTTGCCAAAAAAGAAATTGTGGTTGAAAAATTTTGCCAAACCATATGAAGACAAAATTGAAGGTTTTCCCATTTCCTAGTTTTGTGTTGTTCTAACAAATTCATTTTTTTTCATGGCTGGAAAACAAGGTCTGATTATTATTTCCAAATCTCACAACTCGTCCATCAAATTCCTTCAAAGTAAGAAATTTATTTCGGTCGCCTGTCATGTGGTGTGAACAACCACTATGTATGATCCAATCATCAGAACTATCCATGCGAGAAACTAATGCCTTCTGATCAGATGTCTCCTCTTTAATGGCAGCAAAGACAATGTCTTCATTAGCATCTCCCTAAGATTCCTCATTAGTGATACCACCATCAACTGCAATGAGAGAATCAATCATACACAAAAGACACACCACATAACACCCATTATACGAGGAAAACCCAATGTGGGAAAAACCTTGGTGAGAAAAGTTGCTAGAGTCCACTGCCCCAATTGAGCCTCACAATAAACAACTGTATTACAATGATTTAGGGCACCAACCCAAGGATAGTTCTGATGATTTGATCATACATAGTGGTTGTTCACACCACATGATTGGTAACCAGAGTAAATTTCTTACTTTGAAGTAATTTGATGGAGGAGTTGTGAGATTTGGAAATGACTCACCCTACATGGTAAAAGGAAAGTGAACCATTTCTCTTAATGGAAAGAGCAGTGCAAATGATGTCTACTGGGTTGAAGGATTAAAGCACAATCTTTTGAGTGTAGCTCAACTCATTGACGAAGGTTCTCCATTGGAATTTAAGAATGGAATGTGCAAAATCTATGGGTACAAAGGTGAACTGATCGTAACCGGCAAGCAGACAAAAGGTAACCTATGTCACCTAAATCCTAACGTCAACAGCTATTTAATTGCTAAAGTAGATGATAGTTGGCTTTGGCATCGAAGATTTTGTGATATAAATTTTGATAACATTGTCAAAGTTAGTAAGTCCAAGTCGGTAAGAGGTTTGCCTCAGTTGGACAAACCAGTGAATGCTCTATGTAAGGAATGTCAGTTGGGAAAGATGACATCCTCAACTTTTAAGAGCAAATCTTTTTCAGCTGAACATTTGTTAGATTTGGTTCATACAAATCTCTGTGGACCCATAAGGACTAAAAGTATTCAAGGTGACAAATATTTTATGATCTTGAGTGATGATTGCTAAAGAATGATGTGGGTCACATTCTTGAAGGACAAAACAAAAGACTTTAGTAAGTTTAAGGCATTTAGAGCCTTTGCTGAAAAGGAAAGTGGTAAGAAGATTAAGTGTCTGAGGACTGATCAAGGTGGTGAATTTACTTCAGAGGAATTCACTAGATATTGTGAAGACAATGGAATTAAGAGGCAACTTTCTGCACCAAGGACACCACAGTAGAATGGTATTGCAGAGAGGAACAACCGGTCTATTGTTGAAGCTGCTAGAACGATGGTAATATGGGGAGGAGTAGCAAAAACTTTCTGTAGAGAAGTTGTTAGCACAATAGTCTACACTATGAACTGGATATTGGTAAAAAGAGGTAAGGATAAAACTCCTTATGAATAGTAGTATGGTAGATCACCTAATGTTTGTTATTTTAGGATTTTTGGCAGTGAATGTTTTATCAAGAGAGGGGACTATGTTAGTAAGTTTGAGGCTAAAACTGATGAAGGCATATTGCTTGGTTACTCCACTAAGAGTAAGGCCTACAAATGTTACAACAACCAGACATAGAGAATCATTGAAAGTGCTGATGTCCAAGTGGATGAGTATCCTGAAGTCTTAGGAGAAACTAGTTAGGAGATAAAGGAAGAAGAACCTTTTATAATGATTTTAGAACCAGAAACGGTGAGACTAGAAGCTGATGAAATTAAAATTGTAGTGCCAGTTCAACCGCAACAGGTAAATTCTGAAGAAGAAGATGATGATAGTGAGGAAGAAGAACCTGAAGATAATGATCATGTTATTCCAAGGTATGCGAGACTCAATCATAATACTGACCAGATTATTGGAGATAAAGATGCGGGAGTATTAACTAGAAGAAGAATTAGAGAGAATTCTCGCATGAGCTCTAGTATTCAGCCTAGAACTGCTAAGGAAGCATTTGGAGATGATCATTGGATTAAAGCTATGAAAGAGGAGGTTGACCAGATTGAGAAGAACAATACATGGACCCTAGTACCCAGATCAATGAATAAAATGTGATAGGCACTAAATGGGTTTTCAAGAATAAACTAAATGAAGATGGAGTAGTAGTCAGAAACAAAGCTAGATTGGTATGCAAAGGTTATGCACAGGAAGAAGGAGAAGACTATGGCGAGACATTTGCACCAGTTGCTAGATTGGAAGGTGTTAGGACTCTACTTGCATTTGCAGCATATAAGGGATTCAAAGTATATCAGATGGATGTGAAGTTAGCAGTTTTGAAAGGAATACTGGAAGAAGAAGTATACATTGAGCAGCCAGATGGTTATGGTTTGATTGATGCAAAGGATATGGTGTGTAAACTGCACAAGACACTATATGGTTGGAAGCAAGCATCGAGAGCATGGTACGAAAGGGTAGATTCACACCTAATGAAGATAGGTTTTCAGAGAACCAGTGAAGACAACAATATATATTTGAAATCTGAAGGTGATAAGATACTGGTGAGTGAAGCGTTTGTAGATGATATCATATTTGGAGGCAATGATGACATGAGTGATGACTTTGCAAATGAGATGAAAAGTGAATTTGAAATGTCTCTAGTAGGAGAGATAAAATTCTTCATAGGTTTGTAAATTCAGCAGATGAAGAGTGGTTTTTTTATCATACAGTCTAAATATGCGAAAGAGGTGTTGAAATGTGGCGACTGATCAGCAAAGTACTGTACACTTAGCACGTATCCTTACACGGGACATAAAAAATAGAACCTGAATTTGTCCCAAAGTGAATATATAAAGTTGGTGTTGAAAAGATTTAACATGCAGGATGCAAAAGCAGTTAGTACACCTTTGGCTAGTTATTCCAAATTGACTAAGGAGATGTGCCCAAAGGCATAGGAAGAAGTAAAGAAAATGTCTAACATCCCATATTCATCAGCTGTTGGTAGTCTGATGTATGCAATGGTATGCACAGGGCCAGATATTGCACATGCAGTGGGAGTTGTGAGCAAGATTATGAGTAATCCGGGTATGGAACATTGGAATGCTGTGGAATGGATCCTTCGGTATTTGAAAGGAACCACTACGAAGGCATTATGTTTCAAAGGATCTAATGCTGCTCTGAGTGGATTTGTTGACTCTGATCTGGCAGGTGATATTGATTCACGGAGGAGTACTACAGGGTATGTTTTTACTATAGGGGGAACTACAGTCAGTTGGATTTCTAGGCTGCAAAAGGTTGTTGCACTTTCAACCACTGAAGCTGAGTATGTTGCTGCTACAGAAGCCAGCAAAGAGATGATTTGGTTACAATGTTTTCTGGACGAATTGGGTCAGACACAGGAGGATTGCCCATTGTATACTGATAGCTAGAGTGCCATTCATCTTGCGAAGAACTCTGCTTTTCATTCAAAGACAAAGCACACTCAGCTCAGGTACCACTTAATTCGGACTGTTTTGGAGGAGGGTCAGTTATGGCTTGAGAAGATTCACACAAGTGAGAATCCTACCGATATGTTCACGAAGGCAGTTCCACAAGAGAAGCTGATTTCTTCATCAGTTTCTGTTGGTCTTCTTGATTGATAATTGTGGAATTTATACCAGTCGAGTCCCAGTGTTTTATCCAGTGGATGTTGCATGTACAGTGGTGTCATGTAGTATCAGTCTCCAAGAGGGAGATTGTTTGGTGTGGAGCTTGATCAGTCTCCAAGTGGGAGATTGTTGAAATGTGGCGACTGATTAGCAAAGTACTGTACACTTAGCATGTATCTTTGCCGGGGTCTGGGGTTGGGCCGGGCCTTGGGTAGGGATTCGGGGGCGGTAGCCCCTGAGAAAAGCGGGGGTTCGGGGGCGGGAGCTCCCGAGAAAATTTTTTTTGGGTTTTTTTTTTAATGAAAACCGACATTGTAAAAAAACCCTAAAAAGGCCGACTTTGTTTTTGCCCTAAAAACGCATGTTATAAGCGGCTGGGATGCTTAAGGCATTGTAAGGTTGATGTACTGTTTTTGCTGGATGATAAGAAAGATTGGACGACTGTGTATGGTGGACGTAACCTGTTCTGTGTGAACCACTTTAAAATCTGTGTTATGTGTCCTATTTTATTTCTTTATCTTTTGTATTTAAATTTGCATATAATTGTTAGTTCATATTTGCTTCGGATCTGCTTGAAACCCTAACAAGAGGTATTGAAGATATTTAGAACGAGTGATTGTAAGCCAGTTGGGAGACCAATGGTTACACGTTGTAAACTGTGTAAGGAGGATGAAGCAACATCTATTGATGAAAAGGAGTATAGGTCAATAATAGGGAAATTGCATTATGTTGTTCACAACAGACTGTATATTGCTCATGCAGTTGGTTTAGTTGGTAGATTTTAGAAGAATCCAAAGGAAACACACTTGATAGCAACCAAAAGGATATTTAGATATTTGAAAGGTACTATTGACTATGGATTATGGTATCCATATGAAGGTAACTTTGATTTGAAGGTTTATACAGATGCAAATTGAGCAGGTAATGTTTATGATAGGAAGAGCATAACCGGTGGTGATTCTTTGTTGGAGTAAGACTTGTATCATGGAGCAACAAGAAGCAGAGCTATATATCACAATCCACTGCTGAAGCTGAATATGTTGCAACATATATGAATTGTACCCAGGCAATCTGAATGAAACACATTCTGGAAGGATTCAAACTAAAGATTACAGATACAGTATAGATTTTATGTGACAACACCAGTGCAATAAATATTTCAAAGAACCCAGTGTTGCATGCTAGAACCAAGCATATTGAGCTGAAATATCATTTCTTGAGAGAGAGTCCAGAGTAAAGATGTGTTATTCGAGCATGTATCTACTAAGGAGCAGCTTGTGGATATCTTTAGTAAACCTATGCCTAAGACTACTTTTGAGTATCTTGGAGGTTAGCTAGTGGTTGTGCCCCAACATGAGGTCAATTGAGCAAATGTGGAATACATCAGTCCTGAAGATAATTAAAGAATATTGAAGCAGGACTGGTTTAGAGTGGAGTTATTCCACAAGGGGAGCATGAAGTTGCAGATTATTGATACAGAATAGTGAAGTATGATACTGCATGTTTTACTTTCACTTTGACATTGTTGTCAAAGAGGGAGAAGAACTGTATGATTGATAGAGAGAACATCTAGCCAATTACAAGTTGAAGAATTTGTGACTCAGTTGAAGGAGAGTACATGGTAACATGTAAACCAGGATTCCTATACACAATCAATCACAATCAAGGGTATTGATACTTGTACTGCCATGAATGCCAAAGGGGGAGATTGTTGGCATTTGCATGAAGATTGCATTGATGAACAATTATGTTGTCATTGATGTCAATTGTAATCAGTAATGATGTTGTTTTGCAACCGGTAGGTGAGCTAGTAAAGGAAACCAATACTACTTTAGAAGAAGTGAGATCAACCGGTAACCCTACCCGTTGATGTGCCAAACCGTAACCAATGGAGCTTGGTGAATCGGTTGTATTGGTTTATGATTGAATGATGAACGACAACGATTATGCGACGTATACATGTTGTATGAAAAAAGTTTCAAATGGTTTTTGGCGCATAGAGATAAGGGTTTTATCTTGGGAATGAGTAAGTACATTACATGAAGCAGAAACTGCGTGATGAGTTATAGGGATCGATGAAGCGGTGATCAAGGAGGGGTCGAGGTTGTCTTGAATGATGTGCAATGATTGCTATGTAATCCAACAGTCATACTTGAACCGATTTGTTTGTAATCTCTATGAGATCTTAGGTTTGTGATGTGTTACCGATCTGTTGTTTTGCTTTTAAGGTCAATGAGTAGTTTTGTTATAGGGTTGGCAATTTTGGTTAAGTGTAAGAGTGATTGGTTGCTGAACCAGAAGGTGTATCTGCAGTATGTGTAAAGGCAGATAGTAGCATGAAAAGGATCTGATCAAGCAGAGTAGTGCTGTTCACCGGATCAACAAACCCCTGTTGTTCTCTAACAATTACAACAGTCAAATCCCTTAACCGGGTAAGCTCTAACAAGCTCAGTGCTATCTAAATCCTCTAACCAGGTGATTCATTAGCTTGGATTACAAATCCTCTACCGAGGTTACTCCTAACATGGTATTGCTTCTAATAGGGCATTATAGTCAATCTATTAACCGGGTGCTCCTAATAGGGCGAACTTCAGAAGAGTTCAGAATTCTTGTGGGTATTCATCCCCGCCGTGGTTTTTCCCATTTGGTTTTCCACGTCAAAATCATTGTGTTAAATGGTGAATGTTTTTGTTGTTATGTTTGCTATGGTTAATTTTCTTAACTGCTAAATCCACTTAGATATGATAAGATGACCGACAACAATATGAAATGTGCTTTTACTTTTGTAAGTAAAGTATTTGGATGTTTTGGTTAAAAGGTTTTGAGAGTTTTAGAGTTGCTTTACTGTTATTCTGTTACGACAGTCAACCGGTTTACTTGACAGCGATATTACATTTGTTAGTTCAATGTTTGAACCAGTCAGTTCTGAGTTTGACTTGAGAGGTTGTTTTTTAGTTTTGCGAAAGTCTAGTCAATTTTCTATCTACTGATTCACCCCCCCATCTCAGTAGTTGATCGGATCCTTATTGATTTATCATACCAGCATACTGATTTAGGGCACCAACCCAAGGAGCATGAACTCAGTGATATACAACTAGATACAAATTTATTACAATGAAAGCACCTTGTTACAAACGAGTTTTGTCACACCTATTCAACTTCTCTCTACCTATTCAACTCTCCTTGTCCGGTTAAACCCTTCTCTTTCGTATTTCAATCCTCTCTGTCTGATTTCTCTTATGCTTTGCTTCTCCCTTGTCTGATGTCCTTTATGACACACACTGCACTGCTTCAATCTCTGCTGCCTCCTTACTAGTACAAACACTATAGGTTCACACCGCTGTTATACTCAATAATGGTTTATCGGTTTCCTTAACCTTACGGGTTAAACCTTGTTAAACCTCTTACCAGTTATACCTTTCCTGTCGCTTCTCCTTTAGATTATCAGGTGCTTTACTATTCTTAGTATGATTAACTCTCTATTTGCACAACCTCACTCTTCTCCTACAACATGCATCATATATCATCTCTTCAATCTGCATATTTATATATAAGCTTTCTCACCAGAAAGAGGTTTAAACTATCTGCGGTTAGGGTTTCCTCTTCGTACCACGAACCGTATCAAATCAAATCAAATCTCCTCTCCACGATTGACAACCTGCAACAAATCAACCTTCACCGCCATTTCCATTCCTTCCAGAATACGCTTACTATATTTGGAAAACACGGCTCCGCTTTTTGTCTATCATCATAAATGCTCTGGATGTTTTCTTCATCAAATCTGATCTGCTACTTGATGTCCTGCATCGATCCTTACATCACCACTCTGAATCTTTGTCTATCGTTCTGCTTCAAGCCGTAAACCTCTGTCTTCATCCCGTGATTTATGCAGACTACATTAAATGTCTTATCAATCACTCAGCTTAGTCCCTTGTGTCGGTTTAGACTCAGTCATCGACTAAGCATGCAACCGGTGTATCCCTTACACTATCGGTTATCTTATCTTACCGATGATGCTTTACCCAGTTAACGTTCATACCTGCACTTCATTGTTCTGTCGGTTGAGACACATTAGCCCGGTCACCAAACTCAGACACATGTCTATCTCATAGGAGCTCTTTACTCTGTCTCTTTTGCTCACTTACCGGTTGCCATCCTTACCGGTTTACTTTACATCTCCTTGCATACCGGTGGTCATGTTCCTTCTGTTGTCCCTTGCTTCCTTATCGGTAGATAATACTTATGTTTGCATACTGGTTGACCATACCGGTTGACATCAATGACAATACAATGTCAACAAAAACAAACCAACGTATTCTTTGATGCAACTGTTAGAAGCTGAAGCTGTAAATACTGTGTAATATTAGCCCGTAGGTAGATGGGTATAAGCAAAATTCTATAAATAGACTTTTGTATCGAAGCTGATTATTTTGTAATAAATAAAATAGCACTTTTCATGATCAAAGCAGTAGCGTAAGGAAGCCATTTCGTCTTGTCACACGACGAACTAAGCAGGCAAGGCCGAGTTCTTGGGACATGTAGTGACTTTTGTTAGTTTACTAGTGTGTTTATTTCTATTCTTCTCATTATTTGCATGTGTTGTTTGCAATTTATTCAAATTTTGTAATTGTTGTAAGATGGTGTTGTTCCTGTCACTGGGAAGTGACAGTTCTTGTCACTGGGGTTATTTTGCTTTGTTGTAGGTTTATTTCTACATGTTGCATTTCATCCCCACTTAGTTTGCTACCTACAACGCTTGTGTAGATAGCCGCGACACCTTTCAAAAACATACAATCCTCCGATTGAAACTTAGACCAAGTTGAACATAATTTATTCTTTACTCTGGTGTTGGCCTATCAGTCCTAATCAATGATATACATCGAAGTAATGATAACATTGTCATGAAGGAAAAATAATTCTATGCAAGAGAGGATATCAAGCTATAAAATATACAACTCAAGCAAGGGAAAGTGGATCCTATGAAAGGAGGAACAATTAAAAACTATTCTTGGGCCTTAACATAGAGAGAAGAATCATTGTAGATGAAATTATATCACCATGAATGATAATGAGCTCCTAAAAGGTAAGCTACCAATGTCACATAGGGAGGAGAAACATAGTAGGAACCTAAATGTTATTTGGAAGGTATCAGATGAGGGTGAAACTCATTTTCACATATTATTTGAATGGTACTACGATGTGTTGTTAAATTTTACAGACCTAATCATGAGATTCATTAGTGGAATTGTCGTGAATGTGATGATACTTACAAGAAGAATGATTCTCTTAATTTTTTACACGATGTTTTCTTCGATTTTTAAAGAGAGATTAATCAATTTTGCTTGGAGAAGGTCAAATAAAGTACTTTGCCTTTGTAACGGGAAGTTGGGAGAAGAAGACCTAGATGCATTAGACAGTGGTGGAGGTGATATAAAGCTAAACCTTCTTTAGAAAAGTGTGATGTAGATTTAATATGAGCCTCAATACTTTTTGGCACACGTCCTAAACCATGTCCATTTTATCCATTTTTAGAATCAGATATAGGTTTTAAATATCTAGCGGACAGGGTTTATTCTTAGTTTCAAATTCTAAAGAGTCACAATCATCATTAAGAATTGTGTGGAAAGAAGAGATAGGAGTGAATTTAGAATAAGCTTGGATGAATGAAACACAAGGCTACTTTACGGTTTCATAGTTGGATTGGGGGCCTTATATCCATTAGAGGAACGTCTAAAGTCTAATGAACCCTAATTTTTCTCTAAGAAAGCATCATCAATAAGATACTATAATATAGAAGGAATCATAGTGTGCAAGGAGGATACACAACCTTCTTCATCTTGAACACCATTATAAGGATTAGGATCAGACTTGATTGTGTGGAGCTCGTTATCATTTATGAATTTAATTGTGCATTGAAGGGTAGAAGGGACTACTTTGATAGCATTGATCCACAGTCTATCTAGAAGAAGATTATAATTGAGAGTGTTGGGGATGACATGGACAGATGTTGGTAAAGTCATAAGTGCTACTGTAATCTTAATCATGATTATACCAAGGGGATTTCTATCCAATTGTCAAAGCCACAGACAATATTAATGCTACAAACATTAAGTCTTGAACCTTTGTCAGGTATTTCTTATCTTATTTTCATGTACACAAGGTGCGATCAAGAGGGGATTATTTTCGTTTTGATCCTCTAAAGAAGGCAATTCATCTTGTGAGAATATAATATCTTTTGGTCTTGTAGAGGGAGGAGAAATTAGCTTTGTAAGGCTTCTTGGATCAACTCATGGTATGAAGGTGTAGTTTGAATCAACTCCAAAAGGGAGATCTAAGCTAAGGTAGTGTGTAGTTGTTCAACGAGATTAGATTCTCTAGCAAGATGTTGATGAGAAAAATTGCTTGGATAGTTATTAGTGTGAGCCACTGTATCATAACTATGTTGTTGTGACACTTGTTATTTCATCTTATCTCTTTGAGTCATTTGTTTTACAAAGTTTAAGATGGACCTAGGATGTGTAGTTGGTTTATAAGAAACAGTCCCATGGTTCTCATGTTCATTTGTGTGATTGGAAACATGAATAGTATTGAATTGGTATTGATTAGGCTCTTTGTTTTGCAAGGATTCATCTCTAGAAGGGAGAACATGAAAGAAAGTGCTAATGACATCATCCTATTGTATGAAGGTATCTTCTTGAGTACAACAAAATTTTGGAGAGGGCGTAGCAATATCAATCAATACTTCATCTCTAGGAGAGCTATCATGTATTGAGGTAAAGTGAGTTTATGGATGGTGTTTATGATGTTATCCGCTTGCACTAAAACATCCTCATGGAGGTAGTACATTTTAGTAGAAGCACCAACATTATTGCTTAAAGCCTCATCCCTCAGAGGGAGATGTTTGGAAGAAGTGTTGATACTCTCATCTTGCACCAAATTTTCTCATGGTTGGGACCAATTTTTGGAGAGGGTAAAGAATACCTATGGGTAGAAGGAATAACTTAGTTATCAATCAAATGCATAAAAGGGAACATCACGAAGGTCTTGGATAAAACTTGAAATTGAAGTAACAAAAAGAAGATTACAACTTTATTTAATGAAATAACAAATTATGTAACCAAAGCAATGTTAAACCAATGTATGTAATGAATTCCTTAAAATTTTATAGAAAAATCAGATTTGGAACTAGAAATCAGAAGTTATGCAAATTTAAAAGAAAATTCAGGTTTAGCAAAATGAAATATGGTGGAAATTGGGTTCACTAGTCTAAACATGTAAACTAGGAATCAAATCCAAACCTACCAATGACATTGGAAAGCAATCAATTAGGCCCAACTAGAAATCCTTGGGAAAGATGGGACTTGATCGATTGCCCTATTTTTTATTTGATTGTCTTGATGAGTTAGATACAAAGAACTGGGGTAAATAATGTAATGTTGACAACGAATAGTTTAAGCAGAAAAATGAAGAACTTGAAATCAATTCAGGTACATAATTGCAAAGGATACACAGAGAGGAACCTGTGTTTGTTATATGAGCTGAAAATGAATGAACTATGTCAATAGGGACCCTAGTCCTATTGTTGATCAGTTGAGCATGGAACTCAGATTTGGAATCTTGAGACTCGCAAATTTTAAGTCAAAAAGCATCAAACAGTGAGAACACTTGTCATTGTTTCGACAAAAAAGACCTGAATTTAAGGGAAGTGAGATAATAGGGCCTCAATATTGGATCTATAATTTATTTTAGGATTGATTATTTTTAAGGGGGTTAAAAGTTCTTTCTTTGAGCTTTAAAAAGATATAAGACCCATATTGATTTGAAATGATATAGGACATAGGGAACACTTAAAGTAAGGGCCCAAATAGAAATGTGTTGAGGTTTTAAAATAAGAACCAACAGATATTCTTGAATTGAGGATTAATTCAAGACAAGAAATGGTTTCAAAATGCTTAGAGGTATGAAAAAATTAAAATGAGTGCTAGGAGATTGTAAAATTAGACACAATAATTAAAGGACTCGTACAATTTACGACACTACATATTGTATCTTTTTCTACTAGTCTAGTCGTTATGAGGGATATAAGTTGCTCTTTATACATGGATCATAAAGGTTAAAAGGTGTAAGCTGCAAATGACAATCAAATGCAAAGATCAAGACTAGCTAACCAATAACAAAGAATGGCACACACAATACCTAAAATTTTAGCCAGTTTTGGTGAGAGTAGGGCACTAGGTACCTAGGTCCACCCAAAAATAGGCCTTTGAAGGGAGAACAAGCCATTTTGGCCTTAATATAGGACGTAGTTACGAATTTTGTGTTCGACAAATTTTTAATCTTAGGATCATCCGTAAAGTTTTTTAGTAGCATAGAAGATAAATGGTCTTAAAATGAACTAGGAGAATGGACACTAAAGCAAGTGCTAAATAATTAGTGAAATTATTTCAATAAATAATTAACTATACTACAATTAAGACCTACTTTAGGAGGGATATAAACTTGTTCTCATACTCACGGTAAAATATAAAGAAGTAAAATCTTAGCAACTTATGAATGCATAATATCATTCACAATTTGAAGCATACACTTACACAACATATAAGAAGTATAAGAATAGAATGAGTACAAAGCATACATGAAACAAACATGGAGTAAACGTATTGAAAAGATGCAAGACATGCAACGAACATAATATAGACAAGAAACAAAGTAAACACGTAAGACACGAAGAAAACTCAAAAGACATGTAATGTATATGATAACAATGCAAGCAAACAAAAGTTCCAAGTGAGTGAGGTAAGGCTAGCCCGGTATTGAATGCTACATATCAATAGCAAACATCATATGTAGAATATAAAAAACACATAGAGGCACTTAATATATCAATAGCAAACATCATATGTAGAATATAGAAAACACAGAGGCACTTAATCAATCCATACATGCAAGAAATCGATACGAGAAGATAAATAAATGCAAGAATTGAATAGTTGACATATGTATCAACTCAATTAATGCAAGTTAAACACGAGGGTACATGACTCTAGCATTAGCTTGGTTTGTCACTAGAGGACATGTACAATACAAAAGTATCGTGGGTCTAGAAATGTAAGTTATGCTAGATTACCATGGATGACCAATGCCTTAGGTGGCATAAATAAAGAATCGCAAACTAGGAAGTTGCATTACACAAGGTGATCAAGTTGAGTCCTATGAATTGCACTCACTGGCATGTTGTGTTATATTGGGTGTTTCATTGACCAAAAAAATTAGAAGAGGCCGTAGTGATAACCATGCCTCAGGGTATAATATAAAAAGAACACCTCAAAGAGAACACGTGAGTAAACTAAAGCTTAGGAAACCATAGGCCTGCCTTAAAATATTAGTATATTTTATATGGCAATATTTTAAGGAAATGAAGAGGGAAAGGGATCTGCAAATAAGGATATGAATATTCTAAGACAAAGGGAGGAGATCCTTAAACAAAGATACACACACTTCTCAAAAGAAGCAAAGCGCATCCTTGAACAAGGATGCAAACTTGCCAACAAGGAGGTATCCATGCGCTTGTTATATAGGCAAGTATGATCACGCTGGCAAGTATAATCACGCTTGAAGATTAATGTGTTGCTACCATACACAATGTATGGTTGCACGTAAGATTTTACCATCGCGAATGGTGATACACAAACATGTAGAGCTCTAAATGCAACATAGGGAATAGCAACACGATGAAATAAATTATTATTTTGAATGGACATGACAAAGGTGAAAGCCAGTTTCACTTGTCGTAGATAAAAAATAGATATAAATATAGAAGGGGAGATCAAGAGTTAGAGAAATAGATAGAGAGATAGAGAGAGGTGGAGAGAGAGATTAAAATAGGGAGATAGAGGTAAAGAGATTGACAGATATTGAGGGAGATGTAGAGGGGGAGATAAAGATAGAGAGGTAGAGAGAAAGAGATAGATAAATATATAGGAAGGGGAGAGATAGATAGATGTGGAGGGAGAGGGAGAGGGAGAGGGAGAAATAGAGATATATGTGGAGAAAGAGAGGGAGATATATGTAGAGGGAGAGGAAGAGTTATTATTAAATACAATGTATAATTATAATATTTTTTAAAATGAATTTACATCACACACCCACATAGAATTCTTAATGAAAAGTTTAATATCCTAACATCCACATAATTTTTTTTTTTTTTGAATCAACTAAAGAAATATATTTAAATCTGTATCAACATGAAACCATATTTTATACGTATCATATTTTAAATAACACTTTTATATTATATTTTACTTATAATAGAAAATAATAAATTTAAATAAATTATAAGATATACAATTAATTAATTAATTAATCTTATTTATATATAAATATATATTGAATATCATTAAGTTTTCAAATATCAATAAAGTTATAAACAAAAGACAAAAAAAAGATTTAATAAAGTTTTGCATTATGTGAAGCTAGATATGTAAGAGAAATGAGGGTCATGAATGTGTTGGAATGAAGGAAAATACATTAATAAATGATATATAAAATTGGTGTTGATTAGATGAATTATTTAAATTTATAATAACATGATTGTAAAATTATCATGTTCCCAATAATATTTGAAAGTAACCACTCCAAAATGTTTACATGAGATTTTTTTATTAAAATAAAATTTATAAATATAAAATCACTTTATTCACAAGATGAGTCTTTATACATAGACGTTCAATATCAAAGAATAATGCCAAGATGTTGATAATAACCTCTAAAAAATAAAACTAACTCATTTCATTTATTTTTGAATTTGTAATCTCCCTAAAACATTCTATTATGTTCAATCAATTTTGTATTGCTTTACATAATTCTCAATACAAATAATTAATGAAAGATAATCGCTATAATCTAAATGTTTAAATACTATTGTTAATTTTTGACTATTATTTGAATAAATTTAATTTCTTTCTATATTTGTTAAAATGTTTATAAATCAACTAAAATTTTACTTACAATCAATATAACTATCATATATATTACAATCAATATAATTTTTATATTTATATATATACAAGTCAATATTTTTTATTACAAATAATATAAAAAATAATTAGACACCACAAATTAATATCACATACATCCTACTTTTATGTCAAAGCTATACAAATTTTTAAGAAACAGTAATATATTAATACATTAATACTCTTATATTATGAATTAGATAATAAATACAACAACTATCCGAGTAGCCCAAACTTATACACACAAATTCTTGAAACTTATCTCGCATATGGAGGAGTTTGTCAACAGGTAATGTGAGCGGGTTTGTCCATGTCTAGAGGTGGTAGGGGCCCACAGTAAACGTCCCTCCCGTACGATGGAGTATGAATGACGAACCACACATTTATTTTTGTTCTTCCAATTTGCTCTTTCCAAATAATATAACAATAATCATGCCATTCAGGCAGGCCCAATCAGAATTTTTTAAATTATTTGACTGCTTTAGTTGTACAACCAGCAGACTTTCATTTATTAAATGAACAAAAATAGGATTTTCTGGTTTCAAAAATTGAATTTTCTATGTATTTTTTTTAATATGATCTAATGAGAATTAAGAAAACTGATATTTTTATAATTACATAAAATATAAAATAAATGTGAACTATAGACTTGTTCAAAATTCTTAAATCTGATTGGTCCGCTTAAAAAAAAAATGACCTGGGTGAATGTATAAGTATCCGGGAAGAACTAATAAGTAATCATATTTATTTGATTATTTTTATGGAATTTCTTAGGTTATTTAGGAAACATAGTAAGCAAGTGGGCTTTGAGAATCACTTACACAATTGAATGTTAAAACAGTCTAGTAATATAAAATCACTTACCTAGATGATCAAATTATTTTTTATTAGGTATGTATGAAGACCACTTTTTGAAAGTCATTTTTTTGGGGACCACACAAAGCACATAAATGAACATGAAAGTTTGAACTAAATAAACATATTTTTTTAGTCCTTTTGTGTAAATATGTGTAATATACTAAAGATTGACGAGGATAATTTTTAATAATTTTATGTCAATATTTATTATTATTAATTTTTATCGGTCCTAATTGTTGTTCTGAAAACCATTGTCTGAACTAATTTTTGTTTTCATGACTTAATACTTCTAGGTCTAAGGCTAGGATTGGGCTTCCAAGCTTAAAATAAATAGAAATACATGAGTTTCAAATTTTAAATTTTATGAAATGCATAACCACTCCAATAGATATGCTTGTTTTGAAAATAATTGGGAGATGTAATTAGAAACGTCCATTCGTTCTAAAATGGGTACCCATTTTAAAATATGATATAATGAGAATTTATACGTGTTTTTGTATAGAATGGGTACTTATTAAAATATAGGTACTTATTTTTGCACAAAATGGGTGCCAATTTTTGAAAGGAAAATAAGTACCTATTTCCAGTGGGCATTTTAGTTTGGGATCCCGAACCTCAACATGTATATATTTATGAATTTGATTAAAATAATTTATGATATTAATGTAATCATAAAATATGCATATTTGTATCATAAAATTGTGAAGTCATTATGCTCATTAAATTATCAATAATAGATAAGATGTTTTTAGAGGTTCCATCAAGCAAAACCTTTGTGGATATTCAGAAGCATCTTCAAGATCAACACGAGATGTCTTATAAAGTCATGACCTTCTTCTTGAAAAATATGTTGTTATTGATCATGATGGATGCGAAGACGCCCTTGTAGGAAGATGTTCTTGATGGATGCAACGATGTCCTTGTTCAAAATTATTGGTTGTAATATTTGTGATAGCCTCTTTTTAGTTGGATTGTGAAAATGCTAAAATTCGGGTAAATGTGCGGAAGTTGAAGTAATTATGCATAAATAGTGAGCTATGATTGTTAAATCGAGACATGAACCTGGATCTGAGTAATATATGAGTACTCGGGTTTGTTCCCAGAAGGAGCTCCTGATTTGTTGGGACGATAATGCATGTCGCTCTGGTGCTCTACAGTTTTTGTCGTCCAAAGGGAAACATATTGGTCTGTATGAATAATGTCGAGCCTGAGAATCGTTGCTTTGCACCTACTTCCTCCGCACATAAAGAAGGGGAATTTTTTTGGGAATAGGGGATTGCCTAAGTCAAATACCGGTTTAGGAATGAACCTTGATTGAAATATTGTAAATATTGAAATAAATAATGGAAATGTATAACTCAGACTGCAATTGTTGATAATGATGCTTTCCTTCTTGAATGTAATCACTCACGTTGTATGAAATGGTATGAACATGACAAAACGCTAATTACACAACGATGCTTGCATATGAATGATGTAATTTTGCTCCACAATGGTTGAATGAAGAATATGCAGCCTTGAAGATCTTTGAAAATGCTTGATGATGAATGCTCAAACACTTTAGGTTGAATACTAATGATGGATGGTGAAATTAGGTTAGTCAAATGTCTTTATATAGGGGTATCTAGGTCAATTAATGATTATGCTGGCCTACAATAGTCATGTAGAGCTACAAATTCATTTCCTATCGGAGAGATAGGGCTCATCTCCCAATTCAAAACAGAGCCTAACTAATGGGGACTAGGGTGGTAGTGCCTCAGTCCTCCTCATTTAGGGACCATGGTTTAGGCCCATGAGAAGGACAACACTCTAGGAAATAAATTGGCAACTATATATGGCACCAAAATTAGAGTTAAGGCACTGAATGGACCTAGATTGGAGATGAGGGGGAGGTATGTTAAAAAAGTCGTGCAAACATGAGGTGTAAATTTAATCAATGACAATTTACTATGCTACAATATTCTAGAAGTAGATATGATGGTAATCACACTAAAAAGATTGGCATGAATATATGAGAATTTCATCGAAAGATTGAATATTACATCTACCAATGTTGAACTGATGTTTGAGGATTTATGTAATACCCTCTTGTACCAAGACAAATGGAAGAAGCAATTTGGTAACAACAATGAGTAATTGAATTAGGAATGAACCTTTACTGCCTAGGACAAGGGCGAATGCAACTGGCTTTAGGATACAGTCCAAGAGAATTTTGTGGATACTTGGAAGAATCTGAAAAACTATCACATGCAATTATTGTGCTATACATGGTAGAGCCTTGAAAAATGGCTCACGTCATATAATATTTTGACGACAAGGAGCTAGCTTTTTTAGTCTTCATGAACAAAAGACTACTAGATTATGCAAAGTCATCGATGTTGTATTAATTTTAGATCTTCTTGACATTTCCCAAACAAGAAGGATTGGTTCATTGAGCATACAACTTGCTTAGAATTAGTGATCTTTGACTGTGCTGAGGTGTATACAATTGTTTGAAGATGAAATGTTTAGATAAACTTTGAAGGGAAATATATAGTTTTCTTCAACGTATAGTATAAGTCGTTCATCGGGCTGAATTTTCTCTCAATGGGCCACATTAGGTGTTATCGCACCAAGTTGTACATCATTTTCACCACTCACACGTACTATTTTGTTGAAAAGGTGTCCAAGAAATCCATCACACTAGTCATTAAAGATCGTGGTTTGTATTGGCTTGTTGATATCGAGAAGGTTCAATATCATGGATTATTAAGCAAGTGTTCATTTGCTATTAGTAATCTTTTGCATCAATGTTATGGGCATTTGAACCTATCTTACGTCTCTTAGTTGGCCCTTGATAAAATACGGTGGAAGGTTTCTAGCAGTAGATATAGGAGGAAAAAGCACAAAGTTCTGTCAAACTTCTATAAAGCAAATGATCATCATTTCTATAGCTCTAAGTTGAATCACAAAAACATGACATATATGTATTGAATTCGGAAATGATGTAAACTAACAAAATATGCATTTTGTTTGTATTTTATGTTTATATTTAAAAAAAAAATTAAAAAATCATTGAAGATAGTTTTTAATAAAATTTACACTATAGTTTAATTGCTAAGGCAACGTTGAAAAATAGAGCTAAATTGAACATTACTCTTTAAGTAATAGGTTTCTTTCTTTTTCCTTCGATTTTTTTTGTGTATTTATAACTCTAAACTTTAGTATATTGATTTTTTTTTCCAATATTGATAAATATATTTTTTGAATAAATATTAAAATGTGCGTATTAAAATATCAATATTTACATCAGATGTTAATATTTTCAGTATTTATCATAAATGAATTTTTTTTAATCCATCTTGATATAAAACCTTTTATCTAGTGCATCATATTTTTAAAAAAAATTTAAATATATTTTTTTTATCTCTCCTAACAAGAAAATTGCTGAACTACATGTGCATTTAGTTAAGATATTGAATTGAAAATATTGTGTCATATCTAGCTTAGCTAGATTAATTTAGCGAGATCATGTGTTTGAACAAAAGTTTTTTAATTAGAAATACTTAAATTCACTTATGTTGATAAGCTGGTGAAATATTTGACAAAACTTTATGTCTTTTCCTCAGAGTGTTTGTGGAGCTTGTCAAGTAGCGAAGCAACATAGAATATTGCTTTTAGATGATTTGTCTTGGAGATCCTTGAGAGTTCTATAGTTCGTTGATGTAAATGTTTGTGGACAAATGAATACTCGTTGTTCATTGGTGCCAGGTATTTTCTCTTGTTTGTAGATGATTTCAGTTATTAAAGGTTGGTGTTTTCCTTAAAAGAAAAATCATATATGCTTAAGCAATTGCAAAAGTTCAAGTCACTAGTAGAGAAATAGTCAAGATGTACAATCATAACTCTTAGGTCTAATAATGGAGGTGAATTCTATTTTAACCAGCTCATTATGTTTTGTGTTGTCGCACATATGGATGCCATTGTTATCATTGATGTTAAATCTTTGTCAATCTGAAGTTGTCCGATTGTAATTGGTGATCCGGATACGGATTGGTTAAGTTGATATACAGTGTATCTAGTTGATGGTCTTGATGTTTCTTTCCTTGAGAATATATTATAGAAGTAACTATAGGTTCATATTTTGTTGATGAGATGATATGAAATGATGTTTCAGTATGTTCCCGAAGGTCTGGTATTCTTCACCGAGTCCAGATGTATTTTTGCTGTTTACCCTGGAGGAACTTAATGTGGACCCAAATAAGTATTTATATCAGATATGTCTCAGGGGATTATAAGTTGGTATGTGACAGATGTCATGGTTCTTTTGGACGAACCACTTTATTTATTTTTGGTCCAGGATTCGACGATGTGTTTTGTAGAACAAGTTTTGAACCGGTGTATGCATTTTGATAAGAGAATTTGGGTGTAAAATATTTTAGATGTTGATTGGAAGGCATGCCGACTTGGTGTGAATTCTCACACATCGTTTTTACCTTCTAGATAATGTATTTTTGGGGCCGATGCTATGTACACATTACATACTCTTCTGGTTGACCTAGTGTTGCTTGCTTTTGGATCTGATTGGTATAAATTGAGAATATTGTTTTTGTTAGTATATGTACGTGTGTGTGTGAACATGAATGTGTGTGTATGGGAAATGAATATAGAGTAGTATAGAGAGTGAGATGAATGACCGATAGATGCAAAGATAGTAAGTGCAAAGATTCGGAGGTGTACAGAGTAGACATATGAGTATATATATTGAATTATTATTTGATTTCTAAGAAATGCTTTTTGTATACAATTCGATCTATTAGTCCTATTGTTTTGTGAGATCAACTTTGTATCTTGCCCTAAAAAAGTGACCTTCAACTTAGCGAGTTCTATTTGTATCTTGCCTGAGGTTGTGCACCTCAATCTGCAAGTCCAGAGCAGTAAGCTCTTTTGACAGAAAGCCTTGTTCATTGTAAAGTTGTTACTACATATTGTGAGTTTAATTCTTGTCGTTGTTTTTCTCGGTTTGGGTTTTGCATGTAAAAATTTTGTGTTGTTGTGTGGGTCTTTTTTCTATTATTTCTATTTACTTTCAACTTATTGATATGGATGAATGATAAAGTTTGAATCACTTTAATTTGGTAATATTTTGTGAATGCTGATTCACCCCCCCTCTCAAGTTCTAGTAGTGTTCAACATGTGCTAAATATGGTATGAAATATCTGTTCTCAATATTTTACACCCCACAGTCGAATGCAGTTATTAAGAGAATGAACCATACAATTACGAAGTTGGTCCAATGTATGCAGGAGAACATGAGTGTTCTCAATAAGTTTTGAGATGAGTGAGTTAACAATTTTGTTTATGTTCTCAATTGGTCTTTGACATATGTAGTCAAGGAGAAGAGCTAAGAGGAAGATAGGTTTGGGAGAAAACTGAGAGTGAGCCATCATAGGGTTTTCTATTCTACTACATATGTCCAGATTCCAGATACAAAAAGAAACAAGTTGGGCTCAAAAAGTCAGAAGTTGATGCCACAAAATATAGTGAGAATATTAGAGACTTTAGGTTGATTGATGTGGATATTAACCACATGATATCGAGTGAGGATGTGGTGATTGATGAAGATGGGCTTTTGAACTCTCTTCTAATAACAAGCATACTGAGGATGAGTGTTTGAGTGCTAATGATTTAGGTGTCCAACTTTCATTAGCTGCAATTTAAAGGGGTAGACTTATGATTTTGAATACACAGAATCTCCTAGGACTCTACCAATACTAGTACTAGATGACTTTATTTAGAAAACCTATGTAGGCTAAGTTAGGATGCCTACACCAAATTTGGATTTATAAGCTTGTACAAGCACTTCTAAGTGGTGGTGAAAACTTGTTGGTGATGTTCAAGATGATAAAATGATCAAGGGTAAATCATTGAGAGGTATGAATATGTAGGACATAGTTAAGTAGATGCTCCTACGACAAACATCCAGGGTATTTATGAGCCTTGAGATTTTTTAAGAGCGAAAGGTAAATTTGAATAGGAAAAGGAAATGAAAACCGAATAGCAAAGCCTTATGAAGGATATGTCTTGGGTTGTTTCATTTGAACCATCAGAAATTAAACCATTGGCTAGAAATGAGTGTATATAGTCAAGAACAAGGCTAATGGTATGTTGGAGAAGTAGAAGCATGATCGATGGCTAAAGAGTTCTCATAGAGAGAAGGTATTGACTATGAGGAGATTTTTTCTTCTAGATACAAAAAAATGTAAAAAAATTGTCTACTTTTGGCCATGTTAGAAAGTCTATCAAATGGACATGAAGAGTGTCTTCCTTAATGGTGATTTGATTGAAGAACTGTACATGACTTAGGCTTAGGGTTTTTAGGTTACGAGAAAGGAGTGTTAGTTATGCAAACTAGCAATGTATCTTTATGGCATGAAGTATACTCCTAGAGTATAGTACATAAAGATTGACAAGTATTTTGATTCAACATGGATTTTACAGAAGCCTTACAAATCTAAATTTGTACATCAAAAATGTTAGCTAAATGATATCATTATATCAGTCACTTATATATAGATGATATTATAATTACAATTAGTAAGGCACATTTGATTAAACAAATCAATTGTAATTTGTATGCACTTTCTGACATGACAACTTTAGGCTTCGTACATTGCTGTCTAGGTGTAGATGTTTGGCTAACAAGTGGTGGTATTTTTATTTCTTTGTCTAAATATGCCAAGGGTTTTCTAAACAAATTCAAACTAGCAGATTATTGTAAGGAATGATAATTAGGGTTTCATCGTTTCGGTCGATAAAGACAGTATATTTTGCTTGACCATCATTATATTAAAGGAAAGGAATTGAACTTGATTGATCCAAGGAGTGAATTAAGATTTGGTTAATTATTCCCTTGTTAGTGTTGAAATTGAATTATAATTAGGGCTAAGTTGTGATGCTAGATCTAGGATAAACAATGTGAAATTGATGTAAAATGATAGTAACAATATGTTTTAGATATCGTGTAGAGTTGTAAATCCAGATCTAAGGAGGGAAAATAGATTAGAACCTGTCGTGGAAAGTTTAAGCTAAATTGTGGGGATTGAGGGGAGTAGTGGTCCTCTAAATATTAGGGGGTAGACAAACTAGATGCTTTTGGGATTAGGATGATACACTAAATCCAGTATTAGAAGGTCATAAAAAACTCCCATGATAGAGGCAAGTGGGTTGTATTTGCTCTCTTCTTTTCATACGTTCAAAGGATGTGTCTAATTGTTGTTACGTGCTTTATCGAATTCCTCACTTACAGTTACTGAGACAAAACCCTACACACAAAAAGAAGAAATTAGGTTTGGTTGATTGCGTATTGCCTTAGGTCAAACACCTGTTTAGGAATAAACTTTGAATTTAATTTGTAATTGAAATAGAATTAAACTAAAATAGAATTATTTCCTTTTGAGAGAAAGCCTAGATGTAATCTAAAAATGTTTGAAATTGATACCATGATTGAGTTTTCTCGAATCATCATGCAAATTTTTATGATGTAATGTATAATGTCTTTATATAAGGTTGATGATGGATGCTTGAGAATGAATGCTTCATCTTGACTTGACCTTCTCCTTTAATGCTTGATGAATACTTGAATGGTTGCTTATATAGATGCAATTGAGAGCTCACTTATGACTTTCTGGTTAGCAAATGAGGTGGGTATGCTTCCTTTTATAGCTAACCGTGCATTAAATGTTTTACTTTTTCAAGCAGGTCGACACAGAGCCAAATTTCCCAGCCATATCAAGTGAGTATTGTGAGGTTTTATTTTGGGTCCTGATTGGGAGGATCAAGGTGGTCAAGGTATCATGGTCTTGAGCTAGGACCACAACACCCAGGGCAACCTAGTCTTGTCAATCAGGACTCAAAATACGATAGACACAATATCATGAGTTGAAAATACAAATTTCAGGAGGGTATGAGCAACATGAAAGTAGGCATTGAGCACTGTAGGCTGGAACACATTATCACAAGTCAAAAGGGCATTCAGCTACCATTTGTCAAAATCGACCCTTCCATTTGAAAATTCAGACTTAGGTAAATTTAAGAATTTTGGTCCAAAACCGTGAAACTCATAAAATCATCTTCACGATTGGCACAAGCGAAGTTGAAAATTTCAAGCACTTATTCACACTAACCGGTTAATCGTTGCAAATTTCAACCTTTCAGTAGCATAGAGAGCAACATTTGCAAAATTTGCTCTAACCAACTAACCAAAGAACCAACCAATTTTTAGTGTCTGGGTCGTATTGAAAACACAAATTTAAAGTTGTTTAAAAGGCTTGTTTCAAAACAGTTTCAAATTTCGAAATTGTGTGGCTGTTTAAATAATTTCTCATGCTAACACCATCTGTGGGCACTACTAACCCATATTTTTGCATTAAGGCTTGCCTCGTAATTTGTGTTCGTGTGTGTAGGATAAATGCTTGAATTGGCAACAAAATCTTCAAAGGCACCCGATGTGCTAGGAGCATCACAAACCTCAAGAGTTGACATTTGTCGCAAGCTCGAGAAAATGAAATACCAGTATCAAGGGGAGTAATCAAAGAGTCAACAGCTGAAAGTATTTGGGACAATATAAGGGATACAAACCCCGGACACAAACATTCAAGACTTTAGAAACATGGTGTAGTCTCCCAAGGCATATGGCAAAACTAGATGGATGCTCGAGAGTGGTATTGCTCAAGCTATTGGTTTCCCATCGACTGTGCAGAATTATGAGCTTATGGTTGAAACCGCTAAGCATTATCAACTGAAAACCAGATTAGTGGTGGTAAAAGGAATGGTGATGGTTGACTTCACACCCGAGGCTATTGGAGAAACATTTTATATCTCGCTTCCTGAGTGCACCATTGTGGTAACCATTGATGAAGCCGAAATCGCTTATGACATGAATCCTAGTCAATGCAAAACATTGATAAATGAAGAATGGTTTAAAGAAAGAAAAGCCCTAAACAGTAGAATTGGTAAAAAGACCCGCCGAAGCGAGTGCAACAACGAATATGGAGACATGGTTACCTTTCTTAGCCGGGTCATGAGACTTACCCACTGCAACCTATTTGAGTAATGGATGGTCTATATTACTGAGCAAGCCTTCGGAGGGAAAACTAAATTTGATTGTGTTAGTGAACAGATTTGTCCTTTTTACAAATGATCAATCTTGACCTCTGTTGCCTTATTTTAAGAACAAGTGTTTCACTAAACAGTTGGGTAAGTGTTGTTCGAATCACTTCCCTCTGAATTTTGCGTAGGTACAACTCCCTATCTCAGTTTTTCAAGGAATGCTCTAAACTATTTATTTTTGAATAGTAGCTTTTAACCCGAAAGCATGTAAGGCTGTCTACTTCATTCTTGGATGAGAGGCTGATATTTCACACATGTTTCAAAAAGAACAAAAGCAATTTTTCTTATCTTTTCAATATATGAGATGACAACAACTGAAACAAAGTTCAGTATACCATTTCCACAGGTTTAATAAAGAATGAACATATTTAAGAGACTAAATCTGTCTCCAAACATGAATCTTCTCTAGAAGTAAACAAACACTCAAAGGATAGAACATCAGAAGAATAATAATTTTCTGTAATGGAAAGATCATTACTGTTATTTGATCAGATAAACATATGCAAAGATATGTATCAACACAGATTCAAAACACACAAATTTTCCCTCTCCCAAGAACAATATGATCAGTCTAGATATATATTCTAATGCAACAAAGGCACGAAAATACATCTACAAATCTTCTTCCATTCGAGATTTAGCAGTCTGATTCTTCCTTTGACAAAACAGAAAATACACCAAAAGGGAGCCAAAAACCAAAAATTGGTCACTAAATCTAACCCCTATACTATCTAATTTTCCTTAATTTATACTTTTGAACAAGGGAGGTCTCCCTGAAAACTCGACCACCCCCGTAAATAGTTATGAAACCAACAAGAAGTATTTTGGGATAGATGTTCCAAAGTCTTTGCATAACCATGAAAAATTACAAAAATAAAAGAAACCAGCCCTAAATTAATGCATTATGCCATATTTCCATCATCATCATCCTCTCCGCTTTCGCGGGCGTCGTGAGAGGTTGTGAGTTCTTGAACAATGGATTGGCTCGGGACTTTCATTACGTTGAGCTTCGCCTTCGCCACCTCTTTATTCCAGCGGTGTTGCACCATCTTCTCAGAATGTTTCGGCAGTTGATCATTTCCAATGAAAGTCATAGACTCAATCCTTGCCACCTTGATTATATCTTCAGGCGTGAAGTTACCCTTGGCCCTGATCTTCTCCATGTTCATCCGGAAAGATCTGATTGCATCTTGTGTGCTCAACTCGCAAATTCACAACTGCCAATCATGGTCAGGGTTAACCACCTTGTTATCATTTACTATGCTGCATTGGAGATCCTGAAGTTCGTAAACAGAGGTCTTTGCATCGGTGATCACAGACATGAAGGTAAGCACTCGCCACATTATGGTTTTCTTCAGCACAAAAAGCTGACATTCATCCCCCACTAGCTTGATTGAGTGTTCTGTGAAAAACCTGGTAACTCCATACTCTTCTATTTTGGCAAACAGAGGCAAGATATTCTGCCATTTGTGCTCCTCCTTCTCCCATGGCACAAGCTGATTTGAAGCTTGGCAATAAGACCCTGTATTTCATCACATAGTCTCCGGGAGTCGGTAATGTACTTCTCGTCCTCCTTGATTATCCCCATAATCCATTTTTCCACAGCTTCAACAATACTCTTGGCCCATTGAACTTGGTTCATTAGCTTTTTATTTTCCGACGAAGTCGGGTCGAAGTTCTCTGTAGCATGAGATATTGGAAGTGCCCCAAGGCAACCAATACTATCGATGAACTGGGCTAGAACGTTTATGTGTCGCTTAAGTTCTCTCTTTTCTCACCCATCCTTTTCTGACCTAGTGAGCATTTTCTTTGCCGACACTTGGAAGAAGTGGTTGTCTGTGTCTCTGCTCATGTTCCCCAATTCCACCTTTGTGATCTCAAAATCATCAGGGCTAGCCTCTTTGTTTTCATCCTTGGGCTTATACGAGGTGATTTCAGCTTCTGCATGGGCTAAGTACCCTAGTTCAAATAGTTCTAGATAATCGTCTTCGAGCCCCTTAGTATCGAACTTTATCTGCAAAGAAACAACTTGTTCTAACACCAATCCCATGTTTCCCCTTTTGAATATTTCAAGTTCATCTGTACAATCTTCCTAGAAATCTTCTAACTGTGGCATGAGAAGATATGGCATTAGACCAAGACTTCGGGAAAATCCTTTGTTATCAAAACCTTTCCTTTCAGAATACAGAGAAAAATTGAAATTCTTGAGGTCTGCTCCTATACTCAAAGCATCAGACATTGAACTGCACGACAACACACCCAATTGTATGGGAAAATGACCTTCCCATTTGTCCCTGGGCTGTGCCTTTTTGACTACAGAGGTTAGTTGCCTGCATACTTCGCTAGAACAAAGCAATCTGAACAGACGTAAGGGAGCTTGAAGGGTTGCTCTTCAAAGTCGCCTACCCGTATGTAACAGAAGCGTGGAAACTGGATATAAAAACTACCAAACCTCTTTATCATAGTCTGTGCATCATTGGAGATTCTTTTAGCTTTCATATTCTTCAATTCATGACACAAATCACCCAGAACAGCGTTGTGCATCCTTCTGAAATCCTGTAAAGCTTTATCCTTTTGTAGCATAGGATAGAACTCATATACGGGAACATCCTCCTCAGTGAGCTGTTCCGGTATTCCAACCAACTCCTTAACACAAGCCAAACACTACAAGAGATATGAAGACATAAAGAAGTTCTGTTTGAACTGTTTAGCCAAACTCAATTGTTCTCTCATTGAATCAGCGATTAATTCAGCCCAATCCAAGTACTGCTTTCCTTCTAAAACCAGCTACACATAACAATAAATCCAGTCATCGAAGCTATAAGCTTCAGCGGATCATCTGGGTCGGTGCAACAAAAGCATTCCGTCATGAATGCGCGGCAACATGTGGTTCTTATTAGGATTCTTAGGTAACTTGGAACCACCTCTTTAAGGAACCTTCAACCAGAATTTTGGTACATTGGTTCGGTGTTCGGCTCTGTATGCGTTGAACTCGGTGATTGACTGAGCAGGAGAAAAGTTGGAGAACTGATAATCAGGTATTTTGAAGATTGAGGAAATTACTTCACGATTTGTGGCGAGAAGGGTTTCACCATTGTCTCTCCTAATGGTTTCAGACATTGGGTCGTATCTTGCAATATATTCTCGAATCAACTCTGGGCAAGGAATGGCTGGGGGAAAAGCTGCGGCTTCTACGAGACCACTACTCAAAATCTCCACACCAAAGGACTTGTCAATTCCTTTGAACACCCTTTCTTTCAACACCTCAAGGTTTTCCCCTTTTAGATCAGTATCGCTAACTATGGGTTCAATGGATGCAAGGCTAAATACGTTCCCGAACAAATGCAGTGCGGACTTCATAATTTTAAACAATAAGCCTAAATTGGTTACAGAAAAACTTTCTGTAAGAGAGAAAATGCAAGCAAAAACCACTGAAGAGATCAAGGAAAAGACTCACCTTCACAGTTGAACAACTGGACGACGGCTAGCAGCAAACACGACTCCTATCCAGGAAAAGCAAAGACACAGCAGCGAGGAACAAATGTGGAGTACTAACAATCCTTCATACCTTATTAGTGAAGGCAATGATACAGAAACATTGAATGCAATAATTCCAATTTTATGTCTGAGTGTTTCGAGTTTGTGGATTAGACCTCGCACGCATGCATTGAATGCATCGCGGTGTTTTTGAAGTAACCGCCAGTTCCCGAAATGATTACTTACTTCGAAAAACCAAAGCATGACGTCACTTAAGACATGGTTCTGCCTCTTCATATTTGGCAATGAATGCACTATTAAATCTTTAAAACCCGCGGGGCCGACCAACATCGAACACATATGAACATCCTGAACAGACTTCATGGGTGTTCAAGTAGCGGTAGATGTATGCCGCGCTCAAGGAGAATTTTGCCGAAACAAATAATACCAAGCTGCTGACCACTTGTGCTATATTGAACATGTTGAACATATTTGAACCTCTGGAACTTAGTTCAATGAGTTCAACACCCGACGAATAATAAAGTGAAATATGATCGAACAAGGAACTTTTTTTAAGAGAGCCGTTGCAAGACATTTAGAGAAAACATTAGTGTGAAAAAACCTCCCTGAACACCTTGGAACCTATGTAACCTAAATGAACCTGTTGAACCCAGTTCAAAATGGTTCAACGTGTTCACAGAGTTCATCGAATTATCTAAACTTGACCTTTATGATTGGAAAAAGGATTTACAGACCTACTAAGGACTTGAACCGAGGTGTCACTTGAAGGATTAGGACTTCCAACTGAAAATCTTAAAGGATGACTCACTCTTATCATGAGGAATAAAAGACGCAGTAACATTGGCTATGACTGGGGATTGTATTTTTCAAAGGAAAATGCAAAGAACTCACAGACTCTGGTTTCACATGACCAAAAACAAAAAGGAGAAAGGATAAGGGGACACACAACTAAGAACACCTAAGCTACTATATACAAAAATCTCGATCACAGGACTTACAATTTGTAGAGCTTGAGATCTTGCCTGTTGTAGGTATAGGGCATAATCGTTCCATCGGCGTAGCTGAGTTTGAAAGCATTTTGTCCCACCGCTTCACAGATCTTGAAAGGGCCTTTCCACAACGAATCAGACTTGCCGTGAGCACCTTTTGGCTCTTTCCTTTTATCCCATAACAGCACCTCATCTCCTATTAGGAAACCTCTTGGCCGAGCTCGCATGTCAAAAATCCTCTTCACTCGGTTCTGATGCTCTGAAATTCTATCCACAAGCAACTCCCTCTCCTCTTCTAACTTCGTCAGGTACATAATTCTTTTCTCCAAAGCATTTTGAAAGAAAGAATCTTCCACTACTCTCTGCAGCTTGGCTGCTGATAATTCCAAAGGTAAGGAAAGTTTTGCTTCGACACCATACACAAGTTCAAAAGGTGCCATTCCAATAGCCCTCTTGGGCGTGATTCTATGTACCAACAAAGCCTCATACACCTTCTTATGCCAATTTGGAGCACTTTCGTCAACCAACTTTTTCGTGATGGCTATCATGTTCTTGTTGCTAGATTCTGCCAGTCCATTACCTTGTAGAAAGTAATCAGAGGAATGCGAGAGGGTAATCTGATGCTCATAGCGAAACATAGTCAACTCTTCAGAAGAGAAATATGATGCATTATCCGCCACAATCTTTTGGGGAACCCCAAAACGGACTAGGATGTAATCCTTGAGAAGACTACACACAACCTCTGAGTTTGCCTTTTTAGTGGGAATGGCCTCTACCCACTTGGTAAAGTAGTTAGTTGCTGTCAAAATGTACATATGACCAGCACTGGAATGAGGGATTATTGGTCCAATGAAATCAATGCCCCACTGTTTGAAAGGTTCATCTATTACTACAGGCTTTAACGACAGAGCCGCCAAATGTGGCTTCCCAGAAAAGAGTTGACATTTCTCACACTCTTTAACATAAATATATGCATCCCTAAACATGCCGGGCCAATAAAAACAATTCCTCAGAATTTTGAAAGCAGTAACAGACGATGAGAAGTGTCCCCCACAGGCTTCACCATGATAGGTCTCCAGGAGTTTTTGCTGTTGAGGTTTATCTACACACCTTAAGTATGTTCCATCTAAACCTTTTTTGTACAAAGCTTTTAACTTAAAATTCCTTTGTTCTTTTGCTGACAAATGACTTGGGCAGCTACCATAAGTCAAATAATAGGCCACATCAGAGAACCAGGTATCCTGCAATCCAACAAAAAGAGTTAATGACAATTCGGCTTCAGTTTCCACCTCATTTTCTGCTATCAACCTGCATAAGCTTTGTCCTTTGACTGTCTTCGTAGGGCGAATATCTAAGTCATATTCTTGTATTTTTGTTACCTAAGTTGCTCTCTTATTTAGTCCAACCTCTTGCTGAGTTAAAATGCTTTTCACTGCGGAATCTGAGACAAAAACCAAAGAGTGGGAGTGCAGAATATAGTACAGAAACTGTTTCACAGCTTTAACTACATCATAGGCATGTTTCTCTAAGAGTGAGTACTTAAGCTCATGCTTCTTGAGCGGGATACTTATGAACGCTATAGGTGCTTCGGTCCCAGATTCATCCAACTCTAACAGTATTCCAGACATCATATGCTTTGATGCATAACAATACAAAATGAAGTCCTTTGTGTAATCCGGGTTAATGAGAGTAGGCGCATTTGAAAGCGTCTTTGGCCTCTTCATTCCATTTGAAAGGATGTTGTTCGCTTAACAAGCTGATGATGTGTTTTGTGGCCTCTGCAAACTCTGGAACGAATCTTCTTAAGAAATTCACTTGACCAAAGAACGACCTTACTCCAGTCCGGTTGGAAGGTAAATTGAGACGTTGAATTGCATTAACTCTCTCAGGATCGATCTTGATTCCTTCCTTTGAGACAATATGTCCTAGCAATTTGCCGTCCGTGACACAGAAAACTGATTTCTTTGGGTTCAAGGAGATTCCGTGCTTGCGACAACACTACAGAACTGCACGCAGATCCCTAAGATGGTCCTTCCTTGCTTTTGAAAATACTGTGAGATCATCCAGGTAAACAACAATAATTTTATCTCGGAAATCCTTAAAAGAGGAATCCATAGCTCTTTGAAAGGTGGCTTCGACATTTATTAAGCCAAATGGCATGCGGTTATATGTGAATGTTCCCCATGGAGTGATGAATGTTGTCTTGTACTGTTCATGCTCTGCAACACTAATCTGATTGTAACCAGAAAAACCGTCCAACATCGACATCATCTCTAACCCAGATACCGTCTGCAGAATGTGGTCCATATTGGGTAAAGCGTAGTTGTCCTTCAGACTCGCTTGATTCAGATGACGGAAATCAACACAAATACGAATTTCCCCATTCTTCTTCCTTAGAGGCACAATGTTGCCTACCCAGGTAGAATGAGGAATTAAATATATGATTCTGGCCTTAAGCATTTTCTCAACCTCTTTAAAAATTGCATCCACCATTATGGGGTTAAAATTCCTCAATTTTTGCCTGAAAGGAGAGGTGCCTGGCTTCAATGGAATCTGATGCTGAAAATGCCCATTTCTAAACTCCTTCAGGTCATCGTAGGACCAAGCGAAGACATCAATTTATTTTTTTAGCAGTGTGCCAAGTGCTCGCTTCTCCTCCATAGAACAACTCTTGCCAATTGTTACCTCTTTTGGATTGGATTCATCGCCCAAATTTATTTACTCGCAATTTCGTTTTCCGTCATCCTTGGGAACTTTCTTGCGTATGAATGCATCATCTCTGGTGAAAAACCTCTCCAGAGTCACTAGCCCTTTCGGAATTTTGTTGCCTTTGAGCTGAATAAAACTATTTGTAGGATCTAGCTCTGGATCTGGACTAAACTCCTTGCAGACATTTTCAGAACGTTCAAAATATGATTGGGAGAATGATTGAGCACATTCTAGTTAATCTTTGATCTGTGCATCCGCATCAAACACTTGCCAATGATTTACATTATCAGGGACACTGGGCCTATAAATGATTTCAATCCTATATGAATTATCCTTAAAGTCTGGATGCGGTAATAAAAGTGAAGCTGAAACGGCCAATGAATCTGCCCTACTATTTTGTTCCCTCGGAATGGCTTCAATTAAGAAAGCATCAAAGAATTCTAACTCATCCCAAACCCTATTTCTATAATGCCTCAATCTGTCATTCTTAACCGTATAAACATTTCTCACCTGTGTGACAATGAACTCTGCATCACCTTTAACTTTGAGCGATTTGATACCTTTACATCTGGCCTCATTTAATCCTAATAATAATGCCTCATACTCTACAGTATTATTAGTATTCTTAAAATCCAACTTGAAATAAAATGCGAAAATATTACCAGTGGGTGACAACAAAACTACACCGGCTCCAGAGCCGGAGTTGGCACAGCTTCCATCAAATTCCATCTGCCACAACCCGCCAAGTTCGTCAACAGCCTCTTCCGGTTCCCTTTCGCCAGGTGCAGGAATGAGATAGTTTCCAAACTCGCATTCTTGAAACAAAATCTGGGCTTTGGGGTTATCTGAAGGAAAAACAGTGTACTTATTTTTAGGCTCGGGTTCAAGCTTGATGCTTTGTTTTCCAAGGGGAATAATGGCCTCAGACCAGTCCATTTTGATTTCACCTCCAACGTCCTCACAGAAAGCTCTACTCAAAAGCATTCTGTAACTCGTGGGAATATCAACAACCAGGATAGTTAATCTTACTCTTTTATTAGGGCATGCTGCTAGCACTACCTGGACGTCTTTTACCTATCCAATAAGAGGAACCTGTTTCCCATCCATCGAAAAGCATCTCCCAAATGTTTTAGTGAGGGTCAAACCTAGAGACTTAGGCACAAGTGAAGGGATTATGTTGTTTGATGCTCCTGAATCCTAAGTTACCAGTTCCGGTTCGGATTCAGGTTCGGATTCGTGGATTTGGCAAAAAAAAAAATTTTTGGGTACGAGTACGGGTTCGTTCGTACATATATATATATTTTTTAATTTTTTTTAATATATATATATATATATATGATCAAACTTCAAACATCAAAATTATATATGTTCACAGTTCAAACATACAAATATGAAACATACAATGTAACTTTCTCATACAATGATACATAAATGATAACAGATAAATCATAAATCATAAATCCATAATTGCCAATGCCAATAAATATTCTCATATTGATATATCATAAGTCATAAATGTAATATCATATTCATAATTTGCGAAAAAGATAATATTCAAGTTTCAAGTTTCAAA
This sequence comes from Cryptomeria japonica, assembly GCF_030272615.1. Lineage (NCBI taxonomy): Eukaryota > Viridiplantae > Streptophyta > Pinopsida > Cupressales > Cupressaceae > Cryptomeria > Cryptomeria japonica. Next base: position 61,206,486 of record NC_081409.1, read on the forward strand.
ATGTGAAAATGTCATGACACAATAAAGTATAAAGTTAAACATTCAAATTACAAGCTATCTATGGGATTTGAATTCCATATTCATCTTCAATTGAAGAATCCAACCCAAGCCCACGGTCATCAAGTGGTTCAAATTCAGCGTCAATTGAACCAATATCAAATGGAATGCCTTTCCCACTAGCTATGTCTCTGTCAAATTCCATAACCGCCTCGTCTATAGAGACTTGACAAAGTTGTGCAACTGTAGCATCTAAATCAGCACACTCAGGGGCTAGATCCCAATTCCTTGTTACACCCTCACTATATTCAGGGTCCTTATGTGACAACAAACGAAGGTTGGAGTGTACGTAGACCAAATTGTCAGCATTCTTTGCACCCAAACGATTACGTTTGACTGAGTGGATGAAGGAGTATGTACTCCAATTCCGCTCAGCTGAAGAAGAACTTGCAACCTATTAAAAGTTAAAACATAATTAGAAATTTATAAATTAAAATTATAAAATAAAAATATGATAGCATCAAATGGAATTGGAAAACTATAAAAATGAAAAATAAAAAGATACATACTTGGGAGTTAAGTTTAATTGCAAGAGGCTGCAAGTAAACGGAGTCTTGACCATGTACATAACACCACTCATCAGCATCCATCCCATATTTAGCATTAAGGGCTACAACATCATGATTTTTTGCAGATACAAATTGGCCAAACTCCCTCATGACAATATTTCTTGTCTCCTCATCTTGATATATCTTTTTAAAGGCAGCCCTATAGCCAGAAGCAAGCTCTGCATCTCTATATGGTGGCACCCTCCTTGGTGTTGCAAGCATCATTGCACTATAAATTTTTGGTGTCAATGCAAATGCTAAGAGATGTAAGGGGGTGGTCATCTTGTTCCAACGGTGAACAACAATTTTCTGCACAACTTTGAAAAATGTTTCCGTTGGGTCATTTTCTTTTCTATTTATTACTTCCTTTATTTTTTCCACCATGCAATCCATGTCATCATAAATCTCGCCCAAACATGGGCGATCAGTATCAGCATACCTGATCATGCTCATGATGGGCTCAGTGAAATTCAAAACATATTCCACATTATCCCACCATTTCTTACTAAGGATCAATGCTCTTACTTTTAGAGCTCTTTTTGTGTGAGACTGCTTCCATACACTCCACAAGATGTTGATGACCATAGAACTAAAGGCGTCTCGCATCTTCAGAAGTCGTCTTAAGACGAGCGTGTGAGATGCAAATCATGTTTCAGCAACCTAACATGACATAACAAAATACACAACATATATCAAAAGCAAGTCTATAAAAAATACAAATTTAAAACTAAAAAATTAAAAATTAAAATTAAAAATTAGTAATTATAAATTACCTTCAACAACTCCAACTTGGAGAAGGTCCTGAAAATGGCTTGTGACATATGATGATTAGTCACAAACATTTGAATCTCCTTGCCCTCCGCATACAGTTTTTTCACCCAATCAATTTGTGTGCCGAGCTTTTGCATGATTAAATTGAGTGAGTGCACTGCGCATGGTGTACAAAAGATGTGACCATATGTAGCCTCCACTATAGTCCCTGCTACCCTACAATTTTTAGCATTGTCAGTTACAACTTGGACAACATTTTGAGGCGACACCATGTCAATGCATTCTATCAAGATATTGGCAATGAAACTTGCATCTTTCACTTGCCCCTCACAATCCACTGCTTTCAAAAACATTTCCCCTTTAGGACACACTGCAATAACATTGATCAATGGCCTATTTTTACAATCTTTCCATCCATTAGAAACAATGGTCACACCTGTTTCCTGCCATGTATCTTTGATGACCTTCAACTATGACTCTACGGATGCTTTCTCCTTTGCCAATAAGGTGGTTCTCACCTTTAAATACCCTGGACAAACATAATCAGAAGGTGTATTGCAAAGAGTATGCACCATGTCCCGAAAGTAAGGTGATCTAACAAGGTTGAAAGGAAGCCCATTGCCATAAAGGCAATGTCCAATTTTGGAATCTGCAATCTCTCTCAGTTCATTTTTGAAGGCAAAATCCAATGGGCCTGTTTTCCGTGAAGCCACAACATTCTGATTCTCTACTGCATCAACTGGTGGGTTTTGCATGAAAGGATGTGAACAAGCTGGTCTTGTGGAGCCAATGCCTACTAGAAGGCCTCTTAGACATTGAGCTTGGATGGACAAGAGGATGATCAGTCTTTGCTTTGCTACTTCTCCTATCAGCTTCCTCTTGTTCTCTAATATATCCCAAAACTAGAGCTTTTGACAGCCCCTTGCCATCTGATCCCTTACAAAATTTTATTCCACGCCCAAGGGTGAAACAAAGGTGGCCTTTCACTCGAAAGTATGAGCTGGTATACTCAGTGCCACAATGGTTGCATTGCCAAACAAAACCCCCACCACCAGACATTGGCTTAATCATTGTTGTATAATGCCAAAGTGGTGAATCTTGACGAATTTTAAAGGGGGTATTTTCAGTTTGGACATTTGCAACTAAACTAGAGCTTGCACTTTCACTTCCAGTTCCAGCCATTATGTATGATTATATGAATAATGTACCTAAAATGAAAAGAGAACGCACAACATTATTGAAAAAATTATTAAAATTTTGGTATGATAACCCCATACTATGCATACAAAGTGTAAAAAAATATACAAGACTTCTTTAAAAAAAATGAAAAAAACTTTAAAAAAAAATTTAAAAATTTGAAAAAAACTTGGAAAAATTCTTGAAAACTTGAAAAAAATTCAGATTCACTTATCTTTAATGGCTAAATCTTTCTTCTCCAGTGATTCCTATGCCTTTGATGCATGTCTCACACCTTCGTAGTCGTCACCTTCGAAGAAAAATACAAAAACTAAGAAGCCTGATTGTAGAGAAAAAATCTTCAAAAATGTAAGTAGAATAGGTTGAATGCATGTTTTGATGCATGAAATGCATCATAGAGGGGCGGATTAGGGTTTGGATGTAAAAATAAGATTAAAAAAATTGTTTTCTAATTATTTTTAATTGCTATCTAACCCGTGGGCCCTGTTTTTGGGAACCCACAAGCTTGGGTTCGCCCGGGTCCTCCTGGGTTCGCCCTGGGTCCCACTCGGGTCTTCACCATGCGGCTGGGTTTCTTGTGGGACCCAGGGCGAACCAGGCTGGGACCAGGACCGGGCACGGACCAGGACCAGGACCTAGCCAGTTTTGGCAAGAACCGGTATCACAGCTTGAATCTATTATGCAATTGCTAAGCTTCTGACCATTCAAGAAAAGGGATATGTAGAAAGGTTCAGGTTTTGGAATCTCGACCTCAAGCCCATTTTTTGCATCATGAAAAGCACAGGGATCAGCCAAGTTAGCTAATGAGCAGGGGACGAATGAAGACTTTTCAGCAGCAGTTAAATCACTATTCTCCTTACATCCGTGTACCATGGATTCCGAAGAAGAATCTCCCTTAACACATTTGACCAGTTTATCTAGTTCTTTTGGGTTCAACTTCAAATACTTAGTATCAGGAAGTTGAACAGTAGAAGTTTTACAGAACTCAATGATGTCAAAGAGGAATAGCTATTGTCATCTTCGTGATTACTTTGCAAAACCCTAACTTCAGGGATGTTTGAAAAGCTATTACTTGGGAGATCTTTACCTTTGAAATTTCTTCGAGAAGGATTCACAAAAGAAGAAGCCTGGGAAGTTCGTTGATTCCTTTTTAGAATCGCACATGAAGGACCTTCAAGGGCCGCCAAAATGTTACTACTTTTTTCCGAATCTGACTCATATTCGAGGTAGAATGTTCCAGAGTCGCCAGGTACCTCTTGAATTCTTTCTGCTTCAGTGAACTCACCTAATTCATCTTTTGTGTTTTGCATTTGAACATGTCTTATCATATTGGGACAAGAAACCCCATCGTGATCCGTGGTAAGATGGAATGAACACATGACACCTTTGTCAGGAGGTGCCTCTATTTGTAATCTTTGTGGAACAATAGGCAATTGCAATGGTCGTACATAGTTATATTGATTTGGATTTTTCGTACTTATATCCTGATCAGGCTGTGGATAAGAGCTTCCAGGCTTGGGTATCTGCCTCTTTAGAGCAATCATATAATTGACAAGTCGCTGAACAACTGGGTTAGTGGAAGAGGTAGATGCCTGAGATTTTCCCTGAGGGGTTTGCATATCTTTCCTCCATTTTCCGGCTGTTATCAGATCATCTTCAAGTTGTATAGCCTCATTTTGTGAAGTCTCTAGATCAGCTGGCCTACTTCTTCTAAGGTGGAAACCCACGTCAGGTGGCATGGAATTTATGAAGAAACATTGCTGATTATTTGCAGTTGGTCTTTTGGCTTGAGGAATTTTGTGAATAATCTTATTATACCTGGCTACATAATCCCTCATTGGCTTATGAATTTCCTTTTTCATTTGTGTAAGTTGAGCCAGTAGCAAATGTTCATCGTTAGCACTTTTGAATCTTTTCTCAGAAGCGGTTTTCATTGTTTGCCAATCAGTTATGGATCCTGCTCACAGATGACTGAACCATTCTGCTGCCCCTCGATGAGAGTTTGGACAAAAAGCCTAACGACCATGTCCCCATATAGGACTGCCAGAATTCCAATGGCCACATTAAAAGAATTCAAGTGTTCTTCAACCGAGACTTTTCCGTCTTTATTATATTTAGGTAATACATCCCTCTCCCCTTTTGGGAGTGGATTATGAGTTGCGAGAGCAAGAGGTCCAACAGCAGCACCCCATGGTAGGGCCATCATGAACACAGGATAAATGGTTACAAGGGGAGGGGCTTGAACTCCAGTAAGCGTTAGTGCTTGCCAAGGATTTGAAGAAGAAGGTATAGGAGTAACTCTGACAGGAGAGGAAGGTCTGCTCTTAGCTTTTCTTTTAGGAGTAAAATTTGTGGCGAATGACAACCCTTGCAATTCTTCTAAACAATTATCAACTATTGCTTCTCTCCTTTGCGCTATGGTATATGGACGAGAATCCAGTGTTATCACCCTTAGGAATGCTAAGCTCTTTCAAGCGAATCTCAATCTCAACCGTTTTCCTGAACTATTGAACTGTGTCTTTGACAAAGCGAACTTTGTGAAATTTTGCAGATTATAGGCTCAATTTTGTTATGTCTATGGCATACCAGTGTACTGAATGTTCGGTTTTCTCTTTGTTTTGTTTCCCCAGCAGAGTCGTCAAAAATTTGTTAGTGAATAGATTTGTCCTTTTTACAAATGATCAATCTTGAACTCTGTTGCCTTATTTTAAGAACAAGTGTTTCAGTAAACAGTTGGGTAAGTGTTGTTCGAATCACTTCCCTCTGAATTTTGCGTAGGTACAGCTCCGTATCTCAGTTTTTCAAGGAATGCTCAAAACTATTTATTTTTGAATAGTAGCTTTTAACCCGAAAGCATTTAAGGCTGCCTACTTCATTCTTGGATGAGAGGCTGATATTTCACACATGTTTCAAAAAGAATAAAGCAATTTTTCCTATCTTTTCAATATATGAGATGACAGCAACTGAAACAAAGTTCAGTATACCATTTCCATAGGTTTAATAAAGAATGAACAGATTTAAGAAACTAAATCTGTCTCCAAACATGAATCTTCTCTAGAAGTAAACAAACACTCAAAGGAAAGAACATCAGAAGAATAATAATTTTCTATAATGGAAATATCAATACTTTTATTTGATCAGATAAACATATGCAAAGATATGTATCAACACAGATTCAAAACACATAGATCTTCCGTCTCCAAAGAACAATATGATTAGTCTATATATATATTCACTAGATCAAGGGGCTGACAAACATGAGCCAACACAAGGGAGCAGACATGAGTTGCCGAAAGAAGATGGTGGCTCGTGGTATGAGAATTCGAGTGCAATCAACGTAGCAAAGAATCCGGTGATGCATTCTAGAACAAAGCACATTGCTATCAAGTATCATTTTCTCAGAGAGAAGGTTGGAGGACAAGAGGTCAGGATGGATTATGTCTCTACCGGAGAACAAGTAGCAGACATTTTCACCAAACCATTACTAGTAAGCACTTTTGAGTAGCTCTGACACAAGTTGGGAGTTGTGTCATCTGCATAGGAAGGATTTATGTGGCTCAGGTGGAGTTGATAGCGGTCAAAGGGGGAGCTCGATATGAATCAAAGGGGGAGTGTACGGTACCCTTTGTCGTTGTGTCAACGGGGGAGAAATGTACCGGTGTATAGTGTGTCTTGTGATAAGTTGACATTAATGCCAAAGGGGGAGATTGTTGGCATTTTGGCATTAAGTTGTCATTGATGTCAACCGGTAAGATAGAAGGAGTGTTCGGTATGATGACAATGCACAAGAGAGTGAGCAGACAGAATGAAGGATTACTGGTAAGGCATAAACCGAGATGTAGAATGTGTGTATACTAATTTGGTGAGTAACAACCGGTAGAGCAATACACCGGTCTAGAGATTGGCTGCCTGTTTTTAATGAAGAGACAAAATGTTTAAGTTAGATGTGTTACTAGTGAAATGTGTGGAGTGTCGGTTAGCAGAAGAAGGTCTCATCGGTAAAGGGATGTACCAGTACGAGTTTGTTGAATGATCAAGTATGAACCGACTGTGTATCGGTGAGCTAAGTGATTAACCATTGTGATGCCATGTGAAGATGAGGTGGCAAACATGCGGAGGTCGGTGAAGCCTCCATCGACGTGGTTGTTGAAACAGCCAGTCGACATTAATGAAACTGCCACAAATCACGGGATTGTAACTGACTGATGCGGCTTGAGGAAGAGAGGATAACAGAGGAAGATCAGGGAGTAGTTGGTGCTTGGATCAATGCAAAGGAAATCCGATTGGAAGAAGACCTCGAAAAGGAAACAGCTGAGTGTTCTATGAGTCAACACATTTCAAAGTAGGAAATCTTGTACGTGATTGCTATCTTTTGCAAGTATGCATTGGGCAATGAAAAAGTGTATAGATGCATTGTTGGAGTACAGGTAATCAACCCAAGACAGACTGGACTAGATCTCATGCAGTTTGTGTTGGGAAAAGGAAACCCTAATCGCTCCGAATTTGAACTGCTTTTTGGCGGGAAACCATGGGATAAAGAGATGAGCTCGAGACAGAGCAAGTTGATGCTGCAGAGAAGGAAAAGAGAGAAGAGAGAAGAGAAGAATTGTGGCCTTAGAATTTATTCTAAGAAAGTTGCAGAGTAAGTAAGCAAACAAACTTGTGAGAGGGTTTAACCGAGAGCGACTGAGTACCAGTATAATTGTAGTTTCACAGTTAAGCAAAACCGGCAAGGTGTAGTAGGGAAAGGCAGCATCCAGGTGTGACACAGTGTGTGGTGGGAGTGTGAGAGAGAAAGAGTGATAATAGAGGCCAAGAATTAGAGAAAGCAATCTCACAACCGATAGTGTGAGATTCAATGGAGGAGAAAAGACTGTCAACCGACATTAAGATATTTGATCAAGAGTTGCATAATTCATTTGCAACAAGAAGCCTTAACTATATCTAAATTGTATTTCAATATACATCGCCAAGTTGGAGCTTGGTGCCCTAAAGCAGAAGGGGTTGGTGCGCTAAATCATTGTAATCCTGTGTTTTACTTGTGAAGTTGGATTGGAGCAGTAGTCTGCAACAACTTTTCTCACCGAGGCTTTTCCCATATTGGGTTTTCCTCGTACATCTGGTGTTGTGAGTTGCATTTGTATGATTGATCTCTTTGGCTATCCTTCCTGCTTTACCGGTTTGATTGTTTAGTGCTTAAATTATTAACAGGGATTCTGAAGCTGCTTTGAAAGGTCAAAAAGTTTAGGAACCATTGATTCACTCCCCCTTCAGTCATACTCTGTGTTTAACACGGTGCTGTAAAGCAGAAAAATCGAACCCTAGTCGTTCTCCCCTCCCCAACTCCAAGGGGAGAGAAGGGAGGGTCACTAGGGTTGATGGTTTTCACTTGGGAAAGACTTTACATTCAAAAGAGGGGTTGAAACCCACAAGATCCAATCCCACACAATGCAAGATTGGATTCTAAATGAGTTTCAAGGGTTAAGACATCAAGGATACCCACTTTTGTGAAGAAATGTGGATAGAAAGATTGAACTAGGAATGCATGTAAAGTAGGAAAGATTCGCTTATAAATAGAGATAGGGATATGGGATGAAGTTGCGGACCTGGAATTAGCAGTAAAATGTCGAGACGGTGCTGTTCTGCAAATTTGAGCGAAGTTGACGGGACGATGGCGCTCGACGTGCACACGGTCCTTTGAAAAATCCGCAAAACGAAGGTGGATCTGTTCGTCTCTGCACAAGGATTCCAGATCTTAAATTATAGCCGCGTACCTGCAACCTACACACAGAAAAGAGAGGACGATTGGGGGGTTAGGGATGAGGGGTTTGCCTTTAGGTCAAACCCCGATTTTGGAATTAACCAAGAAATGAGAATGCTGTAAATGTAAATGTTTGTAATGTAAACAAGTACTGATACCTTGTTGTAAGAATGTTTGTATTCTTATGTGCGAAGGTGTAATGTATGTAGTATGTTGTATGTTGTATGTGATCTCCTCTTCAATGGTTGAATCCTTGTCTTGAATGCAACACTTAGCCTTGAATGGAGACTTAGAATGCTCAATTGCTTGAAGGAATGCTTGAATGCTTGAATGTTTGAATGACGCTTTCGCCTTTTTGTTCTTGCTTATTTCCTCTTTTCGACCTCCCCAAATGGGAGAGGAAATGTAGTTTATATACTTGTCAATTAGGGCTGATAGACTGATTTTCCAGACTTTAGGCCAACCAGGAAACATTATTTTCCAATTTACAAACTTAAAGACCCGAAGCCCCATAAGAGACCGGGCCCAAAATAGGGCCAGGGACCAGGGCGCTGGGCGGCATGGTCCCACCTCCAGGGGCAGCAGGGTGCAAGGAGGATCAGGCCAGGGTGCTGAGAAATGCAGTTTTTGATGTCATGAACAAGTTTCGGGGTCTCCATTCAGGTTCCGTGTTGCATCGCCATCGTGAAGACCCAAATGCAGTCGAAATTGCAAGTGTCGCAATTTTAGGGCGCTACAGGTGCATAGCTCATTCAGTTCCTTAGATTCTCCTACATGAGAATATAAGGCTTTGAGGGAGCACCGTATAAGCTTCCCATTACCCATTAGACAGATTTGTCCTCATGGAGGTTGCAAGAAAGGCACACCCAACAGGCAGCATACTCAGGGAGAAAAACCAGTCGGGATTCACATTCCCTATGATCATAGGTAACCTTGATGTGTACTTCAAGAATTTTGTGCAAGTCGAAAAATAATTCTACGAACTAGTGTCATATTGCTTACATGAGCACTTCCCTAGAAGTGCTTTGATCCTACTCGATTGTCAAAGAAGGCCTATGGCAGACATCCATAGCGGACTACTAGAGAAATTGTTCAGATGACTTTGAGGTCTGCTGGTGGGAATACTCAAGATTGAGTGTTCAACAAATACAATTTTATGCATACCGCCAGGTCCCAGATCAGGTAAAAAACTATGGGAATTGCCTGCAGGTTCGGGGGTATGAGGTAGTCAGAGACCTCCCGCCAGCGATTGATTCGGCTTGGGACCCACCCACAGACTTCGAAGCCCTCATGGAGGGTCCAAGAAGATACATAGACAACTGTCTAGTCGAACAAATAGAGAGGCTAACCCATGAGGGAACCTAATTTACATATAATATTATGGGTAGTGTAGATTCCCAGTCTTCAGAAGACGAATGAACATCAAACGTGTCGAGGGAGGACGTTGAAAAACCGGAAAAGAAAAGAAAGAAGGCAAGGGCCAGTAGGGGAACCTAGACATCAAAAAGGACAAGAAGGGAAAAGATACCGATGACGAGGCCAGAAGTTACTACGTCGTCCAAGGACTCGAGTTTGGAGGATGATGTGGTCAAGCTAGATCACCTACCAACTCCACCACAAAATGATCTGATTGCATAAGAGGAAAATGATCCACTAAGACAAAGTGACCAAGATGCAAGGGAGCAAACATGAGTTGGGGTAGGAAGAAGGTGGCAACAAGGATGATGCCATAGTTGACCGATAAAAGTAAGAAGATAGAACCCAAGAATCCAGGATAACTGAGGAGCAACCACTACTAGAAGCTACACATCAGTTGCTGAATGAAGTGGGAGAAAACTCAATGGTGAGTAAAGGAACGGATAATGCATGCATTCCTCCTTCTATGTCTGATCAGTTGCGGATAGGCAGTGAATCAGCTGAGACATCTAAAGAACATAGTGGGGATATGGTAGTCACGTTTGGACAGACCATCCCTCACAATTGGTTGATAGCTCGCGCACAACAGAAAGCGACTGTCGACTCACAGATTAACATACAGGACATCTTCTCTTGGATAGGAGAAATAAAAGGTAAAGGAAAGAAAAAGCCAAGAACTTACTTCAGTATTACCAAGGATGAGCAAAGGAATCAGACGATTCATATTGCTGTCCCACCTGTAGACAAACCGACAGAACAGGTTGCATTGGCCAACTATAGAATCAGGTCCATCTCGATGGGGAGAGCAAGCAAAGAGTAGGAGAGAGAGGAATTCAAGGATTCTGTACATAATATGCTCTGGCAGCTAGATGAAATAATCGTCGAAAGGGATATGTACCAAGGTCGTGCTGAGCAAGCTGAGGGATACATAGACCACCTGTAAAGACCGCTGCAACATAGTGTTGGGTCCCACATTCCACCATTGGTGTTGGCACAAAAAACTACAGCTGAATTCGAAGGAGTGCGTGACACTGCCAAGGCAATCAGAGAATGGATCCGAGACATTAAAAGAAAAGGAGAGAAGATCATCATGGATATATGAGAAATGGTCGGCAAACGAGAGTCCATTCGCGTCAAATGGTTGGCATGGTTTTGCCTATCATAAGGGCCCTATTTTAGACCCAAACTCAGATTCCCACACTGCATACTATCTTAGATCCCCATGACATCAACACTTTCAAGGAGTGCTTCTGTATGGTCAACATGAAGAATGAGATGAGGGACACCATTAACAAATTGCAGGAGGAGTGTGAGGATGCTTTGTCTAGCATTGAGAGTATCGGTGAAAAGATTCTCAGCGCATTAGTTTCTGGTTTGAATAATGACATGAAATATAACAATGTAAAATCACGATGGGAGGATATGTTGAGAATTGATAAAACCATGTACTCCACAGAGGACCTGGAATTTGCCAATGGACTGCATGCGGACATACTGAGTTTTGAGGCTCATCGGCCAGTCTCGAACGAAGAGCTGAAGAATGTTGATCGGCCCCGAAAGGGTATGCAGTACAAAATATGTAATCCTCCTATGGCTCCCGCAAAGGAATTGTTCCAATTGTGCATAAGATTCTAGGATTATGTTCTGGTAGAACATGCAGTAGGTGGAGACATCTGGAAGGACTACTTGCATGGGGAAATTGAGTTTTTGGTGAAAGCATCTGCCTAGGGAAAGGAAAAAGTGCTTTCCTGAAAAATATTTGTTTGTTTTAAATTCGAAATGTACTTTTCCAAGATAAAGCTTCTTTCCAACTACCCAAAGTCATTGCAGATTTTGAGCTCCGTGCAGGTGCACTTTCTAGGGAGCAACTTTATGTTGGGTAGTTGGTAGTTATTAGTTAGTTGATAGTTGGTGGGGGATAATTTGTTCCTCATTGATAGGTATGGGCAGCCATAATTTTTAGGATGAATCTAGGCCACTTGTAAGAATAGATCTTGGCCATTCATATTGTTATTGAAATTTTCATTATATTTATAATTCAATGGAAAATTTTAGTACTTAGGCAAAGATTATAGTCACATAAGTGAAATCTTTCAATTGTTATTTTATTCATTATATTTTATAGAGTTGAAATGATTATGAGAAGTAATCTACAAATAAATTTTCTCTCACACAAGATTGTGAGAGTAATTATTACTTTCCTGTGAAAAGGAGAAAAACTGAATTAAATAAAGCAAATGCATAGATAAGATAAGAAAGGAACCAGCCATTGCCTCGGGGTATATGGCTGGCATAAGTTTGCTCTCGAAGTCGTAAGTTTGCATTTTTGGAATTCGTTCTGTTCCAATCTCCTCCTTGTCCTGTAAAAAATCAAAAGGTGAAGTGGGTTAGATCAAAGGATCTAAGCAATGATTGAATGCTTACTGATCTTACCTATACATTTGCATCATATAATGAAGCTCCCGTTCATAGAAAAAAATAAGCATCTTGGAAGACAAAGAATAAAAGGTCATCTTCATTGCTTGGAGAATTATTGTTTTCTAACTATTTGTTTAATCTGCAGAGACAGGTAAAAAATTGGAAATTTCAGAGGTTTTATTATGAGCGGGGTTAAATGAGGCTCCCACAAGGGTTGAGCCCAACTCATAGAAACCATGTGTTTGTTTTCAGAGGGTACTTGCAGGTATATACAAGAAGCATAAGATGGTGTAAAAACAGCCACAAATGCTGCAGTAGAGCAGGGGAAAAGAGAAGATAAAGATAATGTTTCACAAGATGTAATTGCAATAGTGACACTTTGCATACTAGGTGTATGACTAGCACCCCAAAAAATTTTCACTTCAAGGAGGTTGTCAACTAGTGGTTTCAAATACATAAAAGATGGGAATGAAACCAATGTGTTAGATTTTTCAAAATACAATAAGTCATGCCTTCGCTGGTTAAAAGATTGGATGGAGTTTGCACATTGTAAGATCCATTTTGTCTAGAAAGCACCAATATTCTTAGTCTTTATCAAGATGTGGTACTTCCAACATGAAAGTTTGCATATGCGCTAGCACAAATGATTCTGAGAGGGTGGCAATTTTTACATAGTTCCTGAAAGGTACTTGCTCCAATATAAACTGCAGATTGACACACATGAAGTTTGTACAAATGAGAGTTGCCCTTTCAGACATGTGAATGTGAATCCCAAAGCACCTATTTGTGATGAATTTCTCAAAGGCTTTTGTCCTGACAGCGATGAGTGCAAATATAAGTCTAAATACATCATAAGAAGATAGCAGCAAGGATGATGTGACTGAAGATAATATCTTACATAGAGACAAGGTATTTTTCTTTAGACTAAAATGCAAACAAAAGCCCCAATTTCCTTTTCGAAAAAGCAGAGATATAGAGAAATTTGCAGAATGTCATACCTAGAAAAGTGTGGAAAGAACAGACAATAAAAACCATCAATGTTTTTTGTGCGTTTTGAAATTTGCAAAAAATTGGTGCGTAAAGAAACCATCAGCAATTTTTCCGTCCACAGGAAATTAACAGAGTTTCGTTGAATTAGAAATTCCAAAAAATTTTGTACGTAAAAAATGTGGAGGGAGTTTCTTTTCTGTTAAATGCCAAAAAGTTCCAAATTCTTTTTGAAAAATGGAAAACCCAGAAATTTACAGAGATTACAAGAAATGTAAATAAAATCCATTTATGCAGTTTCTTGTGCGGAAAGTTTCAGAGGGTTCTTCTTCAGCAGTAAAAATGCAAGCAAGGCTTTTGAATAAATGTACATTCGCTGATTTTCAAAGGGAAAGTGAAAATTGCAGAGTTTCCTTTATTATGCAAATGCCGAGTTCACAGTCGGAATAATGAAAAAATGCAGAGTTTTCGAATTATCTTTTCAGCAAAAGAACATTATAAAAATACATTTCATTCTTTTCAAATGGAGTAATGCCGTGGCTTTATGAAAACCCCTAAGATTTCCAACGCAGGAGCAGACCTGTTAAGTCCTAGAAAAGGGACGCATAGAAGGAGTCAACACGCAAAACCAGTTCCCATCTCCATGTTCGAACCCTAGGTACTCAACGTTTTTCTCTTCAGCAAAGTTTCACAAAAGCAAAATGACTAATGATTTTAGGTTTTGATCGTTATATTCCCCTCTCGCTTTGCCTTTTCCCATTTTAATGGGGTTGCCTTTGCCTAGCCGTGGGGAGGCTTTAAAACCCTTAAGTCTTTTTTAGACTTATAAAATTTAAAGGATGTAAATTAACTTAAATATTTATTTGTTATATTAATATTCCAAAAAAAAAATTTCCTAGCAACATTAACATAATTAATAAATATTTAACTTAATTGTTTTGCATATGTAAAACATTTCCTAGCAATATTCGTAAAGGAAATTAAAATTTTTTGCATCTTTTAATTTTAGGATTCAATACATTTCTCCCATATACACATGATAATGTAAAATGAATATTTAATTGGATGGATTATAAATCCAATTAATATTTATTATAATTGTGTTTTAAAAATCATTCGCAATATGCACATGGAAGGAAAATATTGAACCTTAGATAGATGAAGTTATTACAAGAACTTGGGGTTGAATTTGGGCTTGGAATGTAGTTATTCATGAGTTTGGCCTAGTTGTCCAACAGTTAGAGCCTGATTTTGAGTATTTCATGGGTCAACCTTAAGTTGACCAAGTGTTTACACCTGATTTCACGCAAATATGCAGAGTTTGAAGCCTTTTTGTGGGGGTTCATTTCCCTACTCGGATTTCAAGATATTTTTGACTTGGAGGTCACTAATGTAGACTTTCAGTTGAGCATTGGTTATCCTATCCTTGCCTTTGGAAGGCTTTTTGCATAAAGGAAGGAAGGATTTCAGTTTATGGGGGTTCTGGATTTTTTCTCAAGCCTAGCTGAGTTTTTGTATCTTGTAACCCATTTTGCAGTTCTGACAGAAGATTTCAATAAAGATATCAGTTTATGCTTTATCATTTCTGAGTTATTTTTCATTGTGTGATTGAGAGCAATTTTCATTTTTGTTTTATTTGTGAAATAACCTGTCTTGAATTTTCTGTCTCATGCATGAATCACAGGTCATGCATTGTGGTTTATCAAAATAATTGTTTGTGAAAGTCATTTCCTTTCAAATTTTTGAGCAATAACCCTTTGTATGAAACACTTTTTTGTGATATGAATTAAGAGATGTCATATGTGTAGAACAGGTGCATTTAAAAGAGTTTTTTTTGTTATCTTTCAGCTCATTTGGTGTATCACCTTGTTTATGTTGTTAGCAGTTCTTTCGTCCTTATTTATTTTTCTCTCTCCCTTTTCCTCAAAGGTTTTTCTTAAGGTCTTGTTAGAGTAGTGATACCTCATTTTTGAGGAACCGGCCTATCCAGAGGTTCAATCATAATAACAGTTTGCCCACAGACTTGTGATTGTCCCCATGTTTACGCAAAGTGCTAGGTTTTAATAGCTTAGTATCGGGTGCACTTTTGGGCCTTAACAGTTTTGGCACGCCCGGTGGGACCTTTTCCTTAAGGTCAGAGATTTTTATTGTTCTTATTGATATATTTGTATATCTGGCAACTCTGTTTGTTAAAAGAGTGGAGAAGATCAGTGTTTTTCATATTTTATGAAACAGATCCAGACTAGGAGCTCAAGGTCTTTTGAGTATTTGCAGCTAGAGCCTCCTAGGAGAAGAGGAAGAACACTTGCAAGGGCTCAGCCTTTGAACCGTTTTGAGTTGTCAACACTTGATTTTCAGGTGTACAGAAGGAGCGAAAGACCATCCAAACGAAAGGAAATTAGGCATTCAACAAGTCCAACTTGTAGATCAGCAACGTCTGATACTCAAATTTCAACATTTCCATTATTGACAGTAAGTACTACATCTGCTACAGCACCTGTTTTACCTGTTGTTTCTTCATTTACAACTGTTGTTCCTCCTGTTTTTCCTATAATGGCACTCCCAAGAGTTCATGCATTTGTTCCTTTTGATCAAGGGAGCCCCTTGAACTTTGTACAACATCATGATGTGCCATTGGCAGCGTCATTCAAGGGTAAAGCCTTAGAGTGGTATAGAACGTTGGCTATAGCCTCAATAAATTCATGGGATACGCTTGGTGAATTATTTACCAAACATTTTGAAGACAAATCAGATCGCTTGTCTTTGGTAGAGCATCTGACCACCATCAAACAAATCAGATGACTTGTCATTAGTAGAGCAGCTAACAACCGTTTTTAAAGGATGTGAAATAGGATTCCTATTTTGGTAAGACCTTCAGCTGATCATGCTTTTCTATATTATCTTAAAAGCTTAAATAGTGATATATCAGTGATGATCCAGTCTATGGGGGGTGTATCTTTGCCCCAAGCTTTTTGTATGTCTGTGAAAGCTGAAAATAGGCTTATCCAAGCAGGTAAAATAGCACCCTGACCTTCGATGCCTATTTTTCCCAATATCCAGTCTAACATGCCATTAAGTATACCACCATTCAATCCTTTGCCAACTGTTCCTAGTCAAGAAATAGTGGTTGCAGGACCTTCTCATGAGCTTCAGGATATTAAGAACAACCAACAAAAGATTGAAGGATTGCTGCAAACTTTTAGCAATGAGCTTGTAAACATTAAAAAACAGCAGTTTCAGCCCAGACAACCTTATCAGGCTTAGAATCAAGTTGTACATCAGCCTTTCCAGCAACCAAACCAAGGCCAATACCAAGGAAATAGGCAACCATATCAAAATAATAATGCTGCTGGAAATAGAGAGAATGTCAATGAAAGGCCTTATAGGCCTTATGCACCTGCACCTTTGAATGCAGTTAGAGAGATCGTCCCTACTCAAAACAATCTAGCTGCAGAATTTGACTGGTGTTATCCTTGCAATGAACCTCACAATCAAGCTACGTGTTCAAATGGAGTTATAAATCAGGCTCTAATGGTTCAGGGTACTTCAACTTCACAGCATGTGCCTGAGACTGAACTCGAGCAGCTCAACAGGATATAATCCCAGCTGATGCTACTTACATAAATTGGCAAGGAGATGAGTGTTGTGCTATAGGCACAGATGATCCTCTTGTTGCTGTATACAACAGAGCTAAGAAAAGAGCCTTAGATAATGATTCTGCACACAAAAATAAAGATACAATAGCACCAGACTCAGCTGTGCCTAGAGTAGAACATATTCTCCAAAAAACTCATTTCGTGACAACTCATGAGCAGCAACAACAGAAATTACACACTGCTGTTGCTAAGGTCCAGCCAAAGGTACATGCTACTGTTCCGTTCAATATAGTTGAAAATATGAAAAAAATGAATGTGACTATGTCTATGTGGGATTCTTTTGCTATTGCACGGCAGACGGACTTGTTGAAGCAGGCCTTATCTGATGAGGTAGCTTCTAAACAAGTTGCAAATGAACCCCGCAAGGTAGTGTTGAACAATCAAGAAGCTGCAACTTAGAATAATGACAAGAAAGGGATTAAAATACAAGGTAAAGATATGAAAACTCCTCCTTTTTATGTCTCTTTAATCATTGGGGATAAGCTGGTTCATAATTGTATGGTTGATAGTGGAGCTACAAGCTCAGTAATGCCAAAAAGGGTAGCAGATCAGTTAGGATTAGTATATGAACCTCTTGAGAAAGGAGTAGTGCAATTAGATGGCTCATCTATTAATACAGTTGGTCTCATAAAAGAAGCAAGTTTAAGCCTTCATGGTTGCCCCAATTTGTCCATATCTGAAGACATTTATGTGATTGATTTACCCCCATAGTTTGCACTTTGTTTATCAAGAGAATTCACAGCTAAAATTTGGGGATATCTTTCATCAGACTGGTTATATGCTTTTTCGAACCTGATATGGTACAAATGTCACTATAAAATCCGAGGTTCTTGGTAAAGATCACATTGAACCTTATGTGCCCAGTCCAATTAATGCTAACTGTTTAGCCTTTGAAAAAGAAGATCTTTCTGCATCATCTCCTAATACACAGATTGATGGTATTCCAGACATCCTTTTGGATGAATGGGTAGCTGAAGATGCTCATAATTCAGAAAACAGCAAGGTGGAAGATGCTGGTTTCAGGATTTATATGATTTGTGAACCAGATTCTATTATGCCAAATCTTGTAAAAGATACAAGTGAATTTTCAGAACAACATAATCAAATTTGGCAACTGTTCTTTGATGGATCAAAAAGCAAAAATGGGGCAGGTGGAGGTGCAATGCTTGTATCTCCACAAGGTGAGAAATATTTTTCAACTTATCACTTTGCTTTTCTTTGTTCTAATAATAATGCTGAATATGAAGGTTTGATTGAAGGATTGGAGTGGGCTAGGAAAAGGCAAATCATATGTTTGCAGGTCTTTGGTGATAGTGAGTTAATTGTCAATCAAGTCAGAGGTTTGCATATTGTTAAGAATGATGTTTTAAAGTTATACAAGAATAGGGTTTGGGATATTATAGAAGAATTTGATGCATTTAACCTGATATCCATTCCTAGAAGCCAGAATCAACATGCTAATAGACTTGTTGTTGTAGGTGCACAGTTCAATATTCTATAAAGTATGGAAAATATGCAGCATCATGTGAAAGTTATTGTTAGGCCATGAATTCCTGATAAAAAGTTTAATTGGCAAGTTTTTGATAGTGATGAGCAGATTTTGAATTTCCTCAAAGAAGAAGATGTGTTTTCAGTTGCTGATCAGAACAAGTTGAATCAGTAATTCGGTGATCAGATTATACAACTAGAATCGAATAAGTTGCCAAGAGGATTGGTTACTTTGGAGACAATCTTTAATCCAGATGACCAAGCAAAAAGGAATAAAACCAGCATATTGACCACGAAGGTGTGACTGATTTTGATGATGAACTGACACAAGAGTCTGCATAAATTGCACAAATTGATTGCACAAATTGATGAGAGTTGGCTGTGGCATAAAAGGTTGTGTGATGTGAATTTTGATTGCATTGTGAAGATCAACTCAACTAAGAGAGTTAGAGATATACCTAAGATTGTGAAGCCCTATAATTTGATATGTAAAGAATGTCAAATGGGTAAACAGGTCAGAACGTCTTTTAGGAGTATACAAGATAAATCTAATGATGTTCTTGATCTTATTGATACTGATTTGTGTGGCCCTGCTAGAGTCAAATTTTTTTTAAGATGATAGATATTTTATGCTAATAATTGATGATTATTCTAGAATGATGTGGGTTACTTTTCAAATGGAGAAATCTGAGGCTTTTGAAAAGTTTAAAATCTTTAAGGCTAAAGTTGAGACAGAGATAGTATTGAAGATTAAGTGTTTGAGGTCAGATCATTGTGGAGAATTCACATCTGGTGAGTTTAATATGTTTTGTGTCAAGCATGGTATAAGGAGACAATTTTCTGCTACCCGTACACCTCAACATAATGGAGTTGTGGAAAGGAAAATCATAACTATCTTGGATGCTACTAGAATAATGATGATGGAAGCTAGTCTACCTTATTTATATCGGAGAGAAGTACTGAGAATAGTGGTTTATACATTCAACAAAGTGCATACCATTGAGAAACCAGTAAGACACCTTATGAATTATGGTTTGGCAATACACCTACAATTAAGTATTGCAGAATATTTTGTAGTAAATGTTATATCAGGAGAGATGATATCATTGGTAAATTTGATCCTAGATGTGATGAAGGAATATTTCTTGGTTAGTCTAATGAAAGCAAGGCATATAAATGTTATAACAAGAAATCGCAAAGAATTGTGGAGAACGCTAATGTCAAGGTGGTTGAGCTGAATAAAAGTCAAATAAGAGTTTATGAGCAAGAACCGGCAGTGGAAATGATCATAACTGAACCATTTATACCTTTACCGGAACATAATGTAGAACCAGTAATTCCGACAGTATCATAAAATTCAACAGTAACTGAAGAACCAGGAAGAGGAACAGAGAGTCAGAAGACTCCTAGGTATGTAAGATTGAATCATTCAGAAGATTAGATCATTGGGGATAAGAACAACGGAGTGATTACAAGAAGGAGATTGACATCTAATGAGGTATATTTAATTTCTCAAGTTGAACCGGTATTAACAATTGAAGCATGTAAAGATGAATGTTGGATGAAGCTATGGAAGAAGAATTAGATCAGATTGAGAAGAATAACACATGGACTTTAGTTCGCCGGCCTAAAAAAAAGAATGTTATTGGAACTAAATGGGTTGTTAGGAATAAATTGAATGAAGATGGACAAGTTGTAAGGAATAAAGATAGATTGGTTTGTAAAGGATATTCTCAAAAGGAAATTTTGATTATGGTGAAACTTTTGCACCTGTACCTAGGATTGAAGCTGTAAGATTATTTCTTGCGTATGCTGCACATAAAAACTACAAGGTTTATTAGATGGATGTTAAGTGTGCCTTTTTGAATGGGGATCTTGATGATGAAGTTTATATTAAACAACCTTATGGTTTTTCACTTTCAAATCATAAAAACATGGTTTGTAGATTAAGGAAAGCTTTATATGGATTGAAACAGGCACCTAGAGCTTGGTATGCAAGGTTAGATAAATATCTTTTGAAGCTTGGTTTCAGTACAGGTAATGCTGATAGTATTCTATACTAAAAAGTCATTGATGATGATATATTGATTATTGAGGTATTTGCTCATGACATCATTTTTGGAGGTGGAGATAAGTTGTGCATGGAATTTTCTAAAAATATGGAGAAAGAATTTGTAATGTCTATGATTGGGGAAATAAAATTTTTCATAGGTTTAGAGATTACTTAGACTGAGAAAGGTATTTTCATGTATCAAACTAAGTATGCTAGGGAATTGTTGAAGAAATTTGGTATGGTGGACTCTAAACCGGTAATTACTATGGTTACAAGTGATAAATTGAGAAGGAAAGATGTTTTTGCATCGGTAAATCCTACAAGATACAAATCTATGATTGGAGGTCTTCTATATTTGACTCAAACTAGACTTGACATATTGAATGTTGTTTGTATTGCATCTAGATATCAAAGTGATCCGAGAGAAAATCATGAGAGTGCGGCGAAAAGAATTTTTAGATACTTGCAAGGTACATTTGAATATTGTTTGTGGTGCCCTGAGGATGATGACTTTACTTTATGTGCATATACAGATGCAGATTGGGCTGGTCATATTGATCACCGGAAAAGTACTTTTGGTGGAGGTTTCTTTCTTGGAAAGAAGTTGGTTTCATGGATCAACAAGAAACAATCATGTAGTTCTTTATCTACTGTTGAAGCTTGTTGCTGCTATTAACTGCACACAACTTCTATGGATGAGGCAAATGTTGAAGGATATTAAAGTGCATTGCATTGGACCTGTAGTTAGACTAGTTTATGTGAACACTAAAGAGAAGATTGCAGACATTTTCACTAAAGCTTGGCCTAAAGAATCAGTGGAGTACCTCAGAGGCAAATTACGAGTTTCTGCCCCTCCGACAGAGAACTAATTCATGTTATTTGGCATCAGTCCGGTATGCATTATCAAAGATATTATTCATTCTGGATTGATGTGGGGATTCTACTACTCAAGGGGTGTAGTTAGCCTTGTGATTTAGTGGTTTTTATTTTGGCTTTGATATTTATGTTAGATTTCTAGCATTGATGTCAAAGGGGGAGAGATATATGTGAAAAATAGAGCTTTAGAGAGATATCATTTATAGGGGGAGTTTGGTATTTTTTTTAAAATCTTCATGGTTTGTGGGAGATTATTGGTTGTCTTCCATTGGGGGAGACTTGTTTGGCATTTCTTGGCACTTACATGTTTTCACATCTAGTGTTGCCATCAATGCCAAAGGAGGAGATTGTTGGCCATTTGGAGGAATTGATTATGTGTTGCATTGATGTTTTGTCATTGATGTCAACACTAGCTGTTTTGGCTGGTTTATCGGTATCCTTCTGTTCTTGGTAGATTGTTTGGTTTTTGGTTGGATTGGATCATCACGATCTAGTATGCTTTGGTATGTTTGGGTTGTGGAATTGGCTTATTCATGCTCATATTCAGTCAATTGGTTTTGATCTGGTGATCGAATGCTATCTTGTTTTCCAGTAAGCTTGGTTTGTTGTTCCGACGAGGGTTTCACTGACAAAGCTTTGTTGAAGATCTTTGATGATATGCATAAGTGGTGTTGGTGCGGCTTTTGGTGGAGATTTAGGATGCTGATGGTGATCATGTTTGAGACTTGGTTGATTGAGATTATTGCTTTGGCGTGTATGGACCTATATTGGGTCCCGGTATTGTCTAGGTTATGGACTAGCTTAATGTAATGTGTGGATTGAACTTCTCGATGCGTTTTTGCAATATATTATTGGTTGGATATTATATGTTTGGTCTGAGGTTGACATGTTTTGTAATTATGTAATTGATTTATTGTCTAGTGGCCGACCTTATAGTTTATGGTCGAGGGTTTGTAAATATATGATTTAAGATCTCATTATAGATAATATGGATATAGGAATGGGATATGGATATGCAAGGAGCGAATAATGTAAAAATCATTCAGGTAGAAGATTTGGTCGATCATTGGTGATCAAGTTGGGTTTATGTAAGAGGATTTAGTGCTCTAGTATTAAGCTTAACCATAACTCTATTCAGGCATATGAGATGGTATCTTTGCAGTTCATTCCTTCTTCCGCATTGTAGTCTGGATTTCTATGTACTCAGTGAGTCTCCTTTTGTGATGAGCAATGTGTTCTAGGCCGTATGGCCTTCCTGCAAGTGTAGGCCTTTCAATTGTAATTCACATACTTTCTGCAGAAGTATTATCTGACTGTGGGTAGGTTTCCCACCGTGGTTTTTCCCTTTAGTTAGTTTTCCAAGTACAAATCTTGGTGTCATGTTGATGGTATTTATTCTCTGATTGTTGTTAATGCTTAGTTGGTTTATCTGCTATATCGATATTTGGTTTATGCATTCCGGTATTGATCTTTTGAGTTCCAGTATTAAAGTTTTAATTGCTTAAGGTTCTGGTAATCTGGTGACAACTGATTCACCCCCCTCTCAGTTGTCTTCAGGTTATTTGAACTGTCTAACACTCTTATCTTGGTGTATCACCTCCTTCATTTTTGCATTTATTTCTTCCCTTTTTCCGTGCGAGCTATTAGGACAGGTTTAGAAGTAGAATTGGGATTGTTGAGTTGGTTCAGCACCTGCACTTGGCTTTAGAAGGAAGCCATCCTTCTCTGTAGATCGAACCCCATTGCGCAAGGTTGCACACTTCGGGGTTTTTTCCATGTTTCACAAGGTTTCTGAGTTGATCGCTTAGCATGGGTGCAAAGTTTTGTGACAATGGTTTTTGGCGGGCTTGGTGGGACCAATTTTCAACTTACATGCTAAGGATTCAGTGTTGTAAACAGTATCGCAGCCTTTGGAGTCAGTCATTATTCAATCAATTGGCGACTCTACTTGCAAAGCTAGTCTCTTGTTGATGACCTGTTGCTGATTTGAAATTCATACAAGGGCATTTTCTAGAGGTAATTTTACATTTTCAGAGATCTCATTTTAAAGCTCTAGAATACGTAGGGGTATACGTTCATTGTCACCAGTTAGGGATGTCGAGGTTGTAAGCACTCCATCACCCAGATCTCATTACAGTCTAGGGCTCCCATCACCAATATCAATTGACCATTATTTTCTATATTTGTCCCTAGAAATCAAGCTTTTGTTACTTTTAATGGAGGAAATCGTCAGGTTTTAGGCCAAAAAGATAATATACTGATAGTTGCTCTAAAAGTTATACCCTTGTTTGCTGGTGAAACCTGTTTTACCCCGGTCAAACATATTCAAGATATTGCTAGCATCTGCATTATATTTGATGTAATTGAAGATAATGTAGTAGCTAGGCTTCGTGCATCATCCTTTAGGGGTAAGGCTCTAGAATGGTATTGAGGATCGTCCTCCAAATTCGTTCACAATTGGGATGAGTTTGGAGAAAAACTATGTGAACACTTTGAAGAAAAGAGTGATCATTTATCACTTATGGAGCATATGGCCACTATCAATAGGGAGCTTCATGAATTCATGGGAGATTCCAATTATAGATTCTAAAAGACTTGGGATAGAATCTTTGCTTTGGTCTAGCCATCTTCCAATCATGCCTTCTTGTGTTACCTAAGAGCTTTTAATAGTGATATACTTGTCATGATACAGTCAATGGGTGAAACTTCTCTTCTTGATGCATATGACATAGCCATAAAGGTAGAAAATTATTTGATACAGGCTAGGAAGATAGCTCAAAGGCTGCTAATGCCTCAATTCTCGGAAGCTCCTACTCAATAGCCCATGTTGGCTCCTATCCCCATGGCATCCACAAGGCATCTATCGACATCGACTTCATCATCGAATGAGCTCCACGACGTCAAGACTTTATTTCAAAACTTTGGCAGTGGGTTGGTGACACTGAAAATGCAATAGGCTCAACATAGCAGGCCTTATCAAACACAAGATTAGAGCTACCAACAAAATTGGCCACCCTTTCAAGGGCAGAACTAGTAGAGTAATGCCTTGCCCTTGAATAGTTTCGATCCCACAATTACAAACAACTCAAAATCAATAGTTCTAGTGCAGAACAATCGTGACCAATAGCAAGATTGTAGTCAACCATGAAATCAGCGACATAACCAAGGTACCTGTGAAAGTGAAGAGTTTATCCAAGTGTAATGTGGTAAATGTGTGAATGAGAGTTCAAGAGGAAAACTACCCTTTCCCTCTAAGGAGAGATGAGAGTTTCAGTATGGATTTCCCTTCAAACACTTTTCACCCAATTACATTGGAAGAGGAGAGGAGAATTCACTAGATTCCAGCTTCAAAGAAGAGGATAGAATTTTGAGTTAAATAGGAATGATAAGCTAATCCCCCTGTTCCTATTTGAAATGGGAAGAAATTGATTGAATTATGTAGTGCAAAAGTGACAAAAAACTGATTATAACTTGATATCGGAGTATAGCATGAATCTGTGCACCTGGATGTAGCAGTGATATGTCGAGATAAAGTCGCTCTGCGAATTTGAGTAAAATTTGTCTAGACCATTGCGGGAATGTACACGGTCCTCCAAAAAATCTATTAAATGAAATGGTTTTTCCGCCTCTGCAAATGGAGCCGACATCCGAAAGTACAACTGCGCACATGCAACCTACACATAAAAAAGAGAGGAAAATTGGTTGGGATTGGGAGTTTACCTTTTGGTCGAATCCCAGTTTTGGAATTAACCAAGTAGTGAAAGAAAGTACTTGCACGCATATGTAAATGATAGACTGAAATGTAAATCACCTGAAGGGAGGTTGTGATAGCAATGTTGATAGAAATGCTTGTGTGGAATTGAATGTTGGAAACAATCTCCTCTTCAATGGTTGAATCCTTGACTTGAATGCAACACCTAGCCTTGAAGGGGGACTTGAGAATGCTTAATGCTGGAAAAGAATGCTTGACTGCTTGAATGGTCTTTAACGCGTGATTGCAATTTTATCCAACTTGACCAAATTACAACTTAGCCAAATGAGAGGGCAAATGCAACTTAAATACATGTCATTTAGGGTTAATAAAATTGATTTTCATGACAGGCCGACATCCGGGAAGTTTCCCGCTCACTGCACAACCTACAATGCGTGCTTTAGGAAAGTTGCTGCCCCAAAATAGGGTAGGGACGGCAGCGCCACGGCTTTGTCCTGGGAGGACAAGGCTGCCACACCCTTGTCCTACCCCTTTCTCCAGGGCAGAGTGTAGATAGGGTGGTGCGGAGGCCAAGGAAGAAGCAAATTTTGAGGGTTGAGTAGTGTCTGGTCTCCAATCAGGCTAGAGGATTCGATCTCGCATGCGTGAGGACCCTAATGCAGTCGAAAACTGCTAGGGTCGCAATTTTATAACACTACACCAAGGTCTAGTTGTGCAGAATGAGCCAATGACCTCCAGCTAACAATATGATCTAAATCAACCAAATGTTGGCAATCAGGCTCATGTACAAGGTGATTCTACTTTTATCAATTGGTAGGAAGCCGAATTTTATGGTGCAAACCAAAGAAATTATGAGACTATGTTACAATACGCAAGGTCAAAGAGGAGAGCGATAGAAGTTGTCTCACCTTCAATTCCTGCCCAAGCGCCAACACCCAAAGTAATTGTCCAGGATACAAGTCAAAATACTATGCAAGGGAACATGAGGCATGAGAAGGCCAAGGTTGCCCCAAGAATAAAGATAGACCTTGTAGCTTCAAAGGGGCCTTCAAAATCAGTTTTTGTTCATTTTAATATAGTTGACCAAATGAAGAAGGCCAACCTCAATGTCACAATGTAGGAGGCCCTTTCCATCCCATCTCAAAGCGATTTTCTTAGGAAGGCATTGAAGGACATCAACCAATCGGTTGACAAGGCAATAGTTAGTAAGACAATGGTCTCTACCAGTTTTCTACAACCCAAGGAGGAAGAAGATTCAAGCAAAATCAGTAAGCCTCCCCCCTTCTATCTATCTTTCATCAGAGGAGATAGCTTAGTTCACAATTGTATGATAGATTCAAGAGCTAGTAGCTCAGTCATGCCTAAGAAGGTAGCTAACCTTCTTGGTATAGAATATGAACCTGTGAGTAAGGGGGTTGCACGCATGCCATGGTATCTAACCTTCTTGGTATAGAATATGAACCTTGTCATGCCTAAGAATTTGAAGTTAACCTTGCACGCGTGTCATGGTTATACTGAATTGCAAGACATATCAGTTATTGACCTCCCTATCTTCTTTACCATTTGTCTGTCTAGGGACTCTAGGAGCAAGATAGATGGATACTTTTCTTTTGATTGGTCCCATATATTATTTTGAACAAGGTATGGTACCAAGGTTACCAGAAAGGTAGATCCCATTGCACAAAGCCACATTGAACCATACACCCCTGTACTATAAACATAAATTGCGCCTTACACGAAGAGGGGGAGGATTGTATATTCCATGAACCTTCTACTGTTTTAGAGGAGGGCCTTGATTGTTTTCTAGACGAATGGTCCAATGCTTTTCAGTTTGATCCATTAGCGGAGACTAAAGATACTAGGCATAGTACCTATTGTATTCATGAGGAGGCTACTCCTATCCCTAGCCTCATCAAGATACAAGAAGATCTAGAGGGGTTATGGAGTATGTTGCTTGATGAATCAAAAAACAGGAATTGTCTAGGTGCTGGTGTGATGCTTATTTCTTCTAAGTAGGAGAAATATTTTTTCTCTTTTATGCTTGATTTTGGTTGCACCAACAATGTGGCTAAGTATGAAGCCTTGATCTAAGGCCTACAATTTGCACAAGAAACAAATATCAAATCATTGTAAGTATTTGGAGATAGCAAGAAGGGACAATACATCAGGCTTGTTGTGAGGCATGTTGTCCCAGACAATCAAACAAATTGGCCAGTGTTCAAAAGTGATCAGCAGATTGGCAATTTCTTGCAAAATGAAGCAAAATTTTATGCTAAAAATTAGTCTATGTTGGAAGACAATTGGAAGACAAGTTGCCTAAAGGTCTAGTTACCTTGGAAGGTATTTTCAACTCGGATGATCAACTGAAGAGAAAAATGAACCTAGCTGCAAAGAAAGGTAATTATAGGCTAGTTGCAATTGCCAAGAGTAGGTCACTAAATTTGGGAAATGTATGTTCCTCAACCAAATGAGAGACCTTTGTTAGGATTTGTTGAAGATATGATGACATAGATGTTGGGACTTATGAAGATTTGAAGGGTTTTGACCGTAGCTTAGCCTAGCATACTATAGTATTAAACTGAGATGCTGAACCAGTTAGACAAAAGAAATGGTCAATAAACCCCAAAATTGAGCCACTAATGAGGAAGGTGTTAACCAAGGTCATAGAAGCCAACATCACCTTCCCTATGAAATACTCCTCTTGGGTGGCTAACCTTGTCCTTGTAAGGAAGAAAAATGTGGAAATCAGACTGTGTAGACTTTAGGGACCTCAATAGAGCCTCCCTTAAGGACCAGTATCCCCTTTCCTCCATGAAGTAAATTCTACAAAGGGTTAGTGGCTCAGAAAGATTTTCATTCATGGATGGGTATTTAGGCCACATTCAAATTTTAGGTGAAGAGTCAGACCAATACAAGACTGCATTTAGTACTAAGTGGGGTACCTATACTTATTGTAAGATGTCTTTTGGGCTGACCAATGTGTGTGCCACATTTCGAGGAGCAATGAACATGGCTTTCAGGCTGTATTAGCAAAGTTTTTGCTTATATATCTCGATGATATAACTGTATATTCGAAAAATGTAGCTGATCATTTTGGTCACCTTGAGAAGGTGTTCATGAAATGCAGGGAATATGGTATGTCCTTGAACCCAATAAAACGTGTATTTGCTATTGATGAAGGTAGATTGTTGGGACACATTCTATCTAAATATGGCTTACCCACTGATCCAGATCAAGTGGAGGTTATTCTTTATCTTGGACTGCCCAGTCACAGGAAAGGATTACAGAGATTCCTTGGTAGGAACAACTTTGTGAGGTGGTTCATTCCCAACCTTGTGTTAGATTTGTGTGAATGTTGTCATTGATGTCAATCCTTGTGATCTGGTTATAGGACCAAATGTGGCATGTTGAGTCACAGTGAAAGATAGGTATGTATGTAATATGAAGTAGTAAGGTATTTATGATCTATTGGAGTTATTTATGGAAAATACTCTTCTTTGAAATCTATTGTTTTGCTTATCATGGTTTGTTTTCAGTTTTGGTATCAATTGTGTCTATTGTATTGCTATCTGAATGGTTGTATTTCATTATGATTTATTGATCCTATGTTCTGGAATCTGTGACATCTTTATCTTGAAGTTGGAAGTTGTTATGGTTGGAATTTGGGATTATGGGTTTGTATCTTTGGGTCCGATAGACCATAGTTTTGTCCTGTTAATTGAGGCATATGTTTTGATATTTTTGTAGCGTGTAGAAGATCATTAAAGACCGACTTGGTTACCCTATTTTTGGTCGAGGCATATTTTGGATAACGTGTTGATTTGAGCAATGCATAATTGTGTAAAGCACTTGTGGTTGGCCGACATATTATCACGGTATATGTGTTTATTGCTATATATATATATAATCTGTGTGTGTATCAGATAGAAGAATAAGAAATGTGTGAGTGATAGAGTTGTGGGCAAGAGAGCAATATCAAGATGAGAGAAATATACAGTGTGAGTAGTGGAATATGATATATGAATGAAGGTGTGTGTAGAGAGTCATAGTGCAGACAGTGTTGCAGTAATCCTTCATCCGATCAGCTGCAAGCATTTGGATTAACAAAGTACAATCACAGTGATACAGTAATCATTTACCAGATTTGCTACAAGTAGTTGTGGATAGTTTGGAGAGATCCTTTACTGGATCTATTGTGACTTGTTGTGAGTTGATATCTAAATTTATCTTGGAATTGACCTTATGCATTTGTAGACGCAATTTTCCGCAGTACATTTATCTCTATTGCAATAAGTATTCCGACAGTGAGTTGCTTTGTAATCTAGTTGTGAGCCATCGAAGAGTAAGCCAACCATTTTGTAAACACCATATAACTAGTTATATTATCTTGAGAGTTAACCTTCTCTGTGGTTTTTCCCATTTGGGTTTTCCACATATAAAATTCGATGTTTAATTTGTGGTTATGTTGTTTGTTTATTATGCACTTGTTGATTCATGTTGATGAGATTAATTACTAAGGTTAATTTATTCCATTCACCCCTCCTCTTAGTATTCCATTCCATTCAACCATTCAACACTTTGTGACCATGGTAGAAGCCCTCACCTCCATGGTAAATAGAAATTTAGCTTTCAGTTGGACCAAGGGAGGACCGTTTTTGAAGAAAATAAAGAAGCAATTGCTTAAGCCCCTCCACTTGTCCTAACTAGGTAAAGGTTTTTATCCTCTATACCTTTGGAGGATAATCTAACATCTCGACTATACTAACACAACTGAACAATTATAATTTGGAGCAACCTATTGGCTTTTTCGGTGAGGGATTAAAGGTCTATGATCTCAGGTATGGCTACGTAGAGAAGTAGGTCCGCATTATTGTAAGAGTGTTGGAAAATTTTAGACACATGTTGTCTAACAACAGGAACCAACTCTTAGTTCTACATGTAAGGGTCAAGGATTTCCTTCTAACCAAGGACATCAATGAGTAGAGGGCAGGGTGGATAACCAAGGTCATGGAATATGACATCAACATCAAGATCACGAAGCTTATATGAGACACAGGCCTATGTGAACAACTTGTCTCATCCTTTGAGACTGCTTTACAGGTCACCCTTGTCTTACATGAGAGTCAACCGATCAGAAAGTACACTCAGGTCAGTTGGGTGAGTGACATGACCATCTTCTTAATGAATTTTAGATATCCTCAAGGTCTAGATAGGGCTAAAAGAAGACACTTCATTTTGCAGTCCATCCCTCATGTCTTAGTGGATGGCACCCTTTTCTGAAGAGGCTCTAATGGAGTCTTGTTAAGATGTATTGAGAAAAATCAAGTCAATAGATAATTAGAAGAATTTCAGGATGGCTCTTCAGGGGGGCACTTCTCTGAAGGGACTACAACAATCAAAATAACGAGGGTTGGTTATTATTGGCCAACCTTATTCAGTGACATAAAGAGATGGGTGAAGAGTTGCAAGAAATGTGCTTTCTTCTCTAGAAAGCAAAGACTAGTTGTCGTACCTCTCCGCCCTATTCAAAGAGATCAAGAATTTGCACGATGGGGTTTAGACTTTATTGGCATGATCAACCCACCTTCTAGTGCCGGCCACAAGTGGATTCTGGCTGCAACAGACAACTTCACTAGGTGGACAGAGGTAGTTGCATTGAAAGAGGCTAATGAGGCCTCAATGTTGGAATTCCTTGATGGAATTGTGAGAAAATTCAAGTGTCCCTTCCACCATCATATCAGATAATATCAAGGCATTTTGTTGAACCCAGATCAATTCTTGGGCAGTTAAGTATGGTATATACTTAAAGATATCATGAAATTATTACCCTCAGGGTAATGGCTTAGCTTATACTAAGTTGAGGATAACCTTTCATGCTAGTGTATGGGAAAGAAGAAAGACTCCCATTTTCCTTGTAGTTACCCTCTCTTGAACTAGTGCATCAGCTATTATTAATAGAAAATGATGCCATGATAGTAAGGCTAGTTGAGCTAATGGAGCTAGTGGAAGTTAGAGGTTAGGCTATGCATACACTTGAGGCTCATCAAGAACAAGTCAAAAGAATGACAAAAAGGCTATTAATAGGGTGTTCAAAGAGGGAGATCTAGTTCTCAAGTGGGATGTAGATATAGAGGCAAAGCCAAATGATACTTCAAATTTGATGCTATTTGGAGTGGTCCGTATGTCATCACTAGTTGAAAGGAGGCCAATGCATATCATCTCTCCAAACTCGATGGTGAAGTTCTTCCAATCTCAGTGATTGAGATGCATCTCAAGCCTTGCTTCTAAGGAGGGTCTTGATGACCATATAAATATTAAATTAGAGGTTGTTTTGCTTTCGTAAGTGCTCTTTGTACTTGCTGCATTCTCCTTAAGAAGGTGTGTGCTCTAGTTTCCAGTTTCCCTCCAAGTAATTACACGCACAATTTTTTGGTCCTTCCAGTGAATCAATGTCGAATGGATGCTCAAGGCTTTTGAATTCCATGCTTAGTAGGCAAGCATCCTGCAGAGGTCACCAAAATGCTGTCATTTTTATGCCATTCTTGGTCCAGCAGTGAAAACTTGGCAGTGAAATATTCCATGGACCAGCGCTGCCTCAGATAATCAAGGACAAGGCTAATGATCATGAAGTGTTAAGTGTTGTCTTATCGGAAGGCAAACCCGAAAACCTGGAAACCCAGGTTTCCCAATTCTTCCCTTCATGAACCCGAAAATCCGGAATCCCAAGTTTCCCATTTCTTTCCTTCATGAACTCAAAAACCCGAAATCCCAGGTTTCTCAATTCTTCCCTTCATGAACATAGAAACCTAGAATCCTAGGTTTCCCAATTCTTCCCTGCATGAACCCGGAAACCCAGAATGCCAAGATTCCGACTTCCCACTTTCGATTACTTGGAAGACTTCTAGATGGCATGATCAACACTCAAATCTCTTAATGCTCAATCAAATCTTGCAACTTGTACACTTTCATTCATAGAGCTATAGGGGTGCATTTAATGTTTTGTAGGATGACTGTCACATGGAGTACAAGGCCATGCTTATTTATGGTTGCTTGATGGCCTTCATGTCAGGATTGCATGCTTTGACTTTGGAATGTCAGGCAATACACCTTCTACAAGTACTTTTCTTCTTGTGATTGCCTTGTCAATATACGGGCAGTTTGCTTGGATGTACACCATGGCAGGTTTGTGCATTTCCCCGCCTTCGCTGAGTGTCATTTCTCTGTGTATAAGGGTTAAGCCTTCTCTTCGGTGACCAATGGTCTTTCCTCTGTGACCAATTTGCTATATATTTGTTAAGCCTCATTGTAAAGGATTTTTTGCCTGTTGGCTTGGAGTTATTCTTTTGTCTTTCACTTCTCTTAAAGACTTGTATATTTGTTGCATTTCTCCAACTGTAAGTTTGGCCATTCGCCTTATAATGAATTGAAATTATCATTATTGCCTACCTTCAACTTATGCATGTTGTGTATGTTGGTAAAAGTACAAAGCTGTGTTAGAGTTTTATAAAGGAAATGGACAATGCCAATTCAACTTTTTAAACTGAATCAATAGAAAGTGAAATATATTTTTCGAATTTTTAAATAAAGTATACTAATAAAATGTATATCCTTTTGTGTATTTTATATTTGTATTTTTTATTAAAATTTTAAAAATAATTTCAATATAGTTTTGTAGAAGGTAAACACTATAATTTAGTTGCTGAGAAAATGCTAAAATTGAAGTTAGACAAACCACCACACTTTATTTAATAAATTTTACCTTTTTTTCTTCATTTTTTTTTCTGTATATTGATAACTTGAAACTTTAGTGCAAAGATATATTTTTTATTATTTTTTTTATAAATATACTTTTTTCGATAAATTTGAAAAGTTGCATGTACTGAAATATAACTCTTTCTATTTTTCGTCACATTTTTTATTCATTATTTATCAAAATTAGAAAAGAATTATATTATCTTGACATAGGTTCTTTTCTCTAGTGCATCATATTTTTTTCAAAATTTTATAATAAATTTTAGTATTTTTTCTTGTCAATATAATCAGTCTTATATTTAAGTGTTGATGGGATAGTTTCAATAAAAATAAAATGTAAGATATAACAAATAATTAAAATGTTATACGAGATATGTTTTTGAATATTCACTTGTAGATCTATAAAGCGTATTTTTACATTTCAAATTTTTTTTTTTAATAAGACTAGGAGATCTGAAACCCAAGGCGATATAAAATATACATTTAGTAGACACTTGCAATTGGAAAAGTTCGGGCCCATATATAACTTATCTATAATGAATCTATATAGACCATATGTTTGACTAAAAATAATTTTTAGTTAGAGAATCTTAAATTCATTTTTGTTGATAAGTCTGGCTTGAAACTTGACACAGTATTGTATTTTTACCCATGTTATGTTACCTTCATTGTAAGTGTATGTTTTGTGGTTTTTTCTGTCATGCATATACTGTGTTAACTTGTTTCTAAGTGTGAGTTGTGGGAAACCTTCTCCCCTCTTGACATTCAACAAATATTAACTTCCATACATGTGTTTGGGGCCATTTATATAATTGAAGTTTGTGCATCTGTTGGGTATTTCGGTTAGTTCTTTGTGCCACTTCTGGGTGGGCAGAGAAACATATCTTATCGTGGTGCATCACCTCCTTTCATTTTTAAATTTCCTAAGGATAGATTTAGAAGTAGAATTTGGAGTGTTGAGCTTGTTCAACATTTGGACTTGGATTGAGAAGGATGTCGACCTTCCCAGGAGATCCAACCCCATTGCACAAGGTCCCACACTTCGAGGTTGTTTCCATGTTACACAAGGTTGTTGGCTTGATAGCTCAACAAGGGTGCAAACTTTTGTGACAACATATACCATATATTGATGGCTTCTTTTTGGTTGGGGCATGAGAATCTCTAAGTGAAGCATTTCATTTTTTGGTAATTTTATATGTTGCTTACCAATGCTTTGACATGTGGAGGATAGTTGCACATGTTTTATGTTAGACTTTGGATGTTGCAATGATTATGGAAAGTCGTACATGAAATAAACATTTAAGTATAAGACATTTATTTTCTTATACTTTAAGTTCTATGTCATGCATATTGTTAGAATGTTTGAGATGGGTTTCAGATCTCCTAGTGTTGCAATGCAAATTCTAGTTTCACAGGATATTTTAAACTTTTAGGCTCATTCAAAGTTCAATGATTGATAGTTTTAATTATTGACGGTTTTAATTTATTATTTGAAACCTATAGCTGCCATCATTTTAGTTGTAGTTCCATCAAGCATTTTTAACAATCATTTTGAGGTATGTTTGGTTCAGTTTAAACTTTAAAGTGATGTTTTTGTAGTATGCTTCTGGGTGTGTGTGTATCATAGTTACTTGGCTCGGACTCGACAAGCTGATTTTTGGCTCGGACTCGGACTTGGTGCCCAGACTCGACTGAGACTTGGCAAATTGAAAAACCCAATAAATTCAAAGACTTTAACGATTTTAAATTGCTTCCATGCAGTTTTTGATAAATAAATATAAAAGACACAATAATCTCATCAAATAGAAGCACATACACAAGTTTACATTGATCACATAAGTATAAATGCAAATTTTAGGCCTGTGCGGAAGGATATAAGCTAAAATGAATAATACATAAGAAATATAGATAGGTTCAAATGTCTACAAATTTCATGGAATGTGAAATACACGTCATCTAAAGTTCAAAACAAATATCAAGTTCAACATAAAAGCTAGAGCCTAGAAGTCTGAGGCTTCGAAGAGCCAATATCAGTTGACCGCAGAATTGTCCTACATGTATGCCTAAGATAAGTCCTGTAACGTTCTGTAGCCATGATCTCTTCTTGTGTCTGAGGCTCAGGCTCACGCACAGTGAAATCCATATCCTCCTCCACATCATCTTCGAGGTCCTCAAATGGGTCTCCTCATGTTGTAGCCTCCTCTACAATCGCCACTTCCTCGTATTCTCGATCCCCCTGATCAACTCACTCTGAGTCTTTATCACTGAGGACAAGATCATCAAGCTCAGTGTTCCACTCTTCTTGTGGATTAACCTCATCTAAAGTGATAGGGGATGTATCAGTGGTGAAGATCTGTCTGTGATAGAGGCAAAGGTTGTAATAAACAAATACAACATCATTCAACCTTTGCATCACCAACCTATTAAGCTTTTTGGAGTGAATATGCTCGAACATGCTCCAATTCCCCTCACATCCTGAAGCACTACATGGCTGGCTCAAGATACGAACTGCAATCTTTTGCAGATTTGGCACCTTATTAGTAAACATCTCCCACCATGCATCTGAAATAATAAATAATAAAAATTATTTTTATTCTATAACTTTGAGTTTATGATAATGGTAATAGAATCATAGATAGAAAAGATTAGGATTTAAATTTTAAAACTATGCATTTATTAGATTTTTACCTTGTATCATTTATGTCCGGTTTTTCTTGCAAATGTCTTAGGAGAAGAAGTCTTCTTATGCATTCCTAAATATCTCTACCTCATGGACTATGTGTGCAGCAACTGATGTATCAAGTGACAATCACTCTACAACTTCATAGAGCCCATTCAACACCTCGTCATCGACCTTGAAATCTGGTTGAAATTGTAATATCGGATTAAGATAGTAGACAGTTGCATGTATAGGCCTGTGAAGCAGATTGTGCCATCATCGATCAATGACGTCCTTGTAAAGTGGAAAATTACCCTGGTGACTCCCTGCCTAGGAGAGAAAAAGGAAGTCACTAGGATGATTTTCACTTGGAGGAACTTTACATTCCAAAGAGGGGGCTTGAATGCACTAGATCGAAATCCAGGGGAAACAAGGATGTGAATTCCAAGGGGATTGCAAGAGTCGAAGTGTGATTTACCCTCTTTTGTAAATGAGAAAGTTGACTTGTCGACTATGTGAAACAAAGAGAGAGATTGAGTGAAATGTGGAGCTACCAATTCGGGATCACGTTAAAACTTTGGATTTGACCTAATTATACTTATACGGATCTACCCTGCAAATTTGGAGAAATTTCGGCGAGACTGTGGCAACAATGTACATGGTCCTCCATAAAATCCGTGAAACGAAAAGGGTTTTTCTGTCTTTGCAAATGAAGCCCAAAACCGCAATTACAGCTGCGCAAATGCTTGAATGTAAACAATGGAAATGTATACCTTGTAGATCTGCAACTTGTTGATGATGATTGCTTTGGTTCTTGAATGTAATTGCAAGTGTTGCATTAAATGGCATGTAACATGACAAAACCCTAACACACACACATGCTTGCAAATGAATGTTGTAATATTGCTCCCATGGATTGATGAAGAAGAATTGAATGCTTGAATACTTGGTCAGGGATGTTTTTACCTATGCTTGCTTATCCTCCCTTAACTCTTGAATTTCGCCTCTCACAAATGAGAAAACCAACTCCCTTTTGTACATGCCTCAGAAGATTAATTTATCTCACCAAAGACCGACATCGAGGAGATTTGGGATCCCGAAGTGCCGATGTGGCCGGGGTGACCTACCTTGGGGCCACCCTAAGAGGGTGGGACAGGGGCGCCACACCCCTGTCCTAGGGGGACAGATGTGCTAGACCCCTGTCTTGCCCTATCTTTGGGCCCGGACAGGGTCCTGAAGCTATCTCAGGGCTCAAACAGGAAGGGGTCAATGGGCTGAAAATGAAGAAAGAGGTCCTAGTCAGAAAGGAGGGTGTTGTCGCCAATGTGAGGACTTTGAATGTGGTTAAAATTGCCATAGGCGCAATTTTATGATACTATATTTAGCCCCTACTTTAGCAGGAGTATGGCTTTCGCTACTAGTGTCGGTAAAGTAGAAGAAATAGAGATGAAGATGAGAGATTCTGAGCAATACCACAAGGAGTATAAGATGTGACTAATCTCGAGGAACCAAGTTCCCAATCTTAGGATCTTAATCACTCAAACATATGCAAATGGACACAAAACAAAAAGGAACAAGACACACAAAATAAAAACAAAACACAAAAAACACACGACAGACACAAGACACAAGATGACAAACCAACTAGTCGAAGAGACCTTGATACTCAGATGTCTCAACAACTAATCAAAACACAAAGATCAATGCCATAACATAAACACGAGCGATCACATAAAAGAGGAAAGCTGACATCATCCATGAACCATCAATAGTAAATCTAGGAGTTCATGAGAGGAAAAAGAGAGAGAACATGAATACACAGTTTGGTGATCCATGAGAAGAAAGATGAAGAATAGAGAAACTATGGACATCCCGCCCCTAAAACTAAGTGATCCATGGAGAGAAGGACATGGAAATCTAGCCCCCAGAGCCTGTTTGGTTGATCCATGTAAGGGAGGAGAGTGAGAACATTGTTAGTTCTACCCAAAATCCAGTGCATGCGTGCAAGTGAGGTACGAAGCGCCTCAAAGGAGTCTATGCCCGAGTATGCTACAACCTGTATAGAATGTATAATACAAGTGTCAAGAAAGGCGTGATATCTCTCTCTAAGAGTTTGTGCTCTGGTTTCGAGAATAAACACCTTGCATAGGAGAAAATGTGGCATCATCTCTCTCTAAGAGTCTATGGTCTAGGTATGAGAATGACCCATTGTACAAGAAAAAGAAGTGAAAACATCTCGCTCTAAGCGTTTGTGCTCTCATTCTGATAATGGCCCATTGTACAAGTGAAAAGTGACGACATCTTTCTCTAAGAGGCTTCTGTCTGCTTCCAAGAATGTCTGACTATACAAGAAAAGTGATGACATTTTGCTCTAAGTGGTCACCCTCTGGTTCCAAGAATGTCCCACTGTACATTGCATGACAGAATTATGGTACAAAGGAGCAGTGTGTGTGCCCCCCTTAAGATGTCGACATAGGTTGATATTGATATCTTAAGGAACGTAGAACAAGGATACCTACCTTCACAACAAAGAATATATCCGTTATGCAACAATGTCGTAAATCCAAGCAAGAGAGGGAATACTCTTCAAACAAGGATAAGATAGTTGAAAAGAGATATATTGCCGTAAGTGTAAAGGAGATCCTTGTAGGAGAAGAGATCCTTGTTCAAAAGACATCTATCCCCAAGAGGAGTTATCTTAGATAAATATAACATCTTCTAGAATAAAGCAATGGAGAGAACAAGAATGCAATCCTTCCTCCTATTCCTAGGTGAAAGGGGTTCTCAATGAGGGATGACTCACTTTTAGCCCCCAGAGGGATGGGTGAATTTATCATAGACGTACATTACCAAGTGTACAAGAGGTCGTAGCCAAGTACTAACAGCTCTTGTATAACAGAATACTTGAGCCAACAACCAACAACTGTGCACAAGGAATGACATCAAGTAATATGATCTCTGTTTTATGACCAACAACTGTGCACAAGGAATAACTCACACCATCCACTTAATAGGGCAAATTGGATCCCTAGAAAAAGAGAGAGAGGTATCATTGCCCCCCAAGCTAAGGGACAATGAGAAGAGCTTATACAATCTACTAGAGGGAGATTAAACATAAGCAGATGTGCAATGAACATACATGAACATATGCAAGAAAAGACATTATTAAATGTAAAATACATGTCTCAAGAAGTGGTAATCTTTGAAAGGAAGAGAGAAAAAGAGTCACATATTCCCCAAGGGGGATTAATCGTAAAAGCATACCATTGTAAGAAATGATAAGATCACATATGAAAAATGCAACCCCTAAAGGATATAATGATAAATAAGAAAGAAAGAAAGGGAAAGGAGTGAAAATCTTGGCCCCCCAAGTGAGGAGAACAAGGGGAAACATTACACATTTTCTGCTGGTGATTGTTTTCAAGTGATATGCCTTCTAGTGAAACAAATCCTTTCAAGGGATAAATACTTCTCGAGAGATCATTGCCTGCTAAGGGGCATACCATACTTGAGA
This sequence comes from Cryptomeria japonica, assembly GCF_030272615.1. NCBI lineage: Eukaryota > Viridiplantae > Streptophyta > Pinopsida > Cupressales > Cupressaceae > Cryptomeria > Cryptomeria japonica. The sequence continues at coordinate 61,245,351 of NC_081409.1, forward strand.
ATAATCAAAACTATAGAAGAGGTAATATTTCCAAGAGATTGAAGGAAAGAGAAGAAGTGCAGTACTTATTAAAGATGGCCTTCTTGAAGCAAAGAGGTAAATCAAAGAACAATTATATGCTGAAATAGGAATAACCCTGTGCAAGAAAAGAGATCTAATAATGAATAATGCACAAAGATAGAGATAGATATGTAGAAAGAAGAAGAAAAATGGACTTCATGTTGCTGCCCCAAAGTATGCTAAAGTGAAACAATACGACCACTAATGATAAAGAGCTTCCATTAAAATGGGCTAGTTATGCCATAGGGTGAAGAGCAACATAAATTGAAAAGAAGTTCTAAGGCAATATATTTTTACCAAGAAATACAGCTAGATCTGTTGTGAGACAAATTTTTTCATGATCATATTGTAGTTGAACAAATTTCTTAAATGCATAACATTTTCTAAGAGAATGTGAATATGAATCATGAAAAATGCAATATTCAGTACCTTTCACTTGCTTAAGACTTTTGTTTTTATTTTGACGAGGAAAGGAAATATTATTGTCATATTTCAATCTCTAATAGATTCTTGCAGCTAATCTGTCAGGATGGTAAATATTGTCATGACATTAAGGGGAGGGTTTGTTAGGAGAAGAAGTTTCATTATCCACAATTATAATTTTTCCAATATCTATGCCGTCTTGAAAAGACTTTTGAAAATCAGGGCAATTGTCAACATTATGGTCATGGGTTTGATGAAATGAACAAAAAGGACGATTTGAAGAAGAAGCATACTTGCGGGCTCTCTTGATTTGTTGTTTTTGAAGATAATCTTTCAAATTTTGAAGCCACTTCCTAGGCCTCTTGTAGTAGTTTGTATTGGAGTATTTATGGGGACAGAAATTCCATGCTCAAATTTCCCAATTCCTTGTCCTTTAAAACCTTGTTTTGTAATTATATGAAAGCCACGACTATAAGAATGTTGCAATTGACTAGATGGAGGAACAAGATCATGAATTTCTTTGAAATCTGATGTGTAATGAGCCATAAAAGGATTTGTAGACGAAGGAGGACTATCATGTGAGATGACAATCTCTTTTCCTTTATCAAGCTTATTCTTTTTGGAAGACTGGGGAGGAATATCTTCATTATCTTAAAGCTCATTTTTAGTTATTTCTATGCGAGGGGAAAGGTCGTGCATAAAATGTGTGACATCATCCTCCCTACATATAGTTTAATGTTGAAGATAGGTCTTTGGAGAATAAGGAGGATGCAAAGATGTAAGAATGTTGATGTTTTGATTTTGCACCCCTTCTCAAGGTTACGTGTAGAAGAAGAAGATGGATCCATGTTACTTTCCAACGTTTGCCCTTTTTTAGAGAGATTATTGGTTAAAGCATTAGGTTTCATCTCATACACACAAGATACCTTAGGAGAGGTACAAAGGTTAGGATCTCTAGGTTTAGTATCTACAATAGCTTTAATGTGATTAACATAGGAAATGCATTTTGTTAACAACATCACCATAATGCAACATAAATGACACATAAAAGCTTTGAGGTCTAATTGAAAAGAAAATAATTTAGAAATGCTAACAACACAATATGACCAAGTGCTATGAATAAAGAGAAGCAACTGGAAATGAAAGAAACTCTTATACGACACATGATTATATTAAATATATGCAAAAAGAAATGTAATCATATGCGAAAGAGAAAGTAAATCCAATTTACTAATTATCATTGAAAGTCTCTTTATTAAAATCTTAATTTGCTGGAAAAGCAGATCTAAAATTAGGACCTTTTATGAAAATTAGTGTAAGATTTCAATGTGATGAATTTTGAAATTGTGTTTGACCTTAGAGTGTTAAAATTGATAAAGTAAACTGATTTTCTGGATTTGAGCAGAAAAATACAGTCAATTCCGTCTCCCAAAATTTTGGGAAAAAAAGTCGAGGACCGTGGCGGGAGTGCACACGGTCAGACCAACTTTTTTCAAAATTTTCAAGGATTATAGAAATTAAGATTTTAATGCGGAATCCAAAAAAAAAGTCGATTTGGAGATGTCTAGACCGATCAAACTTGTAGTCAAAGGTCGAAAAGAAGAATCTTTAAAATTAGGGTTTTATGATTTAACTACTTAATTGTCAGAATAAAGAGACAGATTTGAATTTGAATTTTGAAATAGAAATCAGATCAGAAACAAGTAATTAAAATTTTACGATTCACAAGCTTAATCTTCTCAAAATGAAAAATTAGGGATTTTATGCAATAAACTCTAAAATTTACGAATAGATCAAACTTGGAAATGAAAATTTAAAATACAAATTGCAATTAATCAGATCCAATAATTAAAAATCAAAATTAATGTGTAAGACGTCGGGTTCACCAAAATGTAAAGTGGAAAATTGGACCCGAGTGACTCCCCACCTAGGAGAGAGAGAGGAAGTCGCTAGAATTATTTTCACTTGGAGGAACTTTAGATTCAAAAGAGGGGGCTTGAATCCACTAAATCCAAATTCAAGGGAAAGAAGGATGTGAATTCCAAGTAGATTTCAAGGGTCGAAGTGTGATTTACCCTCTTTTGTAAATTAGAAAGTTGACTTGTTGACTATGTGAAACAAAGAGAGAGATTGAGTGACATGGGGAGCTATTTGTTTGGAATCGTGCAGTAACTTTGGATCTAAGCTAATTAGACTGATACAGATAGATGCCCTACACATTTGGAGAAAAGTCGTCGGGACTGTGGCAACAATGTACATTGTCCTCCACAAAATCCGTGAAACGAATAGGGTTCTTCTGTCTCTGCAAATGAAGCCCAAACCTGTATTTACAGGTGCGCACTTGCAACCTACACATAGAAAAGAGAGGGCAAAGGGTTGTGGATAGGGGTTTGCCTTAGTCAAACCCGAGTTGAGGAATCAACCTTGAAGGAAAGTATTTGCAAATGTCTGAATGTAAACAATGGAAATGTATACCTTGTAGATCTGCAACTTGTTGATGATGATTGCTTTGCTTCTTGAATGTAATCACAAGTGTTGCATGAAATGGCATGTAACATGACAAAACCCTGACACACACACATGCTTGCAAGTGAATGTTGTAATATTGGTCCCATGGATGGATGAAGAAGACTTCAATGATTGAATGCTTGATTATGTATTTTTTTGCCTATGCTTGCTTATCATCCCTTCGCTTGAATTTCGGCTCCCACAAATGAGAAAACCAAATCCCTTTTATACATGCCTCAGAAGATTAATTCATCTCACCAAAGGCCAACAATGGGGAGATTTGGGATCCCAAAGTGCAGATAGGGTTGGGGGGTGCTATGTTGGGGCCACCTTAGGAGGGTGGGACAGGGGCATGAGGCCCATGTCCTACCCTATCTTGGTGCCCGGACAGGGTCCTGTGGCTATCTCAGGGCTCAAATAACAAGGGGTCAATGGGGTGAACATGTGGAAAGAGGTCTTCGTCAGAAAGGAGGGAGTCGTCGCCAAAGTGAGGACTTCGAATGTGGTTAAAATTATCAGAGGTGCAATTTTATGACACTATAGTCCCATATGGGATCATACTTAGCCTGATTCCCCGAATAAATGGCTCCAATTACCTCCTTCGCCCTGTCGATGCCCTAAAAAATGTAGCCCATTGTGGGCTTCTCTCCATCAACAACTCGTAGGACAAGAATAAGAGGTTCTATGAATTGTGATCACAAGTTGAAAGTTGCAACATTAAGCTTTAAGTTTTAAGTTTTACTTAAACAAGTTTGAATAAAAATAAGGAAATGAGAACAAAAATGAAAAATATATTACATAATTACCTGCACAATGTCCTTGGCCAGTTGCCAAATGCTATGCTTTTCAAAAATGCTATCAACCATCTCAATCCCTTCACTGTTCATTGCATATGATGATGTCATCCACACCTCACTTACAAACATGCGTTTCAATCCGGCCTTCGACTGAAGCAAGGATTGCAATGTGATAAAATTTGTTGTAAATTGGGTAATTCCTGGACGAGACAACTCTTTCTTATTTGTCAAATTTCTCATAAGGTTGAGGACAGAGGCATGATTATATATGTATTTAAAAATATTCTTTCCAGCTTCTACATATATTTTAATCCATGGAATTTTACCAAGGTCCTCCAATATGGGGTCAATGCAAAGAGCAACACAAGGGGTCCAAAACAGGGCAGGGCACCTCTCCATAAGAAGTCTACCTGCAACAACATAATTTGTTGCATTATCAGTCACTATTCGCATGACATTCTCCTCACGGACATCCTCAAACACTTCCTCCAACAACCCATAGAGATACTCAGCATTTTTTATATTCCCTGAAGCATCAATTGACTTCAAGAACACCGTGATACCTCAGAAAAAAAAAAGAGATTTAGTAGAATAAAAATTAAAAAAATTATTCACCAAACCAATGATAAATATACTTTACAAAATACAAACTACAAACTACAGAGTGCAATTACCTGATGAGGAGACAAGAAAATTCAATAGTGTTCTACTTCATCTATCGGTCCAACTATCAGTCGTGATGGTGGAACCCTTCCTCCTCCATATTTTACGCTGCTCGGCAATTTTGGCTTTAACATTAGACACCTTTTGATTCAAAATAGGGCCTTTTATCTCCTCATGATTAGGCGCTTTGAACCCTTGATGACAACCAATATTGGTATCTACCATAATTTGGCAGTATGGAGACCTAAAACAAATTAAATAAACATAATAAGTATTAAGTTTTATTTGTAACTTCAAAAATTAAAATAATGAATGTGGCATACTTTTAAATTCTCAATTTATTAAAAGCAAAAGAATTAAGACATAGAAATCAAAATACTAATGAATACCTTGGTGCATGAAATGGAACGTTGTTGTAGAACCAAAAGTCTCCAATTGTCATTTTCGTAGGATTATGCTTCTCCTTTTCCCAACGCATGCTGTCAAGCGATGGTTGGGCACCGAGAGTCGTATGCGTAGAACAATAAGTAAATCTAATGTGGATTTATTTTTACGAATGCGAGGCGCAATGCTCACTCTCGCGCTACCACTACTTCTAGATGCAGGGAATGGAGGTCGAGGATTTGAGGAAGCCTTTCCACCAATGGCTGCCATTTCTTCCATTTGCTTCCTTTTTAATTTTTTCGTCTCTTCAAATTCCTGTAATTGAGCTTGCACTTCACGAATAGCCTTAGGGGGTGCTTTTTTGCATGGTTTTGCATCATGGCAATCTATTAGTGCAATGCGATATTTCAGTTGGTTAATACCTCCCCCATTATATTTTGTCTTGCAATGAATACATGTTACTTCTCATTTTATTGAACCGGGGATGTCATGTTTCCAATTCTTATCCTTTCTAACCGAGGCTGCCTTTGAGGCACCACTTCCACTAGGCGGAGACATTATCTTGCAATATATAATAAATGGAAAAAATCAGCATAATGTCTGTTATGTTAAATAAATTAAAACCTAAAAATAAAAAATAGAAAGAAAAAGATAAACTAGGGTTTTAACTTTCATATTTTTTTCATCAATATAAAATAAACCAAAAACAAAACAAATGTACAAAAAAAATGAAAATAGGAAAGTAAGAAAATAAAAAAACAACAAAAAAATGGTACTGACCTGTATAGATTTGCTTGAAAACCTCTTCCAAATCCTTCTTTAACACCTTGAAATGCTTGAATGCAAGCTACAAACTTGCGCAAAGAATCAATAATCCTTATTTACTCTTCAATCTATCTGCTGATTTGCTCTTCAATAGTTCCATTTTTTGCTCAAAACCATCTTTTTCTCTGCTCCTTGTGTTTGCAAACAACAAAAATTACTTTTTAGGGTGGGGAACAAAACCCTTTTTTTCATTTAAAACTAATGTCATTTTTTTTTTTAACTTGTTATTTTCTGTTTGCATGACAGAGTCTGACCTATGGGTCTCGGCGAGTCTGCGGAGTTTGGCAAACTCAACGAGTCTGCCAAAACTTGACAAGACTTGACGGACTTCGAGTCCAGAGGCCATGGGCCTCGGCAAGGGCGACCTGCCTCTGGACACTGTGACTCTTGCCAAGACTCATAGAGTTTTGTAACACTGGTTTGTATGCTTCTTTTCTGAGTTTTCGGAGCTTTGTAATTCATCCATTCATGTATCACATTGTTATTTATAGACTAATTATTGTGGAGCATTATAACATTTGTTTGATATCAAAACTTGAGATCCACAACGAATACACTTATTTTGTTGTTTATAATATGTAAGTGTTAACCTTATAATGTTTTGGATGGTCATGCCTTTTTTATGTCTCCATTGAATGGTAGTATTGGCAATCGGTTTAAATATGATATTGTTGATGTACTTACCCTACTTAATAAGTGGTAATATTGTAATTGCTCATCAGCAGATAAATGGAAGAGGGTATTTTTTACACTTGAATATTGTATAAGGTTTTGTATTGAGTAAGTTGAGTTGCCCATAAGCTTTTTGACTAAATTAGGGTTTGTGGGGCTTTGCTTACCCTGGATAAGTGGACGATGCATGTTTTAGTTTCTTATAATCCATATGCCACTGAATGAATTGTTTTTGCTGGCTTGTTGTCAGAGGCTTTCTTTTCGATAGCTGCATTCAGTTATTATATATCTTAAAATATCATATTCTCTCACTTTGTTTTGCTAGACCCTTCTTATCACCATTTTTTTTTTTTGTGAATGTTACATTTTTTCCTTTATATTAATATAAAATTAAATAAGATATATTTATTAGGGTTAAAAAATTGATCTCTTATTAAATTGAATTTCTAAAATTAAAATTTAATAATTTGAATGTGTATCCCTACGTGTTAGTATCTAAGATTCTAAATTAAGTTTTAGATTTGTTACTCGTATTAACTAATTAATTATTATAGCAGATTTAAAACTGGTTTCATGTAGAATTATAAATAATAAATAATATAAAAATATAACATTTAAATTATAAGAAAACGGAGCAACACGTGTTTCTGTTGGAAACCGTGCTAAGATTCTTGATGTTTCTTAAGATGCGAAAACCGATAACTGGAATTCGTCACCATTAGCTATATTTGTTGTACTATTATTTCTGAAATGTAATTGAATATAAAAGGAGGTGTAATTAAATATAAACTATAAAAAGTGCATTCACCTGACTAGGTTAAAGGAAATGATCTTCCTTTATAAGTGCTCGCACTTATAAAGGATGTAGTTCTTTCTGCCTACTAACCTTAGACCCTAGATAATGAAACGCTATATAGCTACATATAAAGTTTGTGAGCATATTACAAAATACAATCTTAGAGTTTTTGGAAGGACTAGGGTGATGCGGGGATGGACTTATATGTATGGTTATGTTTTACTAAACTTTGGTGCTCGAACATAATAATTGATTAATGAACTCTAATTTGAAAGAGCTAACCAGCTACAATGTAATTTATGAAGTCTAGTTTTAGTTGGGAGCTGTTGTTCGCAATCAATTTTTACTTAAAGCTATCAAGTTCATTGCCGAAGGCTTTGTGTTCGATACTCTCGGAGAAAAATGACATGTATCTTATTGTAATTTACAAGTTGCAGTTGTATTCTGCATCAAGTGATTTGTTGAGTACTATAGTGTCTCCTTGCTGTAGTCAAACTTAAACTGTTCTTCGAAGGGGGGGAATGACCCCAAAACACAACAGTTAGTTGCGAGGCTCCTACATGGGAGGCCTTGGGTTCTAGTGTATTCGAGGCCCGTGTGCTCTGGATGCCTGGGCGTGGAAGACAAGACGACAGATGGAGATCTAAGGCTTTTATTGCCAAACAAACATAAGGATGAGGCCCCTCAAAAACGTGGTCTCACTAGTTCATAGCTCCAGTGAAAAGCTAATACTGCTTCGGCTATGATTGATATTAAACATTAAACATTGTTCCCTACATTAAACTACATTAACATATTATTCATAAGAGTTCCACACAAAACTTAAGTGTACAGCCAGAATAAATCAGGTACATATAGACATTGTTCCCTTGGGTATCATAATGTCATTATTTAAACTACACCATCAAATAAGATAATATACAACAACTATCAACGTGATTCATGTTTACTTTCCTCTATCTACACTAGTACTCATTTCACTTCACATAACATAGAAAAGTAATCATATAAATTCAATTAATCACTTATCCATGATATAGTATCGTATATGTCACTTATACTTTTATTATTACATAAATTATCGTTACAATACTTATCCAACTCTGTCACGAACATCGAACGAAGAAAATCCCAATGGAAGAAGGCATGAACCACTTGACCGTGTGGAACCAAAAATGAATCACCCCCTGTGTTTCGAAGAATGAAATAAGACCCCACACACACTAAGCTTAGGCTGACATCTATCTCCCAAGAAACACAACAAGAAAACACAAACAAAGACTATCAACACAAGACATAGGCTTAACCATAAAATAAAGACTAACCAGAGGCTTCTATAAAACAAAGGCTAAGACTTAGGACAAACATAGGGGAAAGAGTCATCACATGTTTTCATCAAGGTTATCTTGGCTGTCTCGTTGGACCCAGATATCAAGTGACATCCATGCAGAACCAGATCTACTTCTCGTGAAGACAAGGGAGTACATTCGTGCCACCAAGGCCTTCCCAATCTCATCTTGAGTCTGAACTAGCAGTCCAAGCCATGAGTGGGGCACCATAATTATCTTATTAATGTGAAATCTACCCATCCCCTATATAAACTCATTAAGGTTATCACTTGCTTACGACAAAACTCCTAATGAGATCTCTTGGCAACCACTAATGGGCCCCAACACTCACTTGGAAGCCACTCCCCCTAACATGTTTCTAAAGCCTAGGGATAAAATACAAATCATAAATCATAAAGATATCTCATAATCATCTGCAACGCATAATCAATCATTTCCACATAAGAAAACTGAACCATCGCAATAAGATTGCTCATACATATTCCAATAGAGCATATCTTATGCAACAAGAATATGACATAAACGTTTCAAAAATCCCATTAAACAACTCTAGAAATCCATCACAGGGAAAACATGTAAGTTGTAAAATAAGCCTCCTGTCTGAGTAAGACTGTGAAAATTCTGAAAAATAATCAATAAAGCAAAGGAACATAGAATAGCACATTTAAATACCAAGGTTATCGGGAAACTGGGGTACTTGGAGATGCTGGAGACTGGTACCGGTACTGCTATGCCTAATTTTCTAAAATAGGAGAAGGGGGAACTTCGAGACACCAATTTTTTTTTAATATAATTTAATAATTTCTAGAGAGTATCATGACATAGAACTTTGAAAACAAGAACAGTGGTAAATTTAAACGTTAAATTTAAAACTGAACAAAAATTGAAATTAAAATTGCTTATAATATTAAATCTAGGTGACCTGTGCATCAAGAAATTTCCGGAAACGTTTCCGGTACTAGAGAGGGGTCTACGTCTCCGGTACGCGTCTCAGGGGGTAGGAGACGGGTCTCCTGGTAATTAACTGTTTTGGCACTTTCACTCATTCTTTAAGCGCATAAAATAACTCTTTTAGCACTTATGTATCCCAGTTGAGCGCATGCATAATATGGAATAGCGCTTTTGTCACACAAATCAACACATTCGTTGCCCAGGTGAGCAGATCCATTGTGCAGATTGGTGCATTTTTCAGATAAAATAGTGCATATGTTATCCGTTGTAGTGCATATGTCCAAAAGGAAAAATACGACATGAAAATAAAGCAAGTCTCACAATTAATCTCAAAAAATACTTAAATCGAAAGCCGACTCTAGCAATCTCAACCGAAAAGAAATGAATCTTCACAAAAGCAAGATAGTCAACAACAAAAAAAAACACATTCATGAAAATAATTCTTGACAAGCTCCAAAACAATAATCTTGGAACTCTTATATGTAATGGGTAAAATACTAATATTAAAGCACTTAAATAATCTCTCGGTTGGAATCAAAGCTAAAACTCTCATAAGCAATAAATATAGTATTGGAGGTGAAATACAAAATCCCTATTAATATGCAAAAAACAATCACAAATACTTAGTAGACAATCTTTCTCTTTCCCAATCAAAATACATAAATTAAAAATTAAGAATAAGGAAATCACGAATCTAAAAATAAGAAGAATGGTCTAAATTTGAAAGAAAGTGAAGGACACCAACGAAATGGAAACACCAATCAAAGAACGACCTAATTAACCTTCCTCAACACAATCCACAACCAGCCAAGCATGCACAGGAAACTTCGTCGAAATTCAAAAGCAATTTTCTTCCAGTGCAACCTAAAATCACCAAGTTTCTCTAGAAAATATCTCTGCCTTGTCAAGTTTTCAGCCAATTCAACAATAATGCAAATCATCTCTAAAAATTCTCCAAAAAACCCCAATATAAAAGATATGCAAAAATGCTAAAAATAATCTTGGTTCATGCACAAAATCTCAATTAGCAATTTTAGTGCAAAGCGTAAAACTCACTCTACTTCCACCTTTCAAAACAAAGAGAAAATAATTAAAATAATAATCACTAAATTCAACTTGGGATTAGCCAAATAAATAAAATAAAGTGAAAATAAATTAACAATTAAGTATAAAAGCTCCACTAATGTAATTCCACAAAATAATCGATTAATAATATATATTAAACTCACAATAAATATTATTCATTACTTGCACAGTAGAGCTTATATCATTCTAGAACTGACAAATCATCAACTAAGCCTAAAATGTGATAAGACATTATATCATTCTCCGTTCAACTTGTTGCTGGGATTAGAGACACGTTCAGACCTAAAAACTAGGTGGAGTCGATGTCTAGTACTTGCAAGCTGCATAACACCAAACGTCTATGCACAACATATATATATATATATAGTCGTGCAGAGTCAATACGTAGGTGAAAGAGAATCGCAACGTCACACGGTCGCCATGAGTGGTATGACATTGTCCCTTCCATGTCCACAATGTTAGGACATCATAATAAAGACACAACATCATCATACCAAATATAATCATGAAGTAAGATTAACACATAGTAGAATAACATCATAATAAACATAAGTCATTGACTATGCATAAATAGCCAAACATAAACTTCAACATAGTCCTGAGTACTTTTTTATCCTCATAAAATATAGTGTAACATCTGTCAACATGAAATGTCTATCGTCAAAACATAAACAAAACCATCAGTATCTATCGAGTATGAGTCTAAAAAAGTCAATAAATGTCTACCCATGGATAAAAGAAAAGTATGTCAAGGAGGATCATTACATTTCCACATATCATTTTGAATTCAATGTATATGCAACTATGTGTAGCCCTGGGTGTTGAAATTCTCACACGTTTTTCAAATGATGGGGTAAGTATGCTCAATGTAGAAATGTAGGTTGGGGTCTCTCTCGTGAACAATAAAATTCATTTGGCTAAGCATATTATCAATATAGTAGTAGATCTTGCTAGTCTAAAACTAGTTTATAGTAAAATTGAACGATCATGGAAATAGGTTGTGTAAATTTTAGAAAATAGGATGTATTTGAGTCCTTCATTCTCTTCCCATGCTCTATTTGAGTCCTTCCACTTGTTTCATTCCTTTTTTCGTAAGAAGTCATAATGACAGTTGCGAGTTATGCATCGACTATGTTTCAATAAAACAATAAGAACGTCCAATCTCCACTAGTATGAGAAATTCTTTACTCATAAAGGTTTCAAATGTTGCTAATGTGGTGTTTTTCTTGTGAGCGAATATTTCCATCTCACTTGTGGTGTTTAAGAAATTATTGAGAAATATCTTGTAAGATGTTTTTTTTCTAATTAGTTAGTCCCCTAGCATTTCGTGAAATGAAATTTATGGAAAGTAGGAATCAAGGTACCGTTGTGGACATTGTAAAAGATACTAACATTTATAAAAGAAATCTTATTTTTTGAGTAACAAAACATTTGAGGGAAAATTGGATAAATGAAGGAATGCCTCTTCTTCTCTAGCATAAATTATCATCGTTCAAGCTCGGGAGATAATATATGGGAATGGTGAGAAGTCGAAGAAGAGGGATGTGTATTCATTGATTAAGAACAAAGAACATCAATTGGTTAGTATTAGGGTTTTATTGAACTATAGTTTGGGATCCACATAAGATGACTTCTGTCTGGGTTGAGAATTACTAGGATTTGAAATTTGTGGTTCTCTAGTCAAGTGTTGAAGACCAATGCATTTTTAACAAAAAACAAGATATAATTTTAGACCCCATGGTGTCCCATTGATCCCTATTCGTTTAAGGAAGAAGATTTGTAGAGATATACTTAGGAGAATACTTGACTCACTAAATAACTACAAGATAGTTATAGATATTATGATTGAAGGAGTTACATCTATCACAAGTAGAATTTAGTAGACTGGGGTAAATGATGTTAGGATAACCGGTGAACAACTAAGAGGGGGAGGGGTGAATCAGTTGTTGACAAATTATATCGTTAAATCCACTTAATAACCTTTAACCAAATTAAGTACCGGTAAAACAAAAAGAGATGCCGGTAAGCAATAAAACTTAACAATGAAATAGATAATCAACACAATGCAACCATACCACATAACACCATGATTTATACGTGGAGAACCCGAAAATGGAAAAACCATGGTGGGAAGCCTCCCCAGAGTTAGATGATACTTCTACAAAAATTATGTGATACAATGAGGGTCTTGCACATGCAGGAAGGAACACTGCCTAGAGCGTACTGCTCATTACAAAAGAGTCTCAGTGACTACAAAGAGGTAACAACCATCTCAGGATAAATGGACAACAATCCAGAATAATGAACTGCTAGAGATAGTATCTACCATGCCTGATTACAGTCCCGGTTAAGCTCAATACTGGAGGCCTTTGACCTCTTCCTTAATCCCAATTCGATGACCTATGATCGACCAAATCTCCTTCACATATGATATTGCATTCCGAGACCATGACTATCTTTTATTCCCATCCTATGTGTTAGGATTGATGATAGTCCCAAAGATACTGCGAGGGGGCGTGAATTGGTATCTAACCGGTTAATAGAATTTCTGACCTTATTAAGTATTTTGCATTCCAAAACAATGTACCGATAAACAAGAATTAATGCATTAAATATGAACAGTAAAGACAACATATAAAGCACACCATAACACAAGATGTTTAACGAGGAAACCTGGTGTGGGAAAAACCTCGGTGGGATTTGTGACCCAGAATATTCACTCACTAGCCAATGAATGGATATTACTTACAAGAGGGACCTCCACATGCAGGAAGGTCAACTGCCTAATGCTCACTGCTCAAATACAAATGGTAAGTCTCACTAACTTACAAAATGGATTATGAGAATCCAATATAATTTACTGCTAAAAAACAACATCTGCTATGCCAGGTTCAGTACCTGTGTAAGCTCATACAATAACCATAAACTTTTCTACAAAATCTGCCTTAATATTCTCTCTACATATCCATCATATCTATCCTCTATCATGTATCTCAAAATGGTCTACAAGATCTCATACTTATATATGTTTCTTATTACAATATTCCATGCCGGCTTACAAAAGATATTACAATTAAATATAAAATACAATAATCAAAATCTTGTCGGCTAAAATGCCGGTAAAGATTATTGTCGCTGCCGGTGAAGCGCTTGCCGGTGCCGGTGCCGGTGCCTGAAGATATCCACAAGGTTGCTAGTAGGTTGCCATCAATGACAACACCTTCAATCACCTTCAATTCTCATTGGAGTGTGCAATGCCAATAATCTCCCCCTTTGCCATTGATGGCAACTCATGAGAAAAATCCAAAATCTGTCCAAAAATGAAGTCCAAAAAACTTACCAAAAATGTGTGCTCCCCCTGAGCCTATGATCTCTTCTGACAATCATTTTTCTCAGTACTACTACTCCCCCTTTGACATCAATGACAAAGGTTGTCAAAATTGCCAAATGAGTGCAGTTTGCAGCTAGAACCTTGTAACCGGTTGGTTACAATTTGGAATAAGTCTGCTAAGACCAAGTTCAAACTTTGAGTTTAAACCTGTTGCTATCCTTCAAAGCTGCCTCTGTTCTCTGAATAGTACCGGTGAGATGGTGCATTTTCTCTTCGGTGTCTTTTGTCCTTGAATTAGTGCCTCAAAGATCTCTTTCCTTAGAGAGATGAGGCTGTCTAACTTTGGACAGAGTCTACATTTTAGTTCTTTGGATTTTTCCTTTAACCTTTCCTTCTCTTTCTCTGACCTCCAATTTATCTTCAAGTCCAACAATTTCCTTTTTAATAACTGATATTGGTTCAGATGAACCAATGATATTATCAGCTATGTTATTAATCTCTTTTTGAATTTTACTGATTTCCTTGTCAATATCCACTGTCAAAAGATTTGTCTTACAAGTGTCTTTGTACAGTTCCTTGAATTCCATAATTGTTTTATTCAGTGCCGGTAGAAGAGTGTCAATGTGTTCCGTGCATTTCTTTATTGTTTCTTCAAAGAATTTCTCTCTTTCCTTTTCCATTTTCTCCTTAAATGTTTCTTCATTTATTTGATCTACAGTTAGTATATTGCCAGTGATGTATTTAGACAATGTGTCTAAATGACTCAAATAATTCTTATTATCTAAATTGCATTTGGGTGTAATCAATTTAAGAATAGGAATTGTGTCATCTATAGCCTTATAGGCCAATGCATTACAATAGTAATTTTCTTTATAGAATCCAATAGTACTTTATTCATATTGGTTGGTTTGAATTCTGTCATAGAAGTACTGGATGACTGGCCAATTACCTTCAGAATCTCAATGCTTCCGGTCGGAGCAATCACTTTGCTTGTCTCGACCTCGGGAAGGTCAGTCTGTATTATTTGAAACCTTCTTAGTTTTATCTGGCCTGGTACCCGTGGAGGGTAAGCTAGTCACTGCCCTAACTGCTTCTTTAGTGATCTTATGAATAAAGTCTAGCCAAAAGAATTCACCATGAACTCTACTAAGCACAATCCTTATTACTTACTTAGGAAATTCTAGGATGTCAAGAATTTCCACAAAACCTAAGGTCTCTGTAACCTTATGTTTGGGTTTCACAACTCCATTTTCATCACAGATAATATTTTTATACATGTAAATTCCTCAATGTGGCAATGTATGTAAATTCTAATGTCTTCTGCATATGCAACTTCTTTAGGGATTTTTGAAAAAGCACCTAGGGTATCATCCTGTTTCGCTACCTCAGGGATAATCTTGAAAACTGGCCTAGGGCATTTAACTACCTCTATAACAGTAGGGTTTGCAATGAATTCCAGAGAAGAGGAGGAAGCCATTGATAAATACCTTAATCTGCCTGATAGGTTTGGATGCTTGAAAGAACTTGCTTCAGTTCTCGGTAAGGATGCCTTCGCTCGGGTTTTTTGCACTCTTTGAAAGTTTGAATGCTCGGTGAATGAAAAGAGGGAAAAACACTGATTTATAATGTCTTTTCCTTCAACAACCACAATAAATGCCTGCCGGTTAAGTGAAACTTAACACATCTGCCGGTAAAGAAGAAGTTCATCTTCTCAACATAAACCAACGGTAAACTTGCATGATTTTCAACTTGTCGCCATACCCCGAAAAGGTTTCTTTTCGGTTGGATGAAGAATCTCCTTCTGGTGGAGTAATACTCTGTTCTACCGGTGAAGGAATAGTCTCATCAACATTCTGATCTCTCTTTCTAATCCACTGTTTTGAAAATTCTTGCTTTACCTCATCTACCTTCTCTTTGCCTTTCAAACTGGTTCCTTTATTATTTGCCGGTGATTCCCTACTTCTACAAAATTTTGCAATATGTCCAATCTTGTTACAAGCAGAACTAGTCACATTGTTCTTTTGAATAGCCTTTCCATATCTTGTGTCGGTATGTGTTCTGCATTGATTAGATAAGTGCGCAAATCTTCCACAATCATAACATCTTACATTCATTCTGTAGTTTTCTGAATTATGATCAATTTTGTTGCATTTGGAACATTAATTGATGGGTGTATTGGTGTTCTGATTGTTTCTAGATTTACACTGATTTTCTCTATGACCATATTTGTTACAGTTAAAGAATTTCCCATTAAATTTGTAACCATTAGGTTGTCTTACCGGTTTGTTGTGATCATGTTTGTTTGCAGTACCGGAACTTTCACTAACTTCAAATCCAAGTCCATTAGTGTCTCCATTAGGGGTCTGATTTTTCAGCATACCATCAAGTTCTTCTGAACTTTTCTTGAATTTTTCTTTGTGTTGATTTGCAGTAGCCAACTCATTTTCCAAGATTCCCTTCTATCTAATAAGTTCAGTTTTGTCATTTTGTATGTGCATCAAATCTGTCTTCAACATATCATTTTCATGACTGAGTCTTAGATTTTCATTTGCAGCGTCATTGAGTCTCCTAGTCAAGTTATCTTCATTCGTCTTTACAAAATCTCATAGTCATGTCTTGCATCTCATTCCTCATTGCACTTTTGTCTTTCCTCAAATTGTTCACAAGGTCATTAAGAGTTTCCTTTTCATCATCATCATTCTGCATCTTCTCATGAAGTTCTCTTGTTTTATTTCTATAAATAGTGAGATTCTCTTGAAGTCCTTGAATGAATTCCTGTCCAGTCTTCAGATCATCTTCAAGTTTGATATTCTTCAAATTTTCTGCATCAAACTCTGCAAGAGCTGTTTCCAATTGCTTTCTCAAGTTTTCCATCTGTACCGGTGTCAGAATCTTCCTTAAGCTGTTAGGCTTTTGAAAGTAGAGGACCAGGCTCTGATACCATTTATTAGGATTGATGATAGTCCGAAAGATACTGAGAGAGGGGGGGGGGGGGGTGAATCAGTATCTAACCGGTTAACAAAATTTCTGACCTTATTAAGTATTTTGCATTCCAAAACAATGTACCGATAAAGAAGAATTAATGCAGTAAATATGAACAGTAAAGACAACATACAAAGCACACCATAACATGAGATGTTTAATGAGGAAACCCGGTGTGGGAAAAACTTCGGTGGGATTTGTGACCCACAATATTCACTCACTAGCCAATGAATGGATATTACTTACAAGAGGGGCCTGCACATGCAGGAAGGCCAATTGCCTAGAGCTTACTGCTCAAATACAAAGGGGAAGTCTCACTGACTTACAAAATGGATTATGAGAATCAAATATAATGTAGTGCTACAAAACAAAATCTGCTATGCCAGGTTCAGTACCTTTGTAAGTTCATACAATAACCATAAACCCTTCTACAAAATCTGCCTTAATATTCACTCTACATATCCATCATATCTATCCTCTATCATGTATCTCCAAATGATTTACAAGATCTCATACTTATATATGAGTCTTATTACAATTAGCCATGTCGTTTTATAAAAGATATTACAATTGAATACAAAATACAATAATCAAAATCCTATCGGCTGAGATGCCTGTAAACATTATTGTCGCTGTCGGTGAAGTGCCTACCGGTGCCAGTGCCTGAAGATATCCACAAGATTGCCGGTAGGTTGCCATCAATGACAACACCTTCAATCACCTTCAATTCTCATTGGAGTGTGCAATGCCAACACTATGATCTATAATGAGATGTTACATTAATTTATACAAACCCTAAAGCCTAAACCAACTAGGTCGGCCACCTAAAATATATTACAATAAGATCATTATATAAATCCGTATTACAATGATATGCCATGTTGGCTTAAGATCAAAACAACAATAACTAATCCAGAGAACATCTCGGTAATGTGTAGAGAACACGTTATCATGATACCAGTCCATAACCTAGATAGGTAGCAGACCTGTTGTGGGTCCACCACGCCAAGGCAATGTCTTCAAGCAGTTGAAGCACGATGAAAGAACATCTTCAACATCCTGAAATCCATCTAGAAGCCGCACCAACACCACTTATGCATTCTGTCAAGATTCCTTTGTTGAAGCTCTATCGGTTAAACCTTAAACCAATGCCGGTAAGAGTGTACGATAGCATCTATACCGACTGGCCAAAACATTCTTGAGGAGCATATAACACATAAAATCAAACATACTCTATTGATCCAAACATGCCAGAAGTGTCCAACAAATAGTCTGTTTTGTCGTTTACACTAGATCTTCTACCGGTAACCAAAACCTATTTGTCGGTAACCAACCATAACAGCTATTGTTCACATCAATGACAAAACATTAACATAACACATAATCAATTCATCCATAATGCCAACAAATGACCCTTTAGGTATCTGTGTACGCTTCTATAGAGTCCTCTATTTGTTAAGAGAATTCAAGAAATATAAGAGAACAAGAGCGAAAAAATTTCTCTGCCCAATATGGACTAGCTAGCCTAGATAGATAGAAATATAGTTAATGAAAGTCGATAATTGTAAGGATAAACTAAGAAATTCAATTCAAATTTGGACATGAAGGGATCATTGCTTAAAGAGGACAGAATAAACCTCTAATTTCTAAATTGTGTCAAGCAATATGTCCTTGACTAGTCAAAGTTAAAAGTGTCAACGATACTCAACCATTCAACTCCAAGATCAACCAAAATATATGTATTATGTAACCAATATCGATGTAGGCCTCTAACAAAGAAAATTAAACTCAATAGCATTCTCATATTAGAAGATCATCCCAATAAAAACTCGTAAATCCTCATTAATGAATAACGTCATAAATAAACTCATATACACAAGGAAGTAAACTTACTAACACTCCTCAATTGAATGCTTCAAGACTAGCAAAATGTAGCTCAAGATCCATATGGATTAGAATACAAAGCATAAAAATATAGTGAACCTGAAAATAGGAATGGTGAAATATCTCTAAAATGATTTTTCTTCGAGTACAGCCATAGTGGGTAATGAGAATGCTCCTCCAGGGTAACTAGTTCATCACGACTCTATCGAAGAAGAATCTTATTGTATGTCCAACATGAACTCACATCTATATCTAAGTGAAGGTTTCTAAAATTTCTTATTGAAATCTCATCAAAGAGTGTCCATCTTAGTGAATATCTCTAATACTGAGAGATGTCATATCTTTACCAAATTATCCAAGTATCCATGAGTACCTAAATGTGGTAAATCCTCGCTAAGATTCAAATGTAACATGACACTATCATGGAGCTTAGAAGAAAAAGACCAATATATTGAATACCAAGAGAACCAACAAGATCAATGTTAAAGGTCAAACCACAAGAGAGTATAATATTTTCCTAGAGAGGGCCAAATATGCCAATGGGTATATCATTCTCCTAAGAAGGCTTGTATCATGTGAACACTCTAATATGTAATAGAGAGTATAATGACATAGTAATAAAACATCCTATTGAGACATGAATCACCCGTCAAATTGAACAAGTCATAAAGCTAACACCTCAACCAATGACTCTTAAGAGTTCTCCACGATTGATCAAGATGTCAATTTATTAAATTACATGAAGGTATCCATCCATCATGAAATGATGAATCCACATCATTATGAAAACTTCTAGTAAACCATGATACTATACTACGCATGACATCATGACAACCATTACATAAATGAAGATCACACATGGTCCCCACACACTCATCTATGATACCAATGGCTCCAAAAAAGAATTAGAGTGAAGATCTTGAATCAAGGAAGAGATGATTATCATAAAAAATTTAAGAATCAAACCATATTAGTAGATCATAATTAAAATCTCTCATTGAAATGTGTAACCGACCTATTATAATATAATGATTAACCACATGCTAGAAGTCCCCAACAACTAACTATCCTGACACTCTAGCTTTTATTCCCCCTTTAATTTCAATGCACACATACCGATGCATGAATTACCATGTAGAAAAGGAAAACTCTTTAATTTCACATGAACTTTGAATAAATCTCATCAATATAGATAGTTGGCATTGGAGTTATCCTATTGTAAGCAAATGGGTTGCTAATCCATAACCTATGTAGCTTGAAGATTGGAAGCAATGAAACATGCAAAATCATTATCACACAATAACTTGCAATTGAGATACCAAATATTATAACCTATAGACCTCAAGGCTGAAACACTAAATCAAATACAAATTTGATATTTTGAGAGAATCCATGACCAAGTACCATAATTAAAGAATTTAATATGCATGCAAGAGATAAGAACAACCTCCTAAGAGTTGACCATACCACCACTAAACAACGACATAAATGACCATGTTGTGCCAATGCATAAATATACTTGCATATCTATGCCACCATCATCATGAGCAACAATGTACCAGTATTCAACACACATGAGGATAAGAATACAATTCTCTATCTGTATTAATGTATGTCCTCAATGTTGAACAAAACTGAGAGGGGGTGGGTGAATCTATCTTGACCAAATCGTTGAACTTCTTTTATCACATCTACTTATCAATTATCATTAAGCAACTAAACATCAATTCAAGATAAAATAGCAAACATCAAACACATGAACACCTTAATTTTACGTAGAAAATGCAATGTGGGAAAAATCGGAGTGAGAATCACACCGACAATATAAATAATTGAGCACAATATTTTCTAGGCAGAAAGCCAAGGAAGCACAATACTCCTGATTTGGACTTGTAGAGTAAGGAGCACAACCTAAGGGTAAGATACAATGGCCTTGCAAATTGAAGCTCATTTCTCCAGGGTAAGATACAAAGGACTTGGAGTACTAATATGCACAATCTTAGGGCTAGATACAAATTTGCACAAGTTGCCAAAGGACTCACTGTGTTCAGACAGGCATAAAGAAAAGATAAATTGAACTGAGAAGGATCTATGATTACAACCAGACATCAAAAACTAATATTTGCACTTCTACTTCCACACATATACTTCTACATCATCCTGACTCAATCCACACCATAATTCACATGTGCGCACATCCATTTATATCTTGACTTATTCATCGAAACACTCAACTAGGTCGACCACAGATAGAATAAAAATAAATGATGCAAATTTGGCCACCGTAAGCAATTGTGCTAAATGTGGTTCACTCTAGGAGATAAAGAGGAGCCAAATACATTACAACATATCTTCATAAGTCAATTCCTATGTACCAAACACAACAACGCATCCCCCAAACTCAACATCAAACATAACGTGTAGATAAATGTTGAAGCATATTAAGCATTCAACCCACAAAATTTATCTGATACAGATCTATCCCACAATAAGACCCATAAAAATACTTTAACTCAACCTCCAATGCATATCCAAAATGAAGAATACGATCCAAATAAGATGAGCAAACTAAGTTGACTAGAGACCAACACAATAGAAGGTTTCGAACAATAGAATAACATAACTACAAGTGTGAAGCAAACCAACACATAAATTTTGAACTGGAACATTGCGTGAGCAATATGAATATGTCTTCCAAGAGGCAACACTTGAACAAACACTATGGAGCAATGTAGAGTTTTCTTTGGACCAATCCTAACAAAGAGCTTGAATATTGACAGACTATAACAACCAACTTCAACACTTGAATAGTTGAGGACTTGTTTTGACCTAATTCACAAATCGCCCCATTGCAGATGGGGAGCCCCTGTTTTTGCTTTTTACGTTCTTGTCTTAGCTCTGCATTTTCATAAACTTTCATTTTGAGAGAATTAACAGTTAGAGTTTTGAGGTCAACCGGGCCAGATTCAGAATTTATGCTCGGAATTGAATTTGAGTGTTGCCGAAGTGTTCAAAAGGTCTAAAGGACAAAGATCGCAATTGCTTTGGGCAATTTCTGACAACTTGCTATTTTTATAAGTTTTTACTTTTTTTGCTTTTTATGCTTTTTTGAAAATGACATTTGGGTTTTGTTCTTTGAGCTATGTTATTACTACCCATTCTGTAAGAATTTGAAAATCTCGCTTCTAGATATAAAAAGCAGGGCTTCTAAAATTTTGTTTTTTTTATGAGATTAGGGTTTTATTCTTTGGTTCATTCTAATCCTACCCATGTCTTCAAATTCAAAATTTTTTGCTTCAAGTGTAATAAGCAAGAGTTTGAAAATTTTTGCTTTTTCTGAGATTAGGGTTCCAATCTTCATGCCAAATTATTCCAACCCATGTCCTCAGATTTTGAAAATTATGTCTTTAAGGTTATAAAGAAGAATGCAAAACCTAATTAGAGTTTGTTCCAAAAGATCAGCTATAATATCAGTACCCATGTTCTCAAACCCCTGCTCAAGGTTAAGTAAACAAGAAACCAAGGTGAAAAATGGTTTAAGTATATGCAATTATGTCCAACACTTTCAAAGTTCGCCTTAAAATTATGGCATCAAATAAACATGGCAAACATTCGTCCAAGGCATAAACAAACATGCCAAGGAATTTTTAAAGTCTGCCTTGTCCATCATACCTTCAAAATATGCCTAGGCAAGTTTGACCATAGCACAAGAAATTCGGACAAAGTTCGCCAAGGTTTGAGAAAGAATGAAGGGCCCACTTGGATGAAGTTGAAGATGACATGGCATTCCAAAAGAGGTTGAAGATGATGACTTGGCAAATAAAGCAATAAAGTAATGTGACATGTCTTTCTAAAATTCAAACTTCTAGAAGGAGATTTAAAGCAAACAAAACTTTCTAAAAGTTGATGGATGACTCCAAGAAGAAATTCGAAATTCTAGAAGGAAGAATAGAGCATTAAAACTTTCTAAATTTAGTTCCTTGTGTGACAAGAAAAACGTAAGCCTTCTAGAAGTTTCCAAGAAAACTATAAGGTAAGGTTTTATTTCATTAAAGACTTCATTATTTACCTAGCAAAATTCGCCATTGATAACCATTTGAAGGTATAGATTCAAGGGTTTGAAGGAAATAAGTATGATATACTCGTCAAATTCGCCATTAATAACAGTTTAAAGTAAATCCAAGGGTTTGGAAAGGAGATTCAAAAGATTCAAGTTCGCCATCACCAAGGTTTGCTGATAAAATTCTGAGTTGACCATTGATCATCCTGGAATCTACTTTGGGAAAAGAATTCAAATCTGCATAAAGACTCCTCAAAAATCTTTCAAATCTATAAGATGATGCATATCAAAAATTCATCCAAAATCATTCAAGACAGCAAATTGAAAGTGGACTTGCCTAAGGAAGAATAAACTCCACCCTGTCAAGAAGAAAGTAATCTGAATTCACACTGTCCAACTGCTGCAAGGAAATTTTTAATCATCTCCAAACCCGCCTTGGAAGAGGAAGATTGTTAATATTTGATATACATGTGATAACCTTCCAAGTTTGATATACAGAATGAATTGAAATCTGTCCAAAGATATTGTTCAAAGAAACCAAGCGTGAAATTTGTCCAATAAATTGGGAACTTCACCTTATGAAGAGGAAGACATACAAGCATGAAAATGTTTGCATTAAAATTTGACATCATCCAAGACCGCCTAGGGTCAGACAAATAGAGCATCACATAAAAGATATAACAAAGATGAAAACAAATTGTTTGATCCATATTGAAATTCACAATGGACAACAAGTACAACAACTTCCAAAATTTACTAAGTATAAGAAAAATAGTCCATGACAAAAGAGACGCATGATTGTTCAAGCTCATCAAGACATGGTGGATAAAGATTCACCTAAAGACTATCCAAAATTTTTTCCAAGACAATCGAAGACATGAATTGTTAGGACAAACAAGATCAAAAGACAAGAAGACATGTAATTGTCTAAACTTTCAAACCTTAAGGCATGGGGAAATTGTCCAAATTATCTAGGCTATGTGAAGATACCTAGGTAGAGATCTGAAATTCGAGGACAAATTTGCCATGCCAGGACGATAGGATTCTGATCACAATTCACATGAAATCAGACCAACAAGTTGGAAGATAATTTTATTTTCCAAAATTTTGAAAATTATTATTTTCAACACTTTGAGAAATTTTCAAAATTTAAAATTTCTAGAAAGTTCTAGAAGATTGTTGGATAAAATTGAATGTTCGAGAGAGGAAATAAAACATTCCATTTTGGAAAGATTAAAACAAAAAAATAATAATAAAAACAATAAAATATTAATAAAAAAAACAAAACAATAAAACAAATCAAAAACTTTTAAATTTAAGAACCATGAACTCTATATATTTTCAACCAATTCACTTTCACAATTCATTATTCAGGTTCAAAATTTTGGAGAGCATTTGAAAGAAGTTTTCTCTCAAATTTGATAAATTTTGTATTTAGGACAAATTTTTAGAATTAGAGGTAACTTTCAGTCATAAAAGAGGATTTAAAACCTCAATTAGATTAGATTAGATTTGCTTAAGTAGTTTGTTTTGAATTTGTTAGATGAATGATAGATTTGATAGTATCGATTGGTTAAATCTTGCTCATACTTTTGTTGCATGGATGAATTCCCTTCAATGTGGAAACATTAGTTTGAGCTATTTTAATATGGATGTTTAACTTCTACTTGGAATGATATTGTTCAATTGTTGGTATCCTTCCTAAGTGTGAAAACTTTAAGCATAACCTTAGAAGATTGCACCCACTGTGTGTAGTTATCTGAGTGTGGCGAAACAGAGCACCGTTTCCGGTTTCACCCAGTCATTACCATCTCTTGATGTCATAGGAATAGATTAGAATTAATATAGAATCCCTAAACCTTCATCCTTTTTATCTTTTTCAAGTCCTAAATCTAAAATCCAAAAAACATAGAGCATAAATTGTTAACTTTGCCTAATCTCAACTTGTGAATGATTTGAGTTCGCATGTAAGTCCCCCTTGATATTTTTAGCACACACTACCCAAGAAGCTATCCCACTAAATTCGCGCCTTCGCACATATAGACCTTGGAGTCGCCTTGTGGTCTTCTCACAATCTTGGCACATGTAGTGATTTTGTCTAGGAGAGGATAACATCGACACCCACAAGACCTAGAAATATAAGAGGGTAACATGGACAGAGCATAGATATTAAATCCATAATCACGAGCTATCATCTTTATAAACCGCAGGAATCCATATGATTATCCCATAGGGACTTAAATACACTTTCCTACATATTGTAACTTCCAATCCTATCACATTCCATAAACTTTACATGCTCACTGAATATCACCACGAGACATCAAAACAACATCTGAACACTTATTTTCAGACAATACACATCAAGTAACAAATAGATAGACAATTCTCAACATAAGTGCACTAGGAATACAACTGAACAATTACAACTCCCTCTTCACCTTTGTCATCAATACAAACAAGTGTGACACATGTGACACTAATGACAACATCCTGCATACTACAAATAATCTCCCATGAAAACGTGTTTGACATCAATGCAAACATAGACTCATATTTGCAACAATCTCCCATGACAACATTTTTAACATCAATGACAACACAGACTTATATTTGCAACAATCTTCCACTTTGTCATTGATGGCAACACTTGTACCACCAACGATATGATCATCTGAATGATTCTTTTGCACATACTTTGTAAGTCTCTTAGGTGCTTGTTCAGGTTCTTTTTATTCTACATTTGGTTCTTCATTATCTTCTGAAATGTCCTTCTCTACTATAGTGATTGGGGTGTCTTCTATCTTAGTCTCTATTTTTGGTGTAACCTGATTTCATTCTTCACATACTAGTTGACATTTTTACTTATTTTCTTCAGCCTCTTGTTGTAGCACCGAGATAAGCTTTAACATCGTGTTCTCAAGGTTCAATGAGTCTTGAGTTTGGTTGTAGCATTTGCAAAAGTTGAAATGTTATCAAGTGTAAAGGTTAATAAGATGTTTGGTTTATGTTCAAGGCCATAGATTATGTTATTCTTCTTCTAAAAGGGAGCCTCAACATATAATTAAATTTCTTAAATGCTAGTGTTGTAAAAAAGGGTCCTTTGAAGACAAGTAAAAATATACAAAATATAGAGAAAAAGAGCAGTTTTAGGACTCTTAGGTGTCATTTTGAACTGTGAGAATATCCTTTATAGATATAAATGCATTGAAAGAGTAGTTTCGAGCTATAACGACATAGTTAGAATTTGTTTTGGGGGTCGTTAATGGCCTATTTCGGTTCAATCGGACCACAACACTTTTTCAACTTCATATAAACAAGACACATGCTCTATTATGATGGAAGGAGTTTTCAACAGTCAAAGAGAGAATATAGGACAATTGGAAGACTGTGTGAAGTGGTTGAGAAAATATTGGAAGAGGTTGAAGACTTCTTCAAACAATTGGGAGAATTTTTTAGGGCAGTTTGAAGACTTTTTCAAGTGATCGAGAGCATGTACGAAGAGGTTGAAGACTTCGTCAAATAGTTGAGGAAATATAGGGAGCGACTTTGAACATTTCCATGGCCATTCCTGACCATCTAGGAGATGATTACAGAGACTAATTATAAGTATAACAGTTGGGAAAGACTTTTCTTCATAAAACAACATTTTGGGGCTGATTTGAATGCAAAAAAATAGCAACAAACGAGGATTGAGCAAGAAAAATCAATTTAACACGTGTCCTTCTTGTAATTTATTTCTCAAAATATGTTTCTTTTTTATAGCAAGTAGTTGCAGATATAAAGCTCAACGTCAGGCTTTATTTTCAAGTTAGTTTTTTTTTCTCTAGGCTTGTATTGTAACCTGAAATAGGTTCTTTGTTACCTATTGCCTATTATAACTTATAATCAGGTATGTACAACTGTGGTAAGCACCTTTTTGGTTAATAAAGCAAGTGTTTACCTTATCTAATATGTATTTTATGTGCAACCTGGATGAATGATGTTTTTCAAGTGATTCAGATGTCAATCCTTTAATGTCTTTCTTCAGGTACAATACCTTCATGTAGAAATAACATGTTTTATACAGGTTATAGTTTGTGTTATGACTTTAATCATTTCTTAGTTGTGAAAATTCTCTCTTTTTCTTCAATGAAGTTTGAAATATTAAGTTTACTATGAAACACTGATGTATAAACATGTGGAGCTCGAGTTGTGTGAGATAAATCTTGTTTTTGAGACAAATTATGTGTTAAAATAGAATGTATAGGTCTGAAAACTAATTTGCTGCATCACCACTAGTTGTAGGTCTCATTTTTTACAATTTATCATCTCTTTTTCCAACAAGCAAGTAGTTTAGGTGATACTTCCAAGAAGAACGAACTTTCTCTGGAGATTGCCGGTAAGTTTTGGGCAACCCATCTGCCGAGGGGTGTTTCCACATTTCAATAGATTGCTGAACTCTAAGTCTAGCAGGTTGCAAATGTTATTCATAACAATTTTTGAATGGAGTCTTGTATCCAAATTTCTGAAATCCTCTTCATCTCTTCTGATGTAGCACTTGCTTTGAAAGATTTTGAAATTTTTGATTGTAGGTGTTCTTCCATGCCATAGTATATAAGGTTTTTTTTGTGATTCACTCTTACTTGAACCCTGTTAAAATATATAAAACAATATGCACAAGTCCTTTCCGATACACATCAAGTAGGTAGGATCTTTCCTCATAGTTCTTGACATTTCAACAACAATCCTATTCTTTCCTTGAACAACCCTATTCTATTGTTGTGGCTAAGGTGCAGACAATTGCCTCCGAATACCATTCTCTTCACAAAATCTATCGAATTCATTGGATGTAAATTCTCGTCCTCTCTCAGAGCGTAAACATTTGATCTTAGCCTCTATTTGATACTCAACCATGAATTTGAATACTTTAAATCTATCTAGTGCTTTTGATTTTCTTTTTGAGAAAGTAATTCGTGTCATTCTAGAATAGTCATCAACAAGAAACATAAAATACCTTTCACCATTTAGTCCTCTTGTCCAGGTTGTGTTGACGTGTATTTTGTACACAATCATACACAGAATAAAATACCGACAGGCATCTTATCCTCTCTTGAGAAAATAGTCTCTAACTGCTGAAGATCTGCAAAAAGGATCAGTTAGATGGACTCCAAGGTTCTTTTAGTGGGGTCTCCACGTGTGGACAAGCTTTTTAGTGGTATGATGTGATTTGCTGTTTCCTTCAAGGCGTCTTACGGATTCAAAAGCTCGAAGATTTTACTAAACTAAAAGGAACTTTCAAAAAAATGGAAAAAGGACAGGGTTTAAGTAAGTCTAATCTAGCCTAACCCTATGAACGACTTAGCATGAATGAGATTTGGCAAGACTCAACCAACTTCAATTTTG
The DNA here is from genome assembly GCF_030272615.1 of Cryptomeria japonica. NCBI lineage: Eukaryota > Viridiplantae > Streptophyta > Pinopsida > Cupressales > Cupressaceae > Cryptomeria > Cryptomeria japonica. The sequence continues at coordinate 61,273,507 of NC_081409.1, forward strand.
CCATAAGATAACAACTCAATTGAAATTAGTGCGATCTTCTAAGGTGATAATGGTGTTCAATGCATCAAAGACCAAGGACACTACTATGAAGGTACATATCCGAGATGCGAAAATGCTTGAAGGTTAAGGACTCAAAATGTTTTCTAGTCGACCACGCAAGGCGTTCCTACAATCAGCAAGAAGCTAGTGGTTTGGATTGCGAATCCTACCAAATATCAAATCTGACACTTAGCCTTTCAAATTAACAAACTACTTTGATTGAGCGTGATTCAAGTACATCCAACAACCATGAAGATAACTTAAGAAATTTGCAACAAAACACCATAACTTCAATATTTTATTGATTTCCAAGTCATCATATACAACAATTGCTTGAATTTCTCTCTTCAAGACTCAATCTTGCTACAAAATAAAATTTACTTCTAACTCTAATCTCTCTATTACATCAACTATTATCTCTCACACTTATTCACTATTAACTCTTTTTTAATGAAATGAAAAATGGGGGTATAAATAGCATCCCCAGTTACAATGAAAGGTCCAGATTGAAAATAAATCAATGGACAAGATCATGACACCTAAACCCTAATTAGGGTTTGTTACAAATGACCTCCTTTTTACTGAACAATATTAAATACATAGCCAAATATTAAATTTGGCACAAAAATCTAGGAGGTATCAACCAATGAGAAATAAGATGTCATGTCATCTGTAACAACCTTTCATCTAGAATCTTATTCCCTTTCCAATTCTCTTTCTTAGCATATGCAATGAATTTTGTCACGATTCCTTCGATTTCTGTGCTTGGAATCTCGGGAAGATTCTTGATACTCTCTTCTAAGTGGATAACCTGATCAAATGCATCTAGAAGAGCTGTGTCCCAAGTAGGTTCAAGTTCCTTTGTTTTATCAATCAGGAGCATGGTGGCATACATCTGATCATACTGCTCATCTGTAACATCTGTGTCCTTGCGAAAGATGATCTTGATTCTATCCTCAAATTCTTGTATATCCACATCTGTCTCGACCTCGATCCTTCTGCCAAGAATGGTACGAAGTACCTCAAATACTCTGTCCTGGATCGGATTGATCACCTCCTCAACTTAACCACATCTAACACTGATGTCCTCGAAGAGAACACTCTTTATATGGAGCAAGGTTGACCACTGAAACAAACTGTGAGAATCACCTTCTAAGATCCTCTCTTGTGCTAAAATTCTTCTGGATGTGTGTCTTATAACTTTCAAGACAGGGATGACAACGTCCTTGGTATGGGCAAATGCAGCTACTGTTGCCATCAATCTGTGAATAATCTCAAGAACTTGGATAGCCTGGTGGGTGATCTTCGACATCCTTGTAACAAACTCAATGGCCACCGTGTGAGATCTATCCATCCAACCACATGTACGCTGGACCAGGTTCCTGAATCTTTCTGCTTCATTGATTGATTGAAGGGGTAATGCCTGCAATGGTGATCTAACTGGATCCTGACGTCCCAAAGGTTCATTGATGTGACTGAAATATGTCCTCCATGCACCGACCTCTTTCTCAAGCTTTCTATTCTTTTCTATTTCTTCTCTAAACTTGTCCTTCAATGCCTCAAATGTGTCGGTGGCATCATCTAAAGTCTGCTCTGCTGTGGATGGTCCTAACTCAATAGTCTGTATATGATAGTCTTCTGCTAGGATCTCACCCTCATATTTGTCTGTTGCCGGTGTAGCTATCTGCAGTTTTCTAGATCCAGTCTCATCTCGAATCATCTTGGACATCTTTGTAGCCTTCTTTTTCTCTGTTGTCATATGTGAACGTCCCACGAGGCTCTCTAAATCAATTGCACTGTCCTCGTCCTCAATTACGATCACCTTAGTCAATCTTTCCTTCAACCAATTTGGGATATTCGATCCTGTCTCTTGAACTTGAATCTCTTTATGTACTATTTCTTCTTGTCTGGGAGGAGATGTTACTTCATTATCATTATCTAAATCATAGTCTTGGAGAGATCCATCGGATGAAACATGCTGTGCCTGTTCTTCCTCCTGTCTGTCATTCTGTACCATCGATTCCATGGACTCTTCCACTCGAACTGTTCTATCCTCTGGTCTGGAAGAAGTACCTGGTGTTTGATCTTTGTTGGCACCTTGCTTTTTCTTGGAAGACTCTTTCTTTTCTGATCTTTCCTTTCTCTTTGAACCTCTCGAATGGAGATTGCCCTCACTGGCACATCGAAGGTTACCTTCACCTGAATTCCTAGGATTAGGATTGCCTTCACTAACACTGGCTCCACCTTCGGCTGGCTTTTCTTCCAAAGTAAAAGACATGGCTATGCCGTGTTCTCTCAACTTCTGATGCTGAACGTCTACCCATCTACGAGTACAAGACAAGACTGGTGCCATCAAATCATTTAAATCCACGGCCTCGGGCTCATTCCAATTCAAACTTATTGTCTTGCTTTCTCTATCATATGAAGATTGGATGTGCCTGCTGTTGTCCTGTGCTTGGTCGGCTACTCTGTAAATCTTACATTTCCTGATGAAATCCAAAGGCAATCTAGAATGTATCTTACGTTTCACTTCAAGATCATCTAGGAGATTCTTCATAAAATCTTCAATCTGGTACTCATGTTTAAATCTTCTACCGACCGTCTCCTCTAAATGTCCAAGTGGATCAAAACTATTCCTCCAAGCAAAAGATGAAAAAGGATACAAGGCTAATTCCTTCTCTGCGTCATCCATGGCTAAGATATTAGGACATACCTCAACTGAATTACCCAAAATAATAGGTACTTGGGAAATTGAATGAACCAAGCACCGTACCTCTTGATGAATTCGTGGGCATCCTGAGATAATCTGTTGTGAATCCCTCCTTGCAACGTCCTTGTGATGTTCATCGTGAAAGTATCATTGATTAACTTGTAGTTCTTCCCTGGTGGATGATGCAAGTAGGTATAGGATTGACAAACTCTGACCTCGTCGGGTCCTCTTCCAATCACTCCTCTGTGAGGTAGTCCTGCGTACTCAACGCTCCTGATTAAGGCATAGATGACGTATGAACTCATGTGGAAGGACTTAGTAGCCCTGAGTCTTCTCAACTGTACGTCTAAGCAATGGCTAATTATCCTAGCCCAATGTATTGTACCCTTTCCTTGAACAATCACCTGGATGAAGTAAAACATCCATTTCTCAAAATAGAAGGCATGAGGTGCTCCTGTAACTCTGTTGAGCATGGTAATCAAATCTCTGTACTCCTCTTGAAAATCAATCCTGTGTGGTGTGTTCGGTACTTTGCTCAGACGGGGACGACTCTTGAGTAGCCAGTTCTTGTTGATTATGCTTAGGCAAGCATCTGGATCATCATCATACACTGATCTGGCTCCTTCAATGCTCTTGTATATCATGTCCCTGTGCTCTGGAAGATGGAAGGCTTCACTTATGGCTTCCTCTGAAAGGTACGCCAAAGTGTTTCCCTCATTGGACACAATTGTCCTGGACTGTGGATTGTAATGACGGGCACACTCGATCATCAACTCGTGGCACTGAATGGCTGGAGGAAAACCGGCCGCCTTGATGATGCCACTCTCTATTATTCTCCGGGCGACAGGTGATGGCTTGCCGATGTAAGGGACCTCTCGGAACTTCTTCGTGCTAAAGTTCCCCAAGTTGGTATCTCCAATGTTGCTCCACTTAGACACGATCTTGGTCTCCACTTCTTCGGTCTTGTGATCTTCTTTCATGAGAGCCGAGCGACTGGTGGATGCTCCCGCCTTTGGGGTCGCCATACCTACACAACATTTCATTATAAGAAATAGATTTTGCAATAAATAACGTAAATAAGAGAGATAAATTTTAGGGAACCTCATGATAAGTCTGTAGAGCCATCATGTCCTAAAATACAACGATTGAGCCAAGAGAAATTCAAGAATCAAAATATCAAGATTTGAAATATGACGATGAATGAATAAAACAATAACAATTAAATCGCCATACCTCGATAGAGAGCTAACTCTAGAATGCAAAAACAAAATTCGGCTAGGCAAAATTTGAGGTATAAAGTAATCTTCAATATGATCTCCTCAAAATTGTCTTCGCCACCTCTGGAGAGAACGTGATCTTCAATTATCGCCTTGGACGTGGTCTCAAATGGATCTTCAAATTCGCCTTGGTCTTCAACGTAATTCACACTTGGTGTGGTCTTCAAATTCGCACCACCTTTTGATAACTTAGCGCGCCACCCTTGGATGAATGAAACTCGCACTATATTCGCCTCTTCTCAATTCGCATGAAGGAAGGTAAAATAATGATGTAGAAAATGAAATCTCTCACCCCTTATATATAGCGCGTTCATCCTTCACCCCTTAGGCCGACTTGATAAAATATAACAATTTCAAACGATTTTTAAATGATTTTTAAATTAAATAACAAGGCCGACCTCCATATATGAGCGCTCTAATTCGATTTTTTATTAATTTATTAATGCCTTGCGTTTTTTAAATGAGAATTTCGATTTTTAATAAAGGCAAAATAATTAATAAAGATCAACGCCATGTTAAATGCCAATTTAAATAGGATTTTCAATTTTTTAAATCGATTTAGCATTTAAGGAAATTTGAATTGTTTAATTTGGCGCCAAAAGAATATGAAAATGAAGGGACGTACCTCATCGCTCTGGTCCCTTGGAGAGGGACAGGAGCGATCCATGATTTTAGTCTTGATTCTTGCGTTTTCAACGTTCAACTCCTTCATTTCCACGTCCCAAATCGATCCTCTGGTGGTACTTCGAATTTGAATTTCTTTCTTGTGCGAGCAAGTGCATCTTATGACCATTATCGCCCTAGTCCCTTGGAGAGGGACAGGAGCGATCCTAAGGTTTTTGCTTGAAATTCTCCATTTTGGTACGATCCTTTCCTTGTATCATCTTCCAGATGCCATTTAAAACCTTGTGCGTCCTTGTCTTAACGTGATTTTCAAAGAATATCATGTGTTTTGCCTAACATCGCCCTTGTCCCTTGGAGAGGGACAGGAGCGATCTCCATGTCTTCACGTTCATCTTGTATCTTTGACCTTCGAACTTCCATTGTAGGGCGAACAACATCTATGCTCATTCCTTTCGCGCTTATTCCATTTGTCTTCATTATGTGTTTGGACGTATTAAAGGGACCATCGCCCTTGTCCCTTGGAGAGGGACAGGAGCGATCCATGATTTCTCCTTGATCTTGGCGACTTTTAAACTTCGATCTCCTTTGCAATGTATTTCAAACGTTGTCCTTCGCGCTTCCTAACCTTGCTTCGCCTTGATCTTTGGAGGAGCGTGAGTGTTTTGATAGTATCGCCTTGGTCCTTGTCCAAAGGACAGGAGCGATGTGAGCTCTATGTTCATTTTGGTGATTTTTTTACGTTTGAAATCTTCGTGTATCACCTTCCTATCATACCATGGATCCTCCAAGACGTTGCGAAACCTTGACCTTACGTAAATCTCGCATGAATTGGCCAATATATCCAATATCGCTCTGGTCCCTTCCTGAGGGACAGGAGCGAAGTTCATCATTGCGAGCTTGTTCTTGTTTTTACCAACTGGCAATTATCTTCATTGCGTGAGATGACGTCCTTTAAGTCCTCTTGGTAAATTAATATTTGCTTGTCCTTTGAAATCGATGCCTTAATGGAAGTATCGCTCTGGTCCCTTGGAGAGGGACAGGAGCGATATGGGTCTTAGAGTGCACATTCCGTCCACGTGATGACCTTTACAACCTCGCGCTTGATGGAAATGCCCTAAAATGTCTTCGCCACCCTTCGTCTTGACTTGGATCGACTTAAACATGAACAAGAAGCAATACAACCATTGTATCGCCTAGGTCCCTTGGAGAGGGACAGGAGCGAACTTGCTCTTGTGGCCTTCATTTTACTTTGTCACCTTCCAAATTTATATTCAATGGATTTGTCATGCTCTACTCCATTCATCCATGCCCTGACATCATCTGCAACTTTGCAAGAAAAGCAATTATATCAAAAATCGCTCTGGTCCCTTCCTGAGGGACAGGAGCGAACTAGGCATTTAACACTGGTATGGACGTCCCAAAAATCTTCAATTTATATTCAATGCGTTCATCTCATGTTCTCCTTTGTTTTTGAACGTAAACTTGCCTTGACCCTTGTCTGGATTTTGCAAAATGAAGGAAATCGCTCTGGTCCCTGGGAGAGGGACGAGAGCTACAAGGTACCTCGCCCTGGTCCCTTGGAGAGGGACAGGAGCGATTTGGTCAATATAGGTCATTCTCCTTCGTTTTTGCATCTCAAATTATATTCATTTGGCAAAGCATCTTCCCTTGGACGTCCTCAAATCATTAAGTTGTCGAAATCTTGCAAGGACAAGACGAAATTTGAATTGTAGCTCCGGTCCTTCACTGAGGGACAGGAGCGATTTTCCTCCTTGATGCATTTCTGTGCTCATGAAAATCTTCAATTTATATTCAATGGAAAGATCTCGCCGTTCTCCATCACTTCAAACGTAAAATTTGTCTGGACTCTGCAAGGATGATGAGATATTTGAAATTGAGCTCCCGTCCTTCACTGAGGGACAGGAGCGATTTTGCTCCTACAGGCCAAAATAACAAGATTTTTCACATTTTAACACTTCACGAGGCGAAAACAAATCAATTCCAATGCCCAGGATCAAAATTCAAAAAAGTCAAAATTTGGTCAAAATATTCAATCGGACAAAAATTCATATTGACGGTCAACACTTAGACAAATTTAAGCTCTGTATGAACATTCCAATTGAAAATTAGACTATTTTGGCGAAACCATTGCATTCAAAATTTGTATTCTAGAAAAGAAGCTCAAAATCTCTCAAAAAACGACTGGATTCTGGCTTGAAAAGGCAAAATTTAAAACCCTAAGGCTTAGCCCTAAATCCAGACAACCAACTGACTAACAAAACCCTAAAAACGAAAGCGAAAACAAGCGAAAAAGAAGCAAAAAGAGGGGGTCCCCATTTGCGATGGGGCGATGTGTGAAATGGTCACAACAGGTTGGTATGAATCAACTCCAAAGATCTTATAGTAGATTACTGTTTGTTCTTGAATTTATCCTTTGTTTTCTTTCCCATCTGATATTCCTTGCACACTATATTGGAAGGTTTGATAATCTTTGGTAAATCTCTCATTGCGTGAGTTGAACTGATCTTCACCATGTTGTCAAAGTTCCAATTTCAGGTTCTGGATGGCTTACAACAGGTAGACTTTTAAATGGGGAAAATGAATGAAGGTGTGAAATGAGTGGATGAAATGGTATGTACAGATGATGAGAATGAATATGAAAAGATATTGGGAAGATTATCTTCAAGAAAATGAGATGAACTTTCAACACGTGATCACCATTGTTTGTTGGGAAGGCCTAGTGAAGAGGCTAGGTAGGGTGAAGGTTGGAGAGATCTACCCATTGGAGGGGTATATCTTATGATTTGTATAGTTGTATGTTGGATATTTAAAGGTGATACAACAACCAATTGATTCTAGAAGTGTGTGGAAGTGTGATATTTGAGAATCTCTTATTTTTAGGGGTTTGAGTGAAGAATTTAGGGCTTTTGGGGTTGGGAACCTCATAGCTTAAAATTGATTGCAGATTCCTTCATCATTTATCATAGGCTACATAGGCGAGATAACCGTCCCTTGCCCGAACAACTATTTAAAGGAGAACCCTCCCCTGCTAGAATTCTTGGGGGCCCCCAATTAATCTTAGAAAATTTTAATTAATACGCTGGTCAGAACATAGCTCAGTCAGCTATACCTATCTTCAAGCAACTGTTCTCAGATTTGGAAAACAAAAAACTTGTCCTACAAGAAGAATTAGTGGAAACAAATGTTGGTTTTGGATGTTTAGGGGAGGGTTCTCCTTTAAATAGTTGGTGATTTGAACATAAGGGCTTTGATCCGTTTGTTCCATAATCAACATTCACTTCTTTGTGCCAACAAAGAACTACTTTCCTTTGTTTTCCTCTACATAATCGACATTTCCATTTGCTCTTATACCTTTTGCAACTAACCTTCCAAAACCTCTTTTTATGATCTTACATCTGTATCCATGAAATATGAGCTCATAGCATTTATTGCACATTTGATTTATTGTCAAAATATTATGTATCAAACCTTTAACATAATAAACATCATCTGTCTTAAGGTTACTATCAATGGATATGGTTCCTTTATCACAAATAGGTTCAACTTTCTCATCATCAAACTTCATTGGTTGACCATCATACATTTCAAATTCTATGAACTTGCTGTCATCACTTGTCATATGAATTGAGCGTCAGCTATGAATTATATAAGCTTTAGGTTCCACTTTTGCATGCACTGCAGTCTTTGTCATCATTGATTTTTCCCTATCATATTCTTCATATAAATGATTCATCATTTGAGTCATCACAATCTTTTTCTTCAAAGGAGTAGGTCTGCATTGAACAAAAACTGTGTTTAGGCTTGTATTTGTCATTTATTCTTTTGTTTATGTCGTCTTTTCTAAAATTACCCTTTCTCTTGTTATCATCATTTGATTTGTTATAGTTATCTTCTCTGAAAGTACATTCTTTCTAAATCCTTTGTATTTTCTAGATCCTTTCTCTAGTCTTCTCACAAAGTTTGCTTCAACATCATCAAAATTATTGATTGTTTCATGTACATCTTCAATCTTCTTGGTAGCTTTGAATGCAACTTCCTTCTTGACATTGTATAGTTCCTCAAACTCCTATATCTCACAAGAAGAGACCAATCCATAAAGGTGGTCCAAGGTATATGTATTCATTTTATTACTTTCTTAAATAGCATACAACTTAGGTTTATAAGATCTAGGCAATGTCATCATTAGTTCTCTTGCAACTTCATTTTCTGCCAGTGTTCCGTCAATACCTTTGATCGTACTTACTGTCTCGTGCGCTAGTACAATAACCTTCAATACTCTCATCTTCAAACATCCTCAATCTGTCAAATCTATACTCTAGATTCTGCATCTTGACTTGCTTGGTCTTCTAATCTCCACCATAAATGCTACTCAACTTATCCCAAATTTCGTTTCCAGATTTGCAACTCATGAGCTGTAAGAACTCCGAGTCACTCAAACTACTAAGAATTACATTGCTTACTTTGGCATTATTTTAATGATTGTTGACCTTATCTAGAGTAGAAGGATCACTAGTAAGAGTAATATAATGTTGGCAATTGACACTCATCTGGTGTTTTTCAGGAGACTTCTGGTGGTTGATTAATTATTTAGGGTTGTCATTGATATCAACTCTTCATGTTGGTTCGATCTGGCAGTTGTAACTTAGCTTATTCGGAAGATGGAGGTAACCTGTAGATAGTTAACTGACAGAACAGGGTAAAATAGGGTATCTCAATAATGCTTTGATCTGGAATGATCTTCGGTGATTTCGGTGTTTGTGGTGATTATTTGTGTGATCTCGGTGTTTGGTAAAACCTATAGGTAACTGGTGGTTATGATCTTTTAATCCAGTGCTATCGTGTGTTCGAGATTGGAGCCGACTTCATCTGCATGTTACATCTCTTGAAGTCGACTTGATGGAGATTGTTTTTGTAGTGAGGTCAGATATATAAGATTGTTGTGGCCGTTGATTTTTGGTGTGTTATGTTTGTAGTGATCAGTTTTGGTTTGGTTGAGCGCAGTTTCATGTGCGCATTTTGCTTTTAGATCAACTGGTGGCTGACTGAGACCGTAACAGAGTGATTAATAGAGTAGAGACAGTTAACAATTATGAGCCTAACCGAAACTCATCTTGGCATGGTCAGATGATTTCTGAGAGTTTATTTCATTGTGCATTCCTATTGTAATCAAAATGTAAGTCAGTGAGACTTCCCTGAAGGTTGTAGGCTTTCGGGCATATTGAATTGAGTAGTGAGCTCTAGGCAGTGAGCCTGAATGCAAGTGCATTCACATCTATGTAATATTTATGTACTCTTGCACATAGTATATGAATATGGTTGGTTCTAACCCCACCGTCGTTTTCCCTTTCCGGGTTTCCAGATAAAAATTCCGGTGTTGTGGATTTGTGCTTTTATACTTGCATGTTTATGTTCATATTTGTTATGCATAACTAACCAGTTGATAAAGAATAAGTTTGTCATTTTAATCTCTGATAGATCACTGATTCACCCCCCCTCTCAGTGATCCCTTGTTCCAATTATTGGTATCAGAGCCTAGTGCCTGTGAGGAACCTTATCCGCTTGAGGAAGATGTGGGAAATTGATTCAATAGATTCCAGTGTCTAGAGACAATTCAATGTGGCACTTGAGGATCTTGTTGCTGCTAGAAGTGAGGTATGTGCCTTGAAGAAGAATCTGAATGTAGTTGATGAATCCATTAGTGAACTGAAGGAACAAGCAAGTATCTATAGAGAAAAGAGGAAGGAATTAATGGATAAGTTGAAGGAGAAAGAAGATCATATCATGGAATACCAAGACAAAGCTGATGAGGTTAATAAACTTGAGAGAGAGAATGCTGTTTAGAAGAATGAGATGCAATCCATTGTGATGAGACAGACTAAGGAGATTGAGGATCGAAAGAAGAATGAGGACAATTTGGTACAATCATTGAAGGAAAGAGCTGATGAATGCTTCATGCTTAGCTATGAGAATGATTAGTTGAAGCTTGGGTTGACACAATCAAGGAATAAGGGTGAAGAGTTTGAAAGACAAGTTATTACCTTGAGGGATAAACTTGCTGCTGCCAATGATTACAAAGACAAATTGAAAGCTAGTTCAGCAAGACTTGATGTAACGCTGGAAAGTCAGAGACATTGACAGGATATGCGAGGCCTACGATTTGAGAAAGGAGAATCCTCCGGATCTGGACAAGGCAATGCCAAACCTGATCAAAAGGAGAATAAGAATCCTTTGGTAAGACAACCTAATACTCATATGGAAAGTTAGTGCAGAAGTAGGATGAATAAAAGAATGATGAACAATAACAATATGATGAACAACATGAACAATGCTTCTACCTTTACCGGTCAAAGTTTTATATGCAATAATTTTGGGCACAAGTCAAATGTGTGTGGAGTTGTGATTAATAACTTTCAAAACAAAAGATGCTATGCTTGTGGAATGTTCGGAGATATCTATAACCAGTGTAGGATGAGACAGAATTAGATGAACTTTAGACCTATGAAGAATAATGTTGTTTGTAGAGCACGCAACAAAATTGGTCACATTACAAAATACTGCAGAAGCAAGAACAGTACTCCAGTAGACAAGAATAAATCAGATGAGAAGTGTAAATCGAAAGTAGAAGAGATCAGAGAAAAGCATGAGAAGAAGTGGGTGAGAAAGGATGAATCTAAAACAAATAATGGATTTGTACTTGAATCCGGTGCAGGATCTTCGTCTGGTAACTAGGGCTTTTGGATTTAGGGGGAGGCAAAGCAATGTAAATCTTGCAGTACCCCTTTGATGAGATCTATGGTCAATGGATTAAAGATGGTAATGGATATTCGGAACTCAAATGGTTGAATGCGGTATCCGGTAGCTGAACACGGTATCCAGTTGAATATTTAAGGTGCATTAATTTCAAAACGAAATTAGGGTTTGCAAAGTTAAAACGGCAAATACAAGAATCATTCTTCACTCTACGAATAGTGTTTTTGAGCTGATGATCAAGGTGATCATAGTTTCCAGGCGACCAAAGAACTAACAACAATTTGACGAAGCAATATAGGGCATCCAACTGTTGTTTAAGGTATTTCTCGAAGGGCATTTTTTTGAGTCTCATTTTTTGAGATTTTAAAATGGCATCTGCATCCTCCATTCCTACTCCATTAGTGGTTGAAGTTAAGGACATGACACATCCTGTATTCAAGAAACAACCCTATAAGTCCATGGAGGATGACCCGGTTGGTGCATTTTCTTTCGTTCCACATGGTGTTCTGCATGTAGATGATGTTCGAGCTTATATCCACTGTGAAATGGAAGAAACTAGCACGGAAGACATTTTGGACCTCGCACAACTGAAAAAGGAAGGGTTTCACCCAATTTGTGAACTTTTAGACTTTAGATGAGAATGAGTGGGTTCGATATGTGTTCAATAGGATCTACACTAAATTTATGTGGCTGAACAAACTCTACAAGATCACTGGACAAGCAATTAAAGCTGTTACCTATTTGTGTTAAACCGGTGAAAAGCCAGGGTTGCGAAAGGTTACAAACCCTACTGTAAACCAGTTAACTTGTGCAAAGTTTGATGGAAGATCAATGAAGATAAGCACAATAAGGGAAGATGATGTTAAGTTTGCTGGTATGGTGATTGGATACAAGGTGTATCAATCTAACATATTAAATTCGGTTTCCGACACCGCAATTCACACAACTTACAAGATGGTCAAGGAAGACAATCACTATGACATGTGCAGTGTGTTGTTGGAGGAGCTGCTGATTAATTTAAAGCAAATTAAACAGGATAAAAAATATGTTTTCAAATTCAGATCTTTGATTATCTATCTTGCCTTATACTTCATAAATTGAATCCCCAGAATTGGCATAGTCCAGTGGGCCTATGACAGACCGGTTGCACAACAGATAAAGCAAGGACTGGACAGTCATGGAAACCAAGACAATCAGAATGCTTCTCTGTGGGCTTTCTTCAAAACATGTCAGGAGAAGATGAAGCAAAGAGTGCGTATCCCGAAGGAAATTGTTAAGTATGAGGGGACAATATGCTTTATGGTGAATAAAGATGAATGTTTCATGGAAGTAGTTCAACCCCGAAGTGTTTGGATAATGCCAATGGGGTACGAAGTCGATGAGGCTACCTTGGAAGGTTATGCTCAACACTTGCATAATTCTCTGGAAGACAACAAGGAGGAGAGGAGAGGAACCTGTAAATAGAAGTCAATGGAGTTACACTCCAAATTTACCGAACCGTCAAGGAAGAGGAAGGAACAGTTGAAGTTAAACCCTTTGGTGTACCTGTAAAGGGCAAAGGTGTTTGGAGGAAGATGCAGATGACCCATAGAGAAAATGTGGCGGTCACTTCGGTGTAGTCAAAAATTGAATCTGACTCAGATACTCACGAGGCACCAGAGAAAGGTGAATTTGCTAGGGTAATCTGGAAACCCCTATCCGATGCTGACAAGGGTGAGCAAAAGAGGAAGGTAAGATTTGAACCTTAATCGGAAGGCGAGGCTAAGAAAGGGATGAAGACAATATCAGATCTTGATGAAGCCATAGAATCCGGTAAGATGAAATCTTCAAAAACAAAATTCCATATTATTCCTCCATTATCTACACAAGAACTAATTGATAAGATTATTAAAGACGAAAATTTAAAGAATATATCTGTATATTATGTAAATAAGGATGATAAAGATCACAGGCAGATAGAAGAAGCAGTAATTTTGTATATGGATGTATTTGTTGGGAAAAATGGTGTCTCAACCTTGCATTTATGCGAGGTTACTATTTATAGTAAGTTTTTATTTGAGCACGAAATGGTGCGAAACTCTCCCTGAAGCTTCTGGTTGGCTAGATAAGCATTCCGGTAAAGTTGCGTCGCAAGGTCACAGCTAGTTTTGAAGATATTAAAGTTTTCGTCTTGGAGGGGTGCAATAAAATGTTTAAACTTAATTTTGGGGACTTTAGAGGCTCCGAAATGCCCTGAAAAGTTGCCGTAACCGGCGAAGCGGGTTACGAGGTGATAGAGCACTTCGCGAGCTTTCCGGCGCTTCAAACGGTTCATCAATCGGACACTCGGTTCTCAAGTTATGGCCTCCGGAAGTTTGTACTCCTAAAATAGGAAAAATAATTTGTATCGAATACATAAATGAGCTGTAAAAGGGAGCGACACGTGTTGATGTGTGCTTTAACATGTCATAGGGCATCTAGAAGGGAGATAAGGTCGGCTACACCTTATTGGGTGGTTTTAGCCCATGGTTTTGTAATACCGTTTGACGGTTTCTTGTATTGTATCTCCTATTTATGAGGTGTGTGAGATAGAGGTTGTGTGTAAGAGTCTTATGGCTATTGAGTTGCCTCTGAATCTCTGATTAGTGGTACTCCTGCGAAGAGCTTGCTCTGCAAGTATTTTGTAATCTGTTTTTGATTGCTGAATAAAATATTGAGCTGCTTTTGGAGGGTGGGGTTTTTCTCCCGAAAGGGTTTTCCCCACGTAAATCATTGTGTTGTGGTATGATTGCTATTATATCTATTTCTATTTTCTGTAACTGTTGTAATGATCTGAAAAAGTTTTGCATTACCCTCCTCTCAAGGTTAGTGTAGGAAGTTGTTTCCGCTACTTAACTTCCTTACAGTATTTAGCAAGACATTGATTGAATTGGAAAAATATCTTCCCAAGGAATTGTATAGTCTAATTGATGCTAGGAGAAAAAAAGCTAGCCAAATGGATAGGGAAATAAAGGAGAGTGAACTGGTCAATCAGTGCACCGGTATCACCATAGAACAAATTGATAGATTAATTTCTTTGGCAAATAAAAAGGAATTCTGAAGCAAACACAGGGTTAACAGTATGATGGTCGACAGAGTCGGGGAATAAGGAGAGAAACCGGCGAAATATGGAAAAAAGTTTCTCACTAAGAACCGACTTGTAGATACTGACACTCCAAATAATGCCACTCAGTCAGATAACCCTTCGACAGATAATGTAAATAAAAATGAGGACACTCAAGACATTGGTAAACAACAAGTTTTGAATTCTATTGCAGATGAGCCTACAAAAGATAATGACAAACCGACAGAGGCAGGCAATGGTGCACCAAGTGGTGACACCAATGCACAAGAGGCACGTATAGAGGTAAAATCCGGACCTGTTGAGGGTGAGAAGAAGGAAGAGGAGAAATAGGTTGAACCGGATAAGGATAAGGACAGAGATAAGGGTAAGGGTATGGAAACTCCGGTGATTGTGGGAATTGACATTGCCAAAACTCAAATCCTAGGAAGTTTTCCACAATTCAACATCAATTTTGAAAAACCATTCAATCAAATGTCTTCGGCTAAGAGAATGATAGCTGTTGCTATTCTTCAGGAACAAGTTAGTCAAGAGTTAGCCTAGTCAGAATAAGAGGAGAAGAAACTTAATGAAAAATCAGTTAAGGTTTTGGGACAGGTATAATTTGAAGTGCAACTTGATGCAAACACTAGCTCATCCAGTAAGCTTCAAAATTTAATTGATCATATATCTACCAAATTTGATTCCTTATCTAAAGCATCAGCCCGACAAGCTATGGAAAAGTTTAAAAATGCTAAAACTCAAAGATTTTTGCAAATGATCAATAATGATAAGGCCCAATTAGATAAAGAGCTAAAATTGATTGATGAGGCCTTGGTAGAAGGTGGTAAATATACAAGTCTTGTCTAATTCTCACCAATTTCACTACTGACCCAGACAAGCAAATAGAGAACTGTAAAGGACAGTTAACTCAGATTTCTAAGGCCTATGATCCCACAGCCAATTTAACCGGCAGTATTGAGGGTCAAATTTTGAAAAGGAGAAGGAGAGGATAATTCGGCAAATAGGTGAACTTCGGAGCCTAATTGGTCCTCGGCTAGACACCTTACTATATCATAAAA
Source organism: Cryptomeria japonica (assembly GCF_030272615.1). Taxonomy (NCBI): domain Eukaryota; kingdom Viridiplantae; phylum Streptophyta; class Pinopsida; order Cupressales; family Cupressaceae; genus Cryptomeria; species Cryptomeria japonica. The sequence goes on from NC_081409.1 coordinate 61,289,089, forward strand.
TAGACTGCATTCAAAACATGTCTCAGGTGACTCCTACTGAGATTGTTTCAATTTTGGAGAAGTTGCGAGTATGTTGGAACACATACTTTGGGTTCCTTAAAGATGGCTTATGCGGACATAGTGATGAATATATAGATTTAATCCTCCGATAAATATGTATATATACAACAAATTTTGATGGACACCCCATCTTCGGCATTGTTGTCAAAGGGGGAGAGATGCAATGAAAAATGTGTAAGGGGAGAGATAAGGTAAAAATGTATAGTGTACAGATTGTATGTATGGAGTGTACAACTCGATGTATTGTAGATTCATGAGCTAAGGGGGAGCTGTGGAATTCTTTGATTTCTTCGATTCCTTTATTCCTTCATTATTCTTTCATTCGGTTGTACAAATTTCGGCACTTAGCCATTTTTCTCAAGTGTTGCCATCAATGCCACAGGGGGAGATTGTTGGCAATTGACAGTCATCCGATGATTTCAGGAGACTTCTGATGGTTGATTATTTGTTTAGGGTTGTGATTGATGACAACTCTTCATGGTGGTTTGATCCGGTAGTTGTGACTTAGCTTATCCAAATGATGGAGGTAACCGGTAGACCATTAACCAATAGAACAGGGTAAAACAGGGTATCTCAATAATGCTTTGGTCCAGAATGATTTTCGGTGATTTTGGTGTTTGTGGTGATTATTTTTGTGATCTCGATGTTCGGTAAGATCTATAGGTAGCGTGTGGTTATAATCTTTTAATCCGGTGCTATGGTGTGTTTGAGATTTGAGCGGACTTCATCTACATGTTATATCTCTTGAAGCTGACTTGATGGACATTGTTTTTGTGGTGAGATTGGATATATAAGATCATTGTGGTGGTTGATTTTTTGGTGAATTATGTGTGTAGCGATCAGTTTTGGTGCGATTGAGCACAATTTCACGTGCACATTTTGGTTTTAGATGAACTGGTAGCTGACGGAAACCGGAACATGGTGATTAGAAGAGTAGAGACAGTCAACAATTCTAAACCTAACCGGAACTCATCTTGGCATTGTCAGATTCTTTCTAAGAGTTCATTTCATTGTACATTCCTATTGCAATCAAATTGTAAGTCAGTAAGACTTCCCTGAAGGTTGTAGCCTTCCAGGCATATATAATTGAGTAGTGAGCTCTAGGCAGTGAGCTTGAATGAAGTGTGTTTCCATCTATGTAATATTTATGCACTCCTAGCCATAGTATATGAATATTGCGGGTTCAAACCCCACCGTGGTTTTTCCCTCTCCAGGTTCCACATAAAAATTCCAGTGTTGTGGATTTGTGCTTTTATACTTGCATGTTTATGTTTATATTTGTTATGCATAACTAGCTGGTGGATAAAGAATAAGTTTGTGGTTTTAAGCTCTGGTAGATCACTGATTCACCCCCCCTCCCCCTCAGTGATCCCCTATTCCAACATATAATTAGTCTTAATAATATCCAATATTCCAAGCGATAGAAAATTCTAATTATATTCTATCCGTGTCATCCAAGCGGAAGAATTTTTGCCATTAAACTTTGGTGTTTTGTAACTATTCTCTTGTGGCATCCTGAACCTTCCCCAAGCCGTTAAGATCATCTTAGAGGAACCTCACTCTGTTACCAATTTTTGAACACACCACAAGATTGAGATGGCGGGGGGTGAATCAATCTTGACCAAATCCTTAAACTTCTTTAATCACAAGTACTTATGAATTATCATTAAGCAACTAAACATCAATACAAGATGAAGAAACAAGCACAAAACACGTGAATGCCAAAAATTTTCATGTAAACCCCAATGTGGGAAAAACCATGGTGAGAATCACAATCATAATATAAATTTATAAGTAAATACAATATTTTAGGCACGCGGCCAAGGAAGCACACTGTTGTTGATTTGGACCTGCAAGCTAAGGCGTGCAACCTTAGGGCAACATACAATGGACTTTCAAGCTAAAGCATGCTGGTTGAGGGAAAGATATAAAGGACTTGTAGTATTGAGAAACATGATCCAAGGGAAAGATACAGATCTGCACAAGCTGTCAAAGGACTCAATGTCTTTTGGAAGGCACAAACCAAAGATTGAGCTCAGTAGGATCTCCTAATCATAAGCACACATCACAAACCGATACGCGCACTTCTGATTCCAGACATATACTTCAACATCATCCTGAATTAATCTACATGTTAATTAACACATCCACATATCTATTTATCTTAACTTATTCACTAAACAATCTACTAGGTCAGTAATAGATAGAATATACATAAATTACACAAAGTTGGTCACCATGAGAAATTGTGCTAAATGTGGTATGCTCTATGAGATAAAGGGGACGCAAATGCATCACAAAATATTTTCTTAAGTTGATTCCGATGAATCGCACACACCAACACATCCTGGAAAGTCGACATCAAATGTAATGTGTAGATAAATACTAAGGAACTTTTACCTTTCAACCCAAAAGCATTATCCAATGTAAAAGACTCAATGCGGATCATCACACGCAACGGTAAGACCCATAACATCACTTTAACTCGACCTCCAATACATATTCGGACCAAGAGAACATTATCCAAATAAGCTAAACAAACTAAGTTGACCAAAGACCAAGACAACAAAAAGTAGTGAGCAACAGAATAATATGACATTACATACAGAGCAAACCAACACTTGAGCTTTAAATTGGAACATTACACGAGCAATATGAACATGTCCTCGAAGACGCAACACTTGAACCAGTACTAGAGAGCAATGCAAAGTATTATTCAAACCAATATTGATAGACAACCTCACTATTAGTACATTGTAACAACCAACTTCAATACTTGAACAACTGAGGACTTAAAAACGTAATAGTGGAACTTCCATAGAGCATAGAATTTATATCTAGAAACACAATCCATCACCTTTAGACATCATAGGAATGTGGAGCTCCCACACGGACTTGTTGTGACCTAATTACACATCAGCCCATTCCTAGTAGGGTCCCCCTGTATTTTTTGTCCACTTGGTCTTTTGGTTGTGGTATTTTGGGTTGTTTGGCAACAGTTTCTTCGATCTCCCTAGGTCCCTAAGCCTGCATTATCTATTTAATGGTTTTAGCCCTTCAAACTTAGAAATGAGGTGAGTAACTTAGGGTTTTGAGAAATATGAAGGACACAATGAAGTGAGAACCCTTCAAGGAAGCTACTCATGAAATTTTCTCGAATCCTAAGGAATTATTATTTTTAGTAAGTTTCACTACGTCCCAGATTAGCCTAATTTGGCATTTTAATAAACTTACTATTTTTAGTAGTGTTTATTTTTAGTAAGTGTCTCGATGCCTTGGTTTGCACTAATTTGATGTTTGGAAGGAGCTACTATTTTTATCCAAAATATTATTGAATAACCAAGTTCTAAATCTAAAAAAGGTTGACAAGCAGACCGTCTAGAATTCTTTCCTGAAATGGCAAAGGCATGAAAGTTTATACTAAGGCATGGAATTTATCTTTACCTCAGAATTCCTCGTCTACCCCAAAATTACGCTCAAGACAAGAAGGTGGGCGCATTGCACCTAACCTAGAGTATTTTGCAAAATCCTCAAAAATTTTCCGCCCCCTCAAATTTGCGGCCAAGGATAGTGGAAGAGCGCAAAGGTCATGCCAAGGAGGAATTTTCTTCGTTGAGGAAATTCCTGACCCACCTTAGAAATGCGCTCAAAGAGGAGTCTAGGGCACGAAAACCTTGTTTGGGAGGAATTTTCCTGTCCAAGGAAATTTTTTCACCTCCTCATAAATGCGCTTCAGGACAGGTAGAGAGCGCTACAAGCAAGTGACGGAGGAATTTTCCTCTCCAAGAAATTCCTCCGCTACCTGAGAAATACACCCAAGTTGGCAGAGCTCCAGAACAATAAAATATTGGTTGCGTTGAAGATTTCTCTCTTTTGGACTTCAGACATGACGAATTCATTGGACACATGACGAACACATGAGAATACAAAACATCCCTTTAAGGAAAAATTGCACCAAGGAAGAATTTTTTCTCTCCAAGATTAACAAGCATTCAGGAATTCTTTAAAAATGAAAAAAGATTATTAAAATTCCTCCCAGGCAAGAAAATCTTCCAAAATCTTCCTATAAAGTGGAAAATTTTGGGCTTAGAAAATTCATCACATGGAAGGGAGAAATCATTAAGTCAATTTTCACTTGGAGAACTTTACATTCAAGACAGGAGATGATTCAGAGCTGTCCTGCAAAAACTGCCAAAAATAGTAGGGACCGTGTGTAGGGTCAAAGGAGCACCGCTCTTGGTCCTCCGAGATTTCCGATCATCTAAAAGGGTTTTTCAATCTCTGTGTTTGAAGCTTATCCCGAGAGTTACGACTGCGACGTTGTTTCCAACACACAAAAAGAAAGGGAAATGTGTTGGGAATATGGGTTTGCGTAAGTCAAACCCTGGTTGAGGAATCAACCTTGAATGAAATATTACAAATACTGAAGTAAATAATGGAAAGGTATACCTTAGATCTGCAATGATTGATAATGATGGTTTGCTTCTTGAATGTAATTACATATGTTGTTTGAAATGGCATGAACATGACAAAACCCTATCACATACACATGCTTGGAAATGAATGATGTAATGTTGCTCCAATGAAGAATATGCAGCCTTGTAGAATGCTTGAATGGTTGATGTAATCTCCTTATGTATGTTCTCATGTTCTCTTATTATGCCAAATAAGAGGGGAAGACCTCCTTATATATGTGCCTGTCGTGAAAGATTAATTTTTCGACATAGGCCGACATGAAGAGGCAATTCCTCCTCAAATTTGAGATAGGGCCTAGGGGCCGAAATGGGCCCCAATTGGGGAGGACCAGGGCGTGGCACCCTAGTCCTACCCCAAATTGGGCCAGGCTTAAGGG